>NC_089822.1:271771439-272136334 GCF_035046505.1 Tiliqua scincoides
TGTGGGGCTGTTCTTATGTTCTTAACTACAATTCCCAGGAGGCCTTGCAGGTCTCTTGTTATCTGGTGTGCTCCCTGGGGCATTTGGTGGGCCGCTGTGAGATACAGGAAGCTGGACTAGATGGGCCTATGGCCTGATCCAGTGGGGCTGTTTCTATGTTCTTAACTACAATTCCCCAGGAGGCCTTGCGGTCTCTTGTTACCTGGTGTGCTCCCTGGGGCATTTGGTGGGCCGCTGTGAGATACAGGAAGCTGGACTAGATGGGCCTCTGGCTGATCCAGTGGGGCTGTTCTTATGTTCTTAACTACAATCCCAGGAAGCCTTGCAGGTCTCTTGTTATCTGGTGTGCTCCCTGGGGCATTTGGTGGGCCGCTGTGAGATACAGGCAGCTGGACTAGGTGGGCCTATGCCTGATCCAGTGGGGCTGTTCTTATATATTGGGGGGAGAGATTTGGCGGGGGGGGCCGGTGAGGGGAGGCGGGGGGGGGGCGGGGCGGCACCCACCTCCTGCACGATGTTGTTCTCGGTGAGCTGCGCCTCCAGCTTCTGCCGGGCCGTCGCGCTCCTGCTCAGGTCTGCGGGGCGGGGAGGGGGAGAGCGGTCGGTTGCTGGTCGCTCCCGGGGCGCCTCCCCCCCCGGCCCGGCCCGGCCCGGCCCTCCCGCCACGCCCAGGGACGCGAGTCTCCTCCCGGCCCCGCGGCCTCCCTGGGCCGCCGCCCGCCCGCCCGACCTTTCTGCAGCTGCTGGTACTCTCCAGCTCGGCCTGCAGCCGCTTCTGCGCCGCCTCCGCCGCCATCGCGCCCCGGACAGGCCCGCCCCGCCCCCTGGCGCACGCCGGGCCGGAAGCGCGCCCCGCCCGCCAGCCCCGCCCCGGATGTGCCTTGCCGCCCCGCCCCCACGGACAGCGCTGGCGGCGCTCCCTCCCCGGCAGGCGCGCCGCGGGGAAGCTCCTGCACTGCGCGAGGCGCGGAGCCCTTCGCGGCCGCGCTGCTCCCGAGGGAGGGGCCGGCGGCCCGCCCGCCCGCTGGCTCCGCCTCCAGCCGCAGAGCCGAAGCCGCGAGGCCCTCGTGGCCCTGCGAGCGAAGGCGCAGCGCCTCCGGGACGCGGCTGGGGAGGGCCCGGAGCCGCCTTCCGACTGCCCGGCGGAGCCCGAGTGGGAGGGCCGGAGGGCGTCTGGTCCCCCCGCTCGGCTGCTGGAGGCGGGCGGGCCGGCGGGCGGAGCGCCCCCAGCGAGGGACGCGGCCCCCGGACCGCCCGCCCGCCCGCGCGCGCTTCAGTCGCCTCCCTCGCGCTCCCCCGCAGCGGTCTCAGAGCGAAGCGCTTCTTCCGGCCTCCTCCGGCTCCCCTCCTCGCCGGCTGGCCGGGCGAGTTGCGGTCTGGAGGGGAGGTCCGGCTGCCGCTGTCTTCCCCGGGGAAGCTGGCACCGGCACTCGCTTTCAGCTGTGGGGAAGCTGCTGCTGGGGCTGGCAGCACCTGCCCCGCCTCTGCAGTGCTGGCAGCCTTTGGGGGCAGTGCAGACCCCTGGATTCACCTGCTGCTGGTTCAGCGTTTGGGGATGCGGGCAGGACTCTCCAGCACAAGGCACCAGCTCTCTTTGGACCTCGGCAGGCACCACTTTCCTCACCCTGCAGCGAGTAACCCAGGACCGACTACACGCCGAGTAAAGAAATATTTTCTTTTGTCTGTCCTAACCCGCCCAACACTCAATTTAGTGGATGTCCCCTGGTTCGGTGTTATGTGAGAGTGTAAAGAGCATCTCCCTATCCACTCTTTCCATCCCCTGCATAATTTTGTATGTCTCAATCATGTCCCCCCTCAGGCATCTTTTCTAGGCTGAAGAGGCCCAACGCCGTAGCCTTTCCTCATAAGGAAGGTGCCCCAGCCCCGTAATCATCTTAGTCGCTCTCTTTTCACCTTTTCCATTTCCACTATGTCTTTTTTGAGATGCGGTGACCAGAAACTGGACACAATACTCCAGGTGTGGCCTTACCATCGATTTGTACAACAGCATTATAATATAGCCGTTTTGTTCTCAATACCTTTAACCTGGAGGTACTAGGAGGCTTAGGTACTTGTAAACTTGGGGAGGAGCAAGTGCTGGGGGTAGGTGGAGCAAGGGACGGAGAACAGCAGGGACAGTGTTTACCATTGCTGCCTCTCCAAGGGGGGGGAAGCACTTTGTGGGCCTTTTTTCCCCTTTGAGAGGCCCCTGTGGCGGAACACAGCTTCTGGCCACTCTCCACCCATGCTCTGCAGTTTGGGGGGTTGGAGGGGTGAGCTGGAGGGGGCGAGCGCAATCAAACCACTTGCAGCCCAGGAGGGGAGGAAGTTAAAGATCAGCCCTGGAGAAGGCCAGAACAGGGTCTGTTGCAGGCATCAGGTGCTGCATTGGGGAGGAAGAAGATGCGCCTCCAGTCCTGCCTGGGTGTTGCAGGATCCAGACTTGAAACTGCAGGAACTCTGAGGGTTAAAAAAAGCAACTCCAGATTCCTTAAAGTGAATGAAGGTGGTGGGAGAGGGATGCGTGGGGAGCCACTTCTTGCTCCACCTGTTCCTTTGCCACCCACTTGTGTCAGGTCTCCAGCCTCTCTGTTGAGTGCAAAGCCTGTTGGAGGGTGAAGGTGCAGAGGGTAGAAAAGAATTCAGGGTGTGGGAAAGGACTGTGGCAAGGGGTTCCTCAGACTAATGGCAGAGGGGAGAGCAGGTGGCTTGGAATCAGTTGGACACTAGTTGATGATGTGTGCTTAGCTTTGAGCAGCATAGGTAGTTGGCAACCTTCAGTCTGGAGAGACTCTGGTATCGCGCTCTGAAAGGTGGTTCTGGAACAGCATCTAGTGTGGCTGAAAAGGCCAATTTGGGAGTGACAATCCCTTCCACACGGAGCAAGTGCAGTCTGTCCCTGGTCTGTCTCCCTGGCTATGGGGCCTTCCTTCTTTGCCTCGGCCTCAGTCTGTTGGCCAAGTGTTTCTTCAAACTGGGAACGGCCATGCTGCACAGCCTGCCTCCAAGCGGGACGCTCAGAGGCCAGGGTTTCCCACCTGTTGAGGTCCACTCCTAAGGCCTTCAGATCCCTCTTGCAGAAGACCCAAGAAGTCTCACAGCTAGTGAAGCAAATGTAAGCACAACCATCACATTAATTCTAAATAATCTCCATATATTACAAATGTAATTGTCTTTTTTGTGGTGCAGGAGTGGGTGGGTCAATGTGGTCCTTGGCATCTCCAAATTTTGCCTTAGTGGTCTCTGAGCTCCTAAAGGTAGAGAACCACTGAGCTAAGGGGAGGCCCACAGATGGGAGTCCAGCAAGGGCCCCAGAAACAGCGCCGCAGACCAAGACTCTAAATCCCACTTTCCCAGCACTTGCAAGGAAGCCACTTTTTAAATAAGAGTTAAGTTGGCTGAAGTAAGTCAAAGGCAGTGGGGAAGAAATACTTTTATTGACACAATGCAGCAGAAATCTTTGAAAGGCTGGACAATTTGTTGCAAAATCTAACGGGCCAGGACTCAGCGGATGGAGCCCCCTTGCTCTGCAACACCTCCAGGGACAGCCTGCCCAGCCTGAAGCCACCACAGAGGCCCTGCTGAGATTAGTTGGCTGCTGCTCTCCCCCTCCAGTCTTCTTGCCTCCCTCCAAAGTTTGCATCTTCTAAGCATGGAAAGCTGAATCATTTGCAGGACAAAAATGTTTCCCAGATGGGATCTGATGAAGGCAGAATCAGTTAACTGATGAGTGCTGCAGACAGAGGAGGGGGAGAAAAGCCATGATTACAGGGGGCGGAGAATACAAAAGGGTCCTGTGGTCCAAGCTTAGGGGGCAACACTTGGCACCAAGAGGACAAGTGCCTGGACAGCCAGAAGTTCCACAAGGATGGCCTCTCTTTTTACCAAAGTACCGGCTGGCCCTTCTTATCCATGGGAGATCCATTCTAGGATCCCCCGTGGCTGCCTAGAACCGTGTTCAATCAAATCCACAGATTAGAAACAAAACAAAACTGGTCCCTTTAAAACATTTGAACATTATAACCGATGCCAGTTTTTGATTCTGCACCCCAAAAATATCCTAAATTCATTCAAACGTTCTTGGCAACTAAAAAAATGGATTTTTGTAGGCCTGTGTAATCAGGCTTGAGGGCCCAGGCAGCCCCTCTTTACCTGACCCCACTAAGGGTGTTTTCCTGACACTCTCAGAGGTGGAAATGCTCTTAGCAACATTAAAGATTTAAAAAGGAAGCAGAGAATGAAGGAGGAGAAAGAACAGCAGGCTGGAAGCTTGTGAGAGGAAGAGGAGGGAGACAACATGAGTGAGAGAGGCAGCAGCAGGACCCAGGCAGTGAAATTGCAGCAGGTGACCCAGGCAGCCAGGCTTCCCCTACACACTGAGCATGGCCCCCTCCCTGCTCTGCAGAGCCTCTGGCAGGAAAGGAGGAAGAGGCACTCCAAGGCCCCCCCCCAAGTAACCAGGACTGGGAAGTGAGTAGGTGGGACAGGGCATATGGAATACAAGAACATCAGAAGAGCCCTGCTGGATCAGGCCAAAGGCCCTCTAGTCCCAGCCTCCTGTCCCTCACAGTGGCCCACCAGATGCCTCGAGGAGCACAGAAGACAATAAGAGACCTGCATCCTGGTGCCCTTCCTGCGTCTGGCATTCTGAGGAAGAGCAGAGAAAAAAGTTACCTGTGGGTGGAGGGATGGCAGTCCTGAAAAAGAGAGAAGACTCCGTCAGATTGCATGAGAAGCCCCTCAAGCCCAACCTCTGCCCCTTCTCCCTGCCTGCAAGATCCAAATGCCATAATGAAGAATAATGGAACTGTTGTGCCTAAAATAAAACACACTGTTTGTTGCACTGGGGGTTAAGTTTGGAAATAAGAACACATTCATTCTGGGGAAAGTGTAAAGAATCAAGTCTTCCTCTCCAAAGAGCCTTCTTTTCTTGGTTCTAAAGGGCTCATGTGGTAGATTCCTATGCCGGATGCTGGCAGGCATCTCAGTGAGACTTTAAAAATAATGTGCAGCTTCTACCACCAGCACACCATGTTTTCAACTCAGCGGGTAATGAAGCTTGGATAAAAAGCACGCATGCTGCAGATCGGATGATAGCACCTCAGGAATCTTGCCAGCACTGGACTGGAGCTGGGCCCATGACTGACTCTCAAGGCAGGAGCTTAGAAATGGGCCAGGCTTTGGGAGAGGGGTCAGGTTTGTCCCCCAGCAAGACACTCTGGGTCTCCTACATTTTCCTCCAGTCCTGGACCGGTTATGCCCATCCCTCCCCCCACTCGAGCCTGAGCCACAAAGAGGGAACTCTAGGAAGGGAAGAGGCTGGAGGCCTCCAAGCTACCCGGAACCCCAGCCAGGTCCCCCTCATCTCTCCCACCACACAATTCACCCGGGGGATCACCTTTCTTCTGCTTCAGGTACAGAGCCAGTCCGGGCACCACGAAGACCAGGCCCAGCAGGAGCCCACGACCCCCGTCACATCTTGCTCCGGGCGGAGTCCGACTGCGGCTCTGCAGAAGAGAAGGAGCCTTGACTCAAAAGGGGGCAGGTCAGGAGCCAGCCCCCTCCCTGCTCAGAGCACCCTTGTCCCCCTTGGGTCAGGGTCTGTCTCCATGGGCCGAGGGAGGAAGAATGACCAGGACGTGTAATGCGCAACTGCGGCTCTCAGATCTCCTACCCCACTGGATGCTGGTGGGGCCCGGGAGGCTGGCCGTGCTCCACCCGGCAGGCGTAGACGTCTCCGCGTTCCAGCTGCGCCTCCAGCATCACTGGATGCGGAAGGTCCAGTCCCCGTTCGGATCAGCTCCGTGGACACCACTCTGCTCTCGTCCTCCTCCTGCCCGTTCCGCAGCCAAGTGATGTTAATCTGTGCGGGGGAAGAAGCTGGCCGCGGTGCAAACCAGCAGGGTGTGGTGGTAGGAGGGGGTCAGCATCTGTGAGGGTGATCTTCCGCTGGGGTTTCACTGAGGGGGGGAAACAAAGAAGGCAGGAGGTTACAGAAAGGAGTCTATTGCTAGCTTTGCTGAGAGAGAACCAAGCAGGGCTTCTTCAAGAGTAAGTCTTACAACTATTTAGAGCTTTGGTTCTCAACCTTTTAGCACTAGGACCCACTTTTTAGAATGACAGATCCACCGGAAGTGATGTCATTAACCTGGAAATGATGTCATGGCAAGACGTGACATCATCAAGAAAGAACTGCTTTCCTAAGAATGCAGCAAGCACTGAAATTGCACCATTTTCCTTAGTTAGGAGAGCTATAAATAATTACAGTAAAACAAATAATTAAATAAGGGGAAATGAGATGGGGAAAGCCAGCCCTGTTCCACCAAGGAAGGAATCAGCCTTATCATACAAATGGATTTGTGCTTTGTAATGCTCATATATTTATGCACATCTAAATGCACATGTAATCTTAACCATAAAATCTGAACCCACTCCCTCTTCTTTTGTCTCCACTGGGGAGGGAGGGAAGAGGAGTCTGGAAAAGACAACTCTTTCCAATACTAAGACCCACCTAGCTTTACAGGTCTTTTTTTAAGTGTCACTTCACCAGCTGTTTTTATCCTTTCTACTGTACTATAGTGGGGGGGGGGCTGCCTTCTGGAGCTCCACGCTCATTGGATGGGGACTATTCTGGCGGCCTTGCTCACCCATGAATTACATACATACAGCATGAATGTACATACCCATGAATACATGTATTCAGCAATGAATACATGCTAGGGATTCAGCTCGTTCCAGGACTGTGTTGTTTGGAACTTTGTCCTGCCAGGTGATGCCGAGGATGCGTCGGAGGCAGCGCATGTGGAAATCGTTCAGTTTCTTCTCCTGTTGTGAGCGGAGAGTCCATGACTCGCTGCAGTGCAGAAGTGTACTCAGGACGCAAGCTCTGTAGACCTGGATCTTGGGTATGTTCTGTCAGCTTCTTTTTGGACCAGACTCCTCTGTGAGTCTGGAAAACGTGGTAGCTGCTTTACGATGCGTTTGTTTAGCTCGGTATCAGAGAAAGAGTGTCGGAGATCGTTGAGCCAAGGTACACAAAGTCATGGACAACCTCCAGTTCATGCGCAGAGATTGTAATGCAGGGAGGTGAGTCCACATCCTGAACCATGACCTATGTTTTCTTTAGGCTGATCGTCAGTCCAAATCTTGGCAGGCCTTGCTAAAACGATCCATGAGCTGCTGGAGATCTTTGGCAGAGTGGGTAGTGACAGCTGCATCGTCGGCCAAGAAGAAGTCATGCAGACATTTCAGCTGAACTTTGGACTTTGCTCTCAGTCACTATGTATATGCTTTAACAATGATAGTCAATGGGACTTACTCCTGGGTGTGGGTAGGATTGCAGTCTAGGATTGTTAAAAATTTTCCTGCTTGATGATTTCACTCCAGTCACGACATCACTTCCAGTGGGTCCTAACAGATTCTCAATCTAAAATGTGGGTACCTGTGCTAAACGTTTGAGAACCATTGCATTAGATCGGGGTGCTTCACACTTTTTTGGCTCGAGAGCTACTTGAAACCCAGCAAGGCCCGGAGATATACCAGAGTTTTTTTTACAATGTTCGCGCCATCATAACATATAACATTTATGTGTACAATGTATGTTGGTGTACTTGAGCCCCACTGAGTATACAGGACTTACTCCTGAGTAGACATGCCTAGGATTAGGCTGTGAAGCTGCAATCCTAGCCACACTTACCTGGGAGTAAGTACAATGGGCCTTACTCCTGGCATTTCCTCCCAGAGGCACCTGAAGGTGGGGGGTCGGCACTCTGCGATCTACTCATTTTTGCCTCGCGATCTACCGGTAGATCGCGATCCACCTATTCAGCACCCCTGCATTAGATAGTAACGAGGGAGAGAGTGCAAGCCAGTCCTTGAATGCCCCTGCATTATTAGAAGACCAAAAACACCTGAGGAGGACTTTGCTGAGTTAAGAATATAAGAACAGCACCACTGGATCAGGCCAGAGGCCCATCTAGTCCAGCTTCCTGTATATCACACAGGAAGATACACACTGACATCCTTAACTTGAGTGGTACTACTTCATTTCTTTCTGTGGTGAAGACCAGAAGTGATTGTGAGGAGCTCCAGAAGGATCTCTCCAAACTGGCAGAATGGGCAGCAAAATGGCAGATGCGTTTCAATGTCAGTAAGCGTAAAGTCATGCACATTGGGGCAAAAAAATCAAAACTTTAGATATGGGCTGATGGGGTTCTGAGCTGTCTGTGACAGATCAGGAGAGAGATCTTGGGGTGGTGGTGGACAAGTCGATGAAAGTGTCGACCCGTGTGCGGCGGCAGTAAAGAAGGCCAATTCTATGCTTGGGATCATTAGAAAAGGTATTGAGAACAAAACAGCTAATATTAGAATGCCGTTGTACAAATCGATGGTAAGGCCACACCTGGAGTCTAGTGTCCATTTCTGGTCACTGGCATCTCAAAAAAGATATAGTGGAAATGGAAAAGTGCAAAAGAGAGCGGACTAAGATGATTATGGGGCTGGGGCACCTTCCTTATGAGGAAAGGCTACAACTTTTGGGGCCTCTTTAGCCTAGAAAAGAGGTGCCTCAGGGGGGACATGATTGAGACATACAAAATTATGCAGGGGATGGACAGAGTGGATAGGGAGATGCTCTTTACACTCTCACATAACACATCTTGGAAGCTAAGCAGGGTCAGGCCTGGTTAGTACTTGAATGGGAGACCACCTGGGAATATTGGGTGCTGTAAGCTTATACCATAGTCTTTCGAGACTGAAGGTTGCCAACCAACCAACCATAACACCAGAACCAGGGGACATCCACTCATAAGAACATAAGAACAGCCCCACTGGATCAGGCCATAGGCCCATCTAGTCCAGCTTCCTGTATCTCACAGCGGCCCACCAAATGCCCCAGGGAGCACACCAGATAACAAGAGACCTCATCCTGGTGCCCTCCCCTACATCTGGCATTCTGACTTAACCCATTCCTAAAATCAGGAGGTTGCGCATACACATCATGGCTTGTACCCCATAATGGATTTTTCCTCCAGAAACTCGTCCAATCCCCTTTTAAAGGCGTCTAGGCTAGACGCCAGCACCACATCCTGTGGCAAGGAGTTCCACAGACCGACCACGCGCTGAGTAAAGAAATATTTTCTTTTGTCTGTCCTAACCCGCCCAACACTCAATTTTAGTGGATGTCCCCTGGTTCTGGTATTATGTGAGAGTGTAAAGAGCATCTCCCTATCCACTCTGTCCATCCCCTGCATAATTTTGTATGTCTCAATCATGTCCCCCTCAAGCGTCTCTTTTCTAGGCTGAAGAGGCCCAAACGCCGTAGCCTTTCCTCATAAGGAAGGTGCCCCAGCCCCGTAATCATCTTAGTCACTCTCTTTTGCACCTTTTCCATTTCCACTATGTCTTTTTTGAGATGCGGCGACCAGAACTGGATACAATACTCCAGGTGTGGCCTTACCATCGATTTGTACAACGGCATTATAATACTAGCCGTTTTGTTCTCAATACCCTTCCTAATGATCCCAAGCATAGAATTGGCCTTCTTCACTGCCACCGCACATTGGGTCGACACTTTCATCGACCTGTCCACCACCACCCCACTTGGAGGGTCCCTTGGAGGTGGTCCTTGGAGGTGGGGTATCAAATTGAGTGTTGGGAGGGTTAGGACAGAGAGAAGAAAATATTTCTTTACTCAGCGTGTGGTTGGTCTGTGGAACTCCTTGCAGGGGATGTGGTGATGGCATCTGGCCTGGATGCTTTTAAAAGGGGATTGGACAAGTTTCTGGAGGAATAATCCATTACGGGTTACAAGCCATGATGCGTATGTGCAACCTCCTCATTTTAGAAATGGGCTGTCAGATGCAAGGGAGGCACCAGGATGAGGTCTCTTGTTGTCTGGTGTGCTCCTGGGGCGTTTGGTGGGCCGCTGTGAGATACAGGAAGCTGGACTAGATGGGCCTATGGCCTGATCCAGTGGGGCTGTTCTTATGTTCTTAACTACAATTCCCAGGAGGCCTTGCAGGTCTCTTGTTGTCTGGAGTGCTCCCCGGGGCATTTGGTGGGCCGCTGTGAGATACAGGAAGCTGGACTAGATGGGCCTATGGCCTGATCCAGTGGGTCATGTTCTTATGTTTGAAATGAGAATAAAAGCCAGCTGCACCTAGCTACACTTGCGCATGATCTGAGGCAACGACCTCCTTGCTGCCTTGCTTTGGTACCAGCAGTGTTCTGCTAGACTGTCCCTCAGAGTGTTAAACTGGGATCTAGCATTCTGAGTAAGGAAGCTCATGCTACCTTTGTGGGTTCAAGGGCAACAAATGGGTAGAGTGGCTAGAGCACTGGTTCCCAAACTGTTGGTTGGGACCTGCTGGTGGTTCATGACCTCATACAGGTCAGACCTAAATACAGGGAGATAAACGTATGAGGGGTCTTCTTTCCTGTTATTATAAATTAATTAATTAAAATATTATTTCTTTCTAGATCTCATTTTTTCAAAGTCTGGTAAAGCTAGGTGGGCCCAAATAGAGTGTTGTTTTAAAAAGTGTGTTCTGGTGCTGAAAGGTTTGAGAACCACTGGGTTAGAGGGATGCTCACACTCACACGGACTCTCATGAAATTCTCACACGGAACCAGGGGACATTGACTAAAATTGAGTGTTGGGAGTGTTAGAGAAAGAAAATACAGGGCAGCCCCCATAACTATGGATCCTGTATCTGTGGTTTCACTTAACTGTGGATTGTATCTGTGGTCCCTTGGAGGTGGGGGTATCTGTGGGTTCAGTTAAGTGAAATGGAACCCCCATGGATACAGGGGCATGCCTGTATTTCTGTGTCCAGTGTGTCATTGGTCTGTGGAACTTCTTGCCACAGGATGTGGTGATGGTATCCAGCCTAGATGCTTTTCAAAAGGGATTGGACAGATTGATGAAGGAAAACATGTTAGAAGCTGTGATGGGTATGTACAGCCTCCTGGTTCTAGAAGTGGGCTCTATCTGAATGGGAGGTGCAGAGTTGGGCACCAGGATGCAGCTGTCTTGTGTGCTGCTGCTGACATCTGGTGGGCCACTGTGAGATACAGGAGGCTCTTGTGATGTTCTTCCATCCTCCTTGAAAAGTACTTTGTGCTTGAGCATGTTGGTAAGAACCTCCTTAACATCAGAAGAGCCCTGCTGGATCAGGCCCAAGGCCCATCTAGTCCAGCTTCCTGCATCTCATAGTGGCCCACCAAATGCTTCAGGGAGCACACAAGACAACAGACACAACCTTCGTCCTGGTGCCCTCACCTGCATCTGGCAATTGGAGGCAGCCTGCCTCTAAAACCAAGAGCTTCCACATACCTTCTGTGACTTGTTACCCTCCAGAAATTTGTCCAATCCCCTCTTAATTTCCCCTGAGGGCTGTGGATAAGAACAGGCCCTCGGTCTGGCTGTACTTGTCATAAGAGGCGACTAAACAGTCACCGGGTAGATGGGACTCGTCAGCCTGGGAAGGCAGCTCATCCAAGAGAAGGAAAACTCTGATCCCAAACCTCCACTGCCTTGTGGCTACATCCAGGTATGGAAAAGGCTTCAGGAGTCAACCTCGAGGCAAAATCCGGAGCCGGAGTCCCTGAGGCAGTTCACGGCTGAACACAGTCACGTTCTGGCAACTCCTGCGACGCCGCTGGAACCAACCATATTGGCCTCTGCCTTTCCATTGGACCATTTCAGCGACGTGGAGAGGGGGGATCTGCTGCACGGGAAACAGTCTATCCTACTTTACCCAGGCTTCGTGCACTGGAGAGGACACTCTGTTCCAGAACCACCATTCAGAGCACGAGACCATAGTCTTCTGGGACTGAAGGATGCCAACACCCCTCTTAAAGGCATCCAGGCCAGATGCCGTAACTACGGTACTTCCTGTGGCAAGGAGTTCCACAGACCAACCACACGCTGAGTAAAGAAATCTTTTCTTTTGTCTGTCCTAACCCTCCCAACGCTCAATTTTCGTGGCTGTCCCCTGGTTCTGGTGTTATGTTTAGAACCGCCTGCCTATGCAAACCGCCTTGGATTAAAGTCTGAGGAGAAATCTGAGGACCAAAGAAAGGCGGTATAGAAATACCTGCATAAATAAATAAGTGTGAGAGAGTGAAGAGCGCCACTGCCTGATGTTGTGTGTCTCAATCACGGAGCCTCTTTTCTCGCCTCTCCGCATAGGCTTCCTCGTAGCCCTCCTCGAGGGAGAGAATTTTCCCTGGTTCTCCCTCCGGACTGCTGCGGCGGGGGCGGGGCGGGGGAGAGTGAGGGCAGCCTCCCGGCCCCGTGTGCCCCCGCCCCACTCACGCTTCCTGGCGGCGGCGAAGGGCTCCGGCAGAAGCGGTCCAGCGCGGTGCGGCACTGCTCCAGGACGGCCGGGTCGCGGTTTGAAGGCGCGGGCGTCGGGCTCGCCCAGCGCGGTGACGGCCTGGAAGCTCCGGCGGCGGCTGTCGAAGCGCAGGTACTCCTGCCGGTCGTAGAAGGAGGCGCCCGGGCCGCGCCCGTCGGGGAAGCGGCACTCGGACCTCTGCTGGTACAGGAAGGGCGCTGCGGGCGAGGCCAGAGGGCGCCGTCTGGGAGCTGCCCGCAGAACGGGGCGCGCTGGACGGGCTGCAGCCCCGGAGCACGCGGGCGCCCGCCCCAGCCCCAGCCCCAGGCTTGTGCTGCATCTTGCACGGTTGGGCAGGTCTCCGAGCACTTCCAGCTGCCGTCGGGGCTCCTGGGACTGCGCCTGCCAGTGCACCTCCCCAAGTCCAGGCCCGGGGTGGCAGCAGCAAGGATGTGGACGGTGCCAGCTCCCCCCCCCCCACCTTCAGGCTCACCCCTCCTGCCGCGTGTGCTGCCAGAAGCCGTTTGTCCTGCTCCTTCACTCACCAGCCCAGGACTGGGCCAGTAGAAAGAATGGGGGTCCCCTTTGGGTGGGGTGCACAAGCTGCTGCCCCAGTCAAGGGGCCCCTTTGAAGTAAGTGGCGGGGAAAGAAGCTTCTCCCAGAGGGTCTCCTGTCTCCTCATTCCCTTCACTACAGAAAGCACTGGGAGGACCCAGAGCAGGATATGCCGTTTCTAATCCTAATCTCAGTGCCACAAAAATCCTGCATTTCTGCCTCATTTGCACTGAGCAGCTCACCCTTCTCCCAAAGGAGACCAACTTCCATGGGGCTCAAAGTTCCTTCCCTACGGGACACACCACTCTAGCAAGGCCATCTCCCTGCCTTCCCCCATGGCTGCTGCTCTCCTCTCCTCCTGCCCAATTTCTAGGCAAAGCATCTCCAGGTGACAGTGATCATCTCCCTCCCCTGGAATCAGGCAGATGGATCACACTTGTGTCCAGATGCTTCCGCCAGAGCACCAGCCTGGCCTCCTCTGCCCCGGCCTCTCCCCACCACAGGAGCCACCAACAGCAGTGGGGAGCTGGTGGGTGCGGATGACACTGACACTGAGTGGAGAGTTGTTGGGGGGCGGAGGCTGCATCAGATCCATTTGAAATGGAGAGCTTGTTAGCCACCTTGAGGAGTTGCCTCAGTGGGAGGGGAAATGCAGGAGATCCATCTTTTAGATTAGATTAGATTATTGTCACTGTACTTAATGCACAACGAAATTCAATGCACCATTGACATAAAAACTATATACAACAATCACTCACATCAGTCACACTCCATACATTCACTTATCCACACATACAATACATCATGCATCATAACTGCTTTGTGAACTTTTGTTGAAAAGCGGTATATAAATACTGTTAATAATAATAATAATAATAATATAAAAAAATATTAAACAAACCATATTGCCCAAGAGCAGGGGTCTCCAAACCCTGGCCCGGGGGCCAGATGCGACCCACAGCGAGCCTCTATCTGGCCCACAGCCAGCCTCTTGTCCCCTGAAAGCCTCTGGCCCACTCTACTGAACGTGACCAGAGCTGTGCTCTGATTGCATCTGGAGGGTGTTCTGAGGGCCGGAGAGACCACTCATTCATTTATTCATTCATCCAAGTTTCATCTCTAATTTATTTATTTAAATTTTATATTTAAACTTTTTTTCCAGCCCTCAGCACTGCACCAGATATTTCATGCGGCCCTCTGGCCAAAAAGTTTGGAGACCCCTGCCCAAGAGCATGATAACGGATTTACAGCCCAATCCTATTCAGGTCTCCCAGTTGGCAGCCTTCAGTCTCAAAAGACTCTGGAATGGTGGTTCTGGCACAGCATCTAGTGTGGCTGAAAAGGCCAATCCGGGAGTGACAATCCCTTCCACGCTGGAGCAAGTGCAGTCTGTCCCTGGTCTGTCTCCCTGGCTATGGGCCTTCCTTCTTTGCCTCAGACTGTTGGCCAAGTGTCTCTTCAAACTGGGAAAGGCCATGCTGCACAGCCTGCCTCCAAGCGGGCCGCTCTGAGGCCAGGGTTTCCCACTTGTTGAGGTCCACTCCTAAGGCCTTCAGATCCCTCTTGCAGATGTCCTTGTATCGCAGCTGTGGTCTACCTGTAGGGCGCTTTCCTTGCACGAGTTCTCCATAGAGGAGATCCTTTGGGATCCGGCCATCATCCATTCTCACGACATGACCGAGCCAACGCAGGCGTCTCTGTTTCAGCAGTGCAGACATGCTAGGGATTCCAGCACGTCTCTCGGCGTCACCTGTATTCAGGTCTACTCAGAAGTAAGTCTCATTAAAGTCAATGGGGCTTACTCCCAGGAAAATGTGGATAGGATTGGGCTGTTAGGGCCCAATCCTTTCCAATTTTCCAGTGCTGCTGCAGTTGTGCTAGTGGGGTGTGTGCTGCATCCTGTGGTGCAGGGGCAGTCACTGAGGCCTCCTCAAGGTACGGCGACATGTGTTCCCTTACCACAGGGCTACACCGAGCTAGAAAATTGGATAGGATTGGGCCCTTACAGCCCAATCTAACCAACTTTCCAGCACTGATGCAGCAGTGCCAATGGGATATGCACTGAGTTTGGTGGGGGAGGGGCAGTCATGAAGGTAAGTTCCCTTACCTTGAAGGCTGCATTGTGACTGCATGGGCACTGGAAAGTTGGTTAGGATTGGGCTGTTAGTCACCTCTTTGGTGGTAGTTTTAAGTTCCTTATTCAGTGTAGTTATAGCTGTAGGATAAAAACTGTTCAAGAATTGTGTGGTGCTGCTCTAATAGTTCTGTATTGTCTACCCCAGAGGTCTCCAAACTTTTTAGCCAGAGGGCCGCATCAAATATCTGGCATGGTGTTGAGGGCCAGAAAAAAAATTTATAATATAAAATGTATATAAATAAATCAGAGATGGAATTTAGATGAGTGAATAAATGAATGAATAAATGAATGAATGAATGGGCTCCTTCATTCAACCTCTCTGGCCCTTCAGACCAGACGCCCTCCAGACACAACCAGAGCACAGTTCCACTCATGTTCAGCCAAGTGGGCCAGAGGCTTTCAGGGGACAAGAGGCTGGCCTCGGGCCAGATAGAGGCTCTCTGCGGGCTGCATCCGGCCCCCAGGCTGGGGTTTGGAGACCCCTGGTCTACCTGAAGGCAACAATTCAAAAAAATTGAATGAAGCTTCTGAACACCCTTCAAGGGAAACCCCATGTAGTGGAAACATTACAGTCGTCAGTGGCGTAGCTAGGTCAGGACCAGTCCTATCCAACTTTCCAGCACTGGTGCTGCCTCAATGCAGTCTCGAGGTAAGAACATAAGAAGAGCCCCACTGGATCAGGCCATAGGCCCATCTAGTCCAGCTTCCTGTATCTCACAGCGGCCCACCAAATGCCCCAGGGAGCAAACCAGATAACAAGAGACCTGCAAGGTTTCCTGGGAATTGTAGTTAAGAACATAAGAACAGCCCCACTGGATCAGGCCAGAGGCCCATCTAGTCCAGCTTCCTGTATCTCACAGCGGCCCACCAAATGCCTCGGGGAGTACACAAGACCTGCATCCTGGTGCCCTCCACTGCATCTGACATAGCCCGTTTCTAGAATCAGGAGGTTGCACATTCCTCCAGAAACCTGTCCAATCCCCTCTTGAAGGCATCCAGGCCAAATGTCGTCACCACATCCTGTGGCAAGGAGTTCCACAGACCGACCACATGCTGAGTAAAGAAATATTTTCTAACTCTCCCAACACTCAGTTTTAGTGGATGTCCCCTGGTTCTGGTGTTATGTGAGAGTGTAAAGAGCGTCTCCCTATCCACTCTGTCCATCCCCTGCATAATCTTGTATGTCTCAATCATGTCCCCCTCAGGCGCCTCTTTTCCAGGCTGAAGAGGCCTCCTTTGGCTGCTCCGGGCCAACCTCCAACCACTGCCTGCAGCCCACCATCTTCGTCCCTGCCTCTGTCCTCCTCTCTGAGCTTCAAACGTCTCGCTTTCCAAAACGGACATAGTTCGAGGAGGGGGAACCTGCTGAGTTGGGCCCGTCGCAGCTGCTGACCAGGGGCAGATCAAGGGGCCTACGATGGGCCATAAGGGGACCCAGCCTGGATTGCAAAGGGGACCTCCAGCCCAGCCGCAGGCCTCCCGGATGAAACACTCGTGCGCCCCCCCCCGTCTTTGCCCTCCGGGCTCCATCTCCCGTCGAGGCTGCTGCCGGGGAGGCTCCACCCGGCGACAGGCGGGTCAGCGCGGAGCCCTCTTCCCATTGGCCGAGAGGCGTCGCGGCTCCCCAGCCGGCGGGGCAAGTTCGGGCTGCAGCCCCGCGCTCGGCACTCGCGGAGCCCGCCTGGCCGGACGCGCCTCTCTCGCCTGCACAGGATGGGGGTCCCGGCGGGAATCCTGTCGCTGCCCCTCCGCCTCCTGGCGCTCCTCGCCCTGCCCGGCGCCGCCCCCCTCGCAGGTGAGGGCATCGGGACCGAGGGAACTGGAGCCGCGCGGGGAGGTGGGGGGAGCGCTTTCGCCGGCGCCAGCCTGGGGCTCCTTTCCCCTCTGCCCCCCCGCGCAGGCTGAAGAGGGGCGGGAGGCAGCCCAGTCCTCCCCCGGGACGGGTGGCGCGCAGCGAGCCCTGCTCCGCACCCCTCCAGCCCGGCTGCTTTCGGGACGCTTTCCCGAGCCTGCTGGGGCATCATCGGGGCGGGGACTGCTCGGAGCCCGGCCCGCTGCTCCTTCTGCGGCGCCCCTTCCTGGAGAGGGGAGGGCGGGAGTCCCCGGCAGCCGGTCACGCCCCTGCCTCTCCCTCTCCAGTGCAAAGGTACGTGCAGCTGCTCTTCTTCCAGGAGAGCCTCCCGTCGCGGGAGCAGTCCGGGCAGTTCTCGCACCAGTTCGACCAGGAGGAGCTCTTCCACGTGGACTGGGACCGGAAGGAGACCGTCTGGAGGCTGCCCGACTTCACCGCCTTCACGGGCTTTGAGGCACAGACTGCCCTGAGCAACCTGGCCGCCCTGAAGCACAACTTGGAGGTTTTCATCAAGATCACCAGCAGGACTCGCTCAGAACGGTACTGGATGGGCTGGGGCAGGTCCATAGGCTGGGTATGGCCTGCAGAAACTCTTTACACAGCCCCCATGATTAGTGGGCTCTCCGAGCACCACCATCTGTTGCTCTCATATCTGTGCATCGCTGGCTGGAGTGAGAACTGCATGAGAGTTCAGGAAGCCCGCCCAGAGGCATACCAGAGGCACCCAGGGCAGCAACACAACATCATGATGTCACTTCTAGGATTCTGCAGCCACTTCCGGACCGGCTGCTGGGATGGTGTGCACTCCAGTTGCTTCTTCACTGGGGAAGCAACTGGAGCGCTTATGCTGGTGGTCCCCCCCTTTGTTTGGCAACCAGGGAACTTGCCCTGTCTTGCCCCAGGGCAGATATACCCCTCCCAGCCCTTGCCTTCGACCCAGCACCCTCTTGCTTAAGATTCATCAGGCAGGCTTGAGGATGTAACCAAAACACTCTCTCCCGAGACAGTGAGCCCCAAAATGGTGCTTCACTGAGCAAGCTGGAATCTGTGTCTATCTGCAGGTGACAGTGCAAAAGTTCATCTGCCTGCAGAGAAGCTCCCTCATTCCCCTGTAGTCAGAAGTTTCACACACCCTGTAATACTGTTTAGTGGTGAGAGAATACACCACTCTGCCTGTGCTCAGAGGCACTGTTTCCTCAGAGGTATTCCTGTGTGCAGAACAGAAGCCCCAGGGAAAGGTGGTGGTGGTGCAGAGGGTTCCTTCAGCAAATGTACCTGTATCCTACCTCCTTCATTTGGCAGGTGAAAAGGGTTAATGCAAAAAAATGCAGGCACCCTCCCCCCCAGCTTGGCTGATTGTCTTGGGAATAGCATGAGGGAGTTGCACATACAGGAAGCTGGACTAGATGGGCCTATGGCCTGACCCAGTGGGGCTCTTCTTATGCACAGAGAGACTCTGGGGACTGTTAGAGTGGTGGGATCACTGAGGAAGGAGGAGGCATCAGACAGAGATGGGTGCTGACCCGGTCCCTCTTTCTCAGTTGCTCCTTCAGCAATGGTGTACCCTGAAAACACTGTGGAACTGGGGGACCCCAATGTGCTCATCTGCTTTGTGGACCAGTTCTCTCCCCCAGTGCTGAACATCACACGGCTGAAGAATGGGGAGGTGGTTTCCCAGGGCATGGAAGAGACCGACTTCTACCCCAGTGCAGATGGCACCTTCCGCAAGTTCTCCTACTTGACCTTCGTCCCGGAGACTTCTACGCCTGCAAAGTGGACCACTGGGGCCTGACCGAGAGCCTGAGCAAGCTCTGGTGTAAGCAGGGGTGGGGAGGTTTATTCTTTCTACACCTTGTAAAGGCAGAAAGTCATATTCTGAGCTAAGAAAAGCAAAATTATTGAGAGCTGAATAAGGTGAATGAGGCCCAGTTGTTGATTCTGCTTTGCCAGCCGAAAGAATAAGAGGAGCCGCATCAGAGGCCTGCTCAGTCTCCTTTGGGGTGTTGGGAAGTTTGGATGTGCATGAGCTTGTCATGACACCCCCCACCCCTGATGCTGGGAAAATGAGACTGGGAGTGGGAGACAGGCAGGACTCCCAAGTTCTGCACCCACAACCCAAACTGACCCCTCCTCTGTTTGTACCTCCCCCCTCCAGACACCACTTCCCTCCCCGAGACAACAGAGAATGTGGTGTGTGCCCTGGGCCTGGCACTTGGCATCCTGGGCATCATCGCTGGCACTGTCCTCTGCTTCAAGGCCAGACAGGGGAGTGAGGGCAGCCGTCATCGCGGTACCAGGTGAGTCGAACCAGGGTTTTGACAGTGCCAAGGGACGGGAGTGGGTGGGTGTGATCCTGCTCTGAGGGTGCTCAGATCTCCATGTGGTTCTCTCATTACTTCAGGTTCCATTTAGGTCCCAAACTGGAGTTCATAGGGGCGACATGTCCCCCTCCCCCTTGCAGCAGACAGTTTCCACCCTAGGGTGCTGAGGCCAATCCTGGCTCCCATTTGCCAGTCTAGGCCCAGGACCCACCCAACCCCAACAGCCAGTTTCTCACACTTTCCCCCCAGATGCCCCAAAGGAAAGCCCCTGAACAGGGCAGGAAGGCAGTACCCTCCCCCATGGCACCTCTCAGGACCTTCTGTTCAGCCCAGAGACCGGTTTGGAGCAGTCATGCTTTGGTTCCTTCACAGGCCCTACACATGTTCTCTTTTCACACATTCAGTGACCCCGGCCTGGCTAAAGATAGCAGCTGGGAGGTTGTATGCCCACAGGGGGAGAGGAAAGAGCAGCGGGGAGGAGGGCTGAGGACAGAAACCTCAGCCTTGTTTCCCCTCCCTGAGGAGCAGTGGCAGGGCCTTTGTGAGTGCAGCCCCCCAAGTGCTGAGTATGATGTAAAAATAAAAAAAGTTGCTTAGGTCTGCCAGGCAGCAGCACACGGCAGCTCAAGCCAGGAACACCCCCCCCTGCAGCTCTCCTGGTGGAATCTAGTTGGGAATTCCATTCCAGTTCAGTGGGGACGGGGAGCTCTGGGACTCCTTCACAAGGCAGCTCAACAGATAGATTGAGAAAGCCCAGATTTTGCTTCCAGCATAAATAACATCCGGGAGGAGGGTCACCTTTCCACACTTCAGAGAGTATAGTTTTTTGAGCAGTGTCGGGATGTTCCGATTAAGGGATGTTTTGTCGGGAGGGAGGGGGTTGCAGACATGCAGGAGTCGCTTGTCTTGTGGTCTGAGGACGATGCCTCCCCCCCTGACAGCATCTCTCCTTCCTCGCAGGTAATCCCAGGCGGGAGCAGGCAGAGCTCTCCCCAAGGGCTACCTGAGCCTCTTGCTTGTGTCTCTTGCTAAGGCTTTGCTGCTGCAATCAGCTTGAAGGACCCAGTACTTGATCACCTGCCTGACTCACCTGATCTCCCCCACAGTCCCTGGCTGGCTACAAAAAAAGCAGAGGCCTAATTTGTTGGAACTCTTGAGCTGGCCTGGGAACAACAGGCCCCAGCATCAGCTGCAGGACTTGTAAAGTCTGCCCTTCTAAGCAAGGACTTCCTTTCTGTGAGTCACAGGGTGGGACGAAGATCTACATGGATCCCCCTCCTCTTGCTGGCTTTGCACCAGGCACCATCATGTTGGCAACCTTCAGTCTCGAAAGACTCTGGTATCGCGCTCTGAATGGTGGTTCTGGCACAGCGTCTAGTGTGGCTGAAAAGTGAGTGACTATCCCTTCCACTTCCATCAATTCGGGAGTGACAATCCCTTCCACACTGGGAGCAAGTGCAGTCTGTCCCTGGTCTGTCTCCCTGGCTATGGGCCTTCCTTCTTTGCCTCTTAGCCTCAGACTGTTGGCCAAGTGTCTCTTCAAACTGGGAAAGGCCATGCTGCACAGCCTGCCTCCAAGCGGGCCGCTCAGAGGCCAGGGTTTCCCACCTGTTGAGGTCCACCCCTAAGGCCTTCAGATCCCTCTTGCAGATGTCCTTGTATTGCAGCCTGCCCTTCACAGTCCACAGAGCTAGAGACTTAAACTTGGGTTTTCTTTTAACAGAAAGTGACATTCGTAGCATGCTGGATTCTGCCTCTAACATTATGCACAGAATGATTGGCGGAAACTGTCAGGCCTGTCCTGTGAATGGGGTGAATTCCCTGCACTTTCAGAGGCAGCAGAACTCAGAACAGACCCTCAGCCCGTGTGCTGAAGAGCTCAGACAGAGTCCTGGGCAGATCTAGACTCCTGCTCCCAGTTCCTGCTTCTGTGTTGGTTTGCCAGAGCGCCTGTCAAGTGTGGGAGGCGGGTTTGCAGACAGAGGTAGACTCTCCTCCTATCTCTTGATGTTTGGGGGTGCAGCTCTTCCTCCTGACTATTTCAGGAGGTGGCCTGATGAATTCCAGAGAATCTGGGTGTGGGTTGGTGCCTTGTACTGAGGGTGTTTGTAGGCGAAAGGAGTCTTTGTCCCCCACCAGCTGAACTTGGCTGAAGGCCTGGTGAATCCTCCCCTGAATTCTCCTCTATCTCGGGCATTTGCAGTCTGTCTCAGTTCTGCACACAGCACTGCAGTGCTGTCGTCCTCAGGTATATAGCTTTGAGCAGCCCTAAGGAGGATTCCTCCGGTTCCTGCAGGTGGCAGTTGCAAAGAAAGTGCCACAGCTACTCTTTTTATTCTGAGGGGGATGGAGGCCCCAGGACAGGTCTGAGTGAAGCAAGGGTTAGATCTTATTTCTTCCACAAGGGTCCCAGAATTGGGGTTCTGCAGATGCACAATCCCGTCTCTAAATTTTGCTCACCTTCCTGTTCCGATTTCCAAAAGAGATGAATAAAACTTACTTTAGGAAGATGCATATTGTTTTTTTTCTTTTCCTGTCTTTCATTGAGCTGGGGGAAGTGTTTCTTTGCAGCGTAAAGGCCAACAGGGGCTGTGCTGCCTTTGTACAACTTGCAAGAGCCTGGATCTGAGAATGGTTCCATGTACCTCTTCTTGTGAGCAAGCAAGAAATGGAGGCCAGGATCACAGCATCTGGAAGGGGCTGGGAGATTATGCAATGGATGGAAGAAACCCAAACCAAATGCACTGATCTGTGTCCAGTGTGTGAGCCAAACCCAGTTGGAATTTAGGAGGGTTTTGGTCAAGGCTATTTGAGCTGTACTAAATTATGTAGAGGATGGATAGAGGAAAGTTCTTTTCCCTCTCACACAATAACAGAATCGGGGAACAGTCACTAAAACAGTGTTGGGACAGTTAAAACAGACAAAAGAATTTCTTTACCCATCATGTAATTCATCTGTGGAACTCATTGCCAAAGGATGTGGTGATGGCATCTGGCCTGGATGCCTTTAAAAGGGGATTGGACAAGTTTCTGGAGTGAAAATCCATTATGGGTTACAAGTGATAGAGATTTTAGAGGGTTAAAATTCTCTTCTCTAGTTTGAGAAAAATAACTGAAATTAGAGCCAAGAGAATGACTTGTTCCCCTCAAAAACAGGATAGGAAGGTCATTATGTCAAAGTGACCTAAAGAAATAATGGTTGGCAGAATATGTAGATCATAACTTTCCCAAAGGGAAAATTCCAGGATCTTGTATAACTAAAGTTGTGGGCCAGGAACATTTTGAGATGCAGGGCAGAATGACCTCCTAATTAGAGCTGGGACCATGCACCAAACCTGTCATAATAGGCCCAATAAGGAGGTGGAAGTGACATACAGTGTCACATGGGTAGCTTGCTTATTCCACCTTAATTTAATGTGATTTTCTGGGTGTGGTTCTTTGGGAAACAAGATGGGAAACTGGGATGAACATTTGTATCCAAACTGAATCAATTGGCTTGTGTAATTATTATTATTATTATTATTATTATTATTATTATTATTAACAGTATTTATATACCGCTTTTCAACTAAAAGTTCACTTACTATTGTAGAAATAAAGCCTCTAAACTCTTTTAAAAGGTCTGTGACTGTTTAGCATTGCATCAGTGAAAAGAATCTGAAAATCTTTCCAACACAAGCCATGATGTGTATGTGCAACCTCCTGATTTTAGAAATGGGCTATGTCAGATGCAAGGGAGAGCACCAGGATGCAGATCTCTTGTTAGCTGGTGTGCTCCCTGGGGCATTTGGTGGGCCCAGATACAGGAAGGTGGGCTCCTTGGGGCATTTGGTGGGCTGAAGCTGGACTAGATGGATCCAGCGGGGCTGTTCTTATGACCAAACACTTTAAATCCCACTTTCCCTAACACTTGTAAAGGGGACACTTTCTGAATAATTCATTTCATCAAAGAGTAAATCTGGCTAAAGCAACTCAAAGATTGTGGGGAAGAAAGGTCTTTATTGACACAAAGCAGCAGAAATTTTTGAAAGGCTGGACAATTTGTTAATCTAAACAGAGACCACAGTTCAGTGATGGAGCCTCCTTAGTCTATATGGAGAAGGGCCCAACTTCGGTCCTTAGCAGCACCTCCAGGGAGGGCTGGGAAAGACCCCCAAGCCTGAAGCTACAGAAAGCTGCTGCCAGTCCCCATAGACCAGAGTACCTTACCCTGTGTAATGCAGTTTATGTGACCCAAGAGTGCGAGATGGTGGGACACAAAGGTGTTTGGGCCCACAGAACCCAAGCTGGTCGTAAAGCCTCCTCTCAGCCCCTGACCCTCCTCCGACTGAATAGCAACTCCAATTAGCAACCTGGAACAAGGTTCCAGTTCTAAACCAAATGTGGTCCAGGCTAGTACTTGGCAAAATTAAGCGAACACTACCAGGTGGCCCCCTGGATTCTACAGGCTTGGAAGTGCCTCTGAACAAGAAGTCCTGCAGATGCAAGTGTGACTTTGTGCAGCATGTAGATTGCTATTTTAGTTCTGCAGTTGGTGATTTTGACCAACTGAGAAAGTTAGATCCAAGCTTCAAGGGCCATCCCTGACTCCCCTTCTTCCCACTACAAACAAAAGACGAACAGGTGTGTTGGGGAGGAGCTTATTGCAGAGGGTGGGGGGAAATTAGTTGGCCACTGCTGTCCTCCTCCAGTCCCTCCCGTGTTTGCATTCGCCAAGCAAGGAAAGATTAATCATTTGCGAGACAAAAATGTATCCCAGACGGGATCCCGATGAAGCCATCTCAGTTTAACTGATGAGTGCTGCAGACAGAGAAGGGAGGGGGGAGAGAGAGAAAAAATGTTAGGGGAGACAGAGAAAGCAAAAGGGCCTGCTGTCCAAGCTTAGGTGGGTGACGCTTGGAGACGATGTGACAAGAGCACCAAGAGGGCACGTGGCCAGGATAACCAGGAGTCCCACAAGGATAACTTCTCTTTTTACCAGTCTTCCTTACTGCAGTTAGCTCCACCTGCTGCCAAGTAGAGAAAAAACTCCACAAGGCGCCTGAATGCATCTTAACATTGTCCAGTTAACTCCTAACTCCGTTTGAGTGAAGGAACTTAAGTTGCGAATCGACTCGTTGAGGTGGTGCTGGAGACTGAGTTCAGCTGTGGAATCCCAATAAAGGAAGTGCAATGAGACAAATGAAGTTTTTCTAGACCATTGGTTCCCAACCTGTGGCTGTGGACCACAGGTGGTCCACGAGATCTTGAGAAGTGGTCCGTGATGTATCAGGAAAAAAAGATCACCTTTGATCACTTCCAGCATTTTGCTGAGTCCAGCACTCCCCCACGGACCACCAGAGAGGGCAGAGAACAGAGCGCCTGCACGGAAGTGTTGGCTGTGGGTGGTCTGTTCCCTGCCCTCTCTGTTTTCCTGTGGCGGAGTGCTCACTTAGCCAGCAGCAAAAGCAGAAACCCACACATTTTCTCTGTAAATAATAATTCTCACTTTTCTAATTATTACAAATTTAATTGTATTTTTTGTGTGCAGGGGGGTGGTGGGGTTGCATGTGGTTCATGACAATTCCAATTTTTGCCTCAGTGGTTCATAGGTTCCTAAAGGTTGGGAACCACAGTATAAATCAGCAAGTGGGAGAAATCGAGGGCCAGAGGGCCACCCTCTCTCTTTACCTGCCCCCACTAAGCGTGTCTGTGTGATGCTCTCAAAGGAGGAAATGCTAGATCCTAGCAGGAGGAAAGGAGATCCTAGCAGTGAAATTGGCGCAGGGTACCCAGGCAGCCAGACCTCCCCCCCCCCCACAATGAGCACAGCCCCCTCTTTGCTCTGCAGAGCCTCTGATGGGAAAGGAGGAGGGGGCACTCCAGGGTCTCCCAAGTAGCCAGGACTGGGAAGTGGGAGGAGGTTGGAACAGGGAAGAGGAAGAAAAAAAGTTACCTGCAGGCGGAGGGATGGCAGTCCCTGAAAAAGAGAAAAGAGACCAGTTGACTTAGCAGCCCCCAAGCCCCAAATCCAGCCCAGCCCAACCCAGCCCTTTCCGCCCCCCCCCCGACCAGTAGATCAAAATGCCAAAAATTAAGAACTGGTGGGATTGGGAAATGGGGAACTGGTGGGATTATTGTGTCTAAAACAAAACACACACACACACAGTTTGCTTCACAGGGGGGTTCAGTACTGAAACAAAAGTACATTAATTCTGAGGAGGGGGCAAGAGGAATAAATATTCTTCTCCAAAGAGAAGAGGTTCTTTTCTTGGTTCTAATGGAGTCATGAGGTGCGTTCCAATGCTGGCAAGCGGTGAGACACTTAAAATACAGGCATGTCGTTTGACAACCTTCTGCTTAAGGACAGACTGCACATACAACCGTAGTCAAAGCACAACAAAGAGGCTCTTAATGAGGCAGGAAGGACTCCCATAACCTGCAGCAGAGAGTCTGTTTACACAACAAAGCGGCTCTTAATGCAAAGAAGAGGCCGTTTATCTCTGGTAGCCTGTGCAGCCAGCTAGTATCTAACAGGGAGTGTCTGTTTACACAACAAAGGGAACAATCCTAACCCCTTATGTCAGTGCTTTCCAGCACTGGCATAGTGGTACCAGTGGGACGTGTGCTGCATCCTTGAGTCCCTTCGGGGAGAAAGGCGGGGTAAAAATAAAGTATAATAATTACCCTAATCATCATCATCATCATCATCATCCTGCAGTTCGGTGCCGCTCACGGAGGCCTCTTCAAAGTAAGGGAATGTTTGTTCCCTGACCTCAGAGCTGCATTGCCCTGATGTCAGTGCTGGAAAGCACTGACATAAGGGGCTGGGATTGCGCCCAAAGGCACTCTAGATTGGGCAGAATGTTTTCTCTTAACAACCTAATTGCATAACAACAGGGATTGGAGAACATATACCCATCTTCAAGTGACACACAACTGTAGTGGGTAGCTTCCCCCACCTGCATACCAGGTTTTTAACTCAGCTGTAAATAAAGCTTGGATAAAAAGCAAACATGTTGCAGATATGATGGTAGCACCTCAGGACTCTTACCAGCACTGGGACAGGAGAAGGCCCTGGACTGAATCTCCAGCCAAGAGCACAGAAAGATGCTTGGCTTTGCAAGGGGGAGATCAGCAGTGAGCTGTCCCTCACTTCTGAGAAGAAGCACAGCAGTCTCCCAAGTGCACCAGAAATGCAATTTCTCAGGCAGGAAGAGACACCAGAGCAACAGGAAGGAAATGGGAAGGCAGCCAGTGGTCAGGCAGGAGAGGAGCAAGAAACCAGGACGGGGTCAGGCTGGTCCCAGGATGACTCTCCAGGTTTGCTGCATTTTCTTTCAGGCCTGGACCACTTATGTCCACCTTCACCACCACCTCTGCTCCACAGCGTTAGGTCTGAGCCACAGGGAGGGACCTCTTGGAGGGAAGGGGATGGAGGCCTCCAAGGTTTCCAACTGGGAGAGGAGGAGGGGAAGGGCCAGCCAGGTCTGCCTCCTGCCTCAGCAGTACATGCTCTCCTCCGTTACCTTTCTTCTGCTTCAGGTACAGAGCCAGTCCGGGCACCAGGAAGACCAGGCCCAGAAGGAGCCCCACGACCCCCGTCCACATCTTGCTCCGGGCGGAGTCCGACTGCGGCTCTGCAGGAAGAGAAGGGGCCTTGACTTGAAAGGGGGCACTCCAGGAGCCAGCCTCCTGTGAGTCACAGGATGGATTGGGCCCTCCCAGGTACCCGACCCATTCTGGGTGTTTTGCCACCTCTGGCCCTGCTTATTGGCTCCAAGCAGCCCAGAGGACGTTGTCCAATGAAAAGTACAAGCCAAACTTGGTAGAACTGCCACCACCTTGCATTAGCCAGTGTCCCCGTTCAGAGAATCTGGGACCTTCCGGGCTTTGCTGTAGACCTTGCAGGTGCTGAGGCTCCCTCCTACCTTGGGGCACAGCCCTCAAGGCCCTAGGCTGCAACGTACATTACTTAGTAGCTTGACCAAGTGGCGAGGATGGATTCTGAACTCCTATTCCCAGTACACAATTACACAGGTTTGTGAGCTTATTAAGAGCACAATCCTAACCAGGTCTACTCAGAAGTAAGTCCTAGTTTGTTCAGTGGGGCTTACTCTCAGGAAAAGTGTGGTTAGGATTGCAGCCTAAGCCATTTCTACCTGATGTTGCATATATGCAACTGGGACCAAATGTGTACACCTGTGGGCTGGGCAAAAATGAGTTAAAGAGAATAAGGTCACACAGTTTAAAGGTTTAAGGCAGCAGTTGCAAGAGGCACAAACAACATTCTAGAAAATTCATCGGTTTAAAATAACAAAGCTAACTTGCTACACTTAACTATCTCTCACCTGGGTCAGTTGACCACTGAGGAACAGTTTGGCTCACAGGCTACCTGGGAGGCCAGGAGCCCATGATGGACAATGGAGCTAAGACAGAAGTAGCAGGCAGGGCCACACCTAAGACTCCCTGCTGGAGGGAAGCACACCACACCCCTTGGAGGCCTCTTCTTATCCCTTTATGACAATGGTTCCCAACCTTTAAGAGCCTGCAACCAGTGAGGCAAAAATTGGAATCGTCACGAACCAGGTGCGGCTGTGGGCAGTCTGGTCTCTGCCCTCTCCCAGGTGCTCCCCCGCAAATTATCAGAGAGGAGAGCCACTTCAGTGGCTGTGGCTGCAGGTCCATTCTCCACCTTCTTTGCTGGCCCGTGGGAGACCGCTTGCTCTGCAAGACACTGGAAGTGGTCAAAGGCAATCTTTTTTTCCTGAGACCTTGTAGACCACTTCTCAGGGTCTCGCAGACCACCTGCAGTCCATGGACCACAGACTGGGAACCAGAGCTTTATGATAATGACTTCTGAACTATCCAACCAGATTGCTTGATGGCTGGAAATTTCTCGAAGAGGCGAGTTGCTAGCGCTGCTGGTTCTTTCCCTTCCCATACTGAACACACGCAACTGGAGCAAATCATCCTTTGATAAGAGTACCTTCTCCTGCAAAAGCACTCTGCTTTCTAATTGGCTACCTCCTGACTATCTATCCTTCCCAGGCACTGAAGAACAGATAATACATTCTGTTCTACTCAGCTAATTGCCTACTTTCTCACAGCTACAAAGAAACTGTTACTTCTCTTAAATTGGCTCAGGCCTGGGGCCTACATTTAACCTGTTCATGATACCTCCCCACCCCCTCCTCAGAACACCCTTCTCCCAGGGATGCCCCCTTAGGCCAGGGTCTGTCTCTGTGGGCTGAGAAGGAATGGCCAGGACGTGTGATACAATTGCAGTGCTCAGATCTCCTACCCCACTGGACGCTGATGGGGTCCGGGAGGCTGGCATGCTCCACTTGGCAGGTGTAGACATCTCCGCGTTCCGGCTGCGCCTCCAGCATCACCTGCATGGAGAAGGTCCAGTCCCCATTCCGGATCGCCTCCGTGGACACCACTCTGCTCTCGTCCTCCTCCTGCCCGTTCCGCAGCCAAGTGATGTTAATCTTTATGGGGAAGAAGTTGGATGCGGTGCAAACCAGCAGAGTGTGGTGGGAGGAGGGATCCGAGCCCATGGGGATGATCTGCAGCTGGGGCGTCACTAGAGTGGAAGACAGAGAAGGCGGGTCAGAGCCTGGAGGGTTCTGTTGGAGAGCAGAGATTGTAGAAAGGACACTACTGTAAGTGTATGTAAATGATATGCCTGCCATACGATATGCCTGCCATAAGCTCACTTTCTCTTTGATATGAGTTGAGGCCCAATTATATACAACTTTCCAGCACTGATGCAGCAGAAATGCAGCCCCGAGGTAAGGGAACAAATGTTCCCTTATCATGAGGTGGCCTCCATGACTGCTCTTCCCCCCATGGAGAATGCAGAACATGCCCTGTTGGCATGGCTGCATCAGCCCTGGAAAGTTGAACAGGCTTGGGCCCTCAGATACATACTAAGTCTCTTGGAAAGGAAAGTCAGTTATTAGAAGTTACTCAGAATGTTCTTGAAGTCACGTGGCTGCAAGATGAACCATCTCTAAAACATAAGAAGAACCCCACTGGATCAGTCCAAAAGCCCATCTAGTCCTGCTTCCTGTATCTCACAGCGGCCCACCAAGTACCCCAGGGAGCACATAAGACAACAAGAGACCTCATCCTGGTGCCCTCCCTTGCATTGGCATTCTGACATAGCCCATTTCTAAAATCAGGAGGTTGCACATACACATCGTGGCTTGTAACCTGTGATGAATTTTTCCTCTAGAAATCTGCCCAGTTCTGTTTTAAAGGCATCCAGTTCAGAGACAGGTGGAGATCAGGGGTCTCAAGGCAAAGACAGAGTAGGAGAAGAAAGTAGGGAATGGTAGCATGATGGTGTCCCCAAAATGCCCAGCTCACAATACTGAAATACCCACAAGGCCTGGCTTTCAAAATCAGGCTTCTCTGGTTTAGGCTTCTCTCTGACCCTTGCTCAGGATGCTACCAGTCAGCAGCTACTGTCCTCCTTCTCAGAGACAAGCTGGCTAAACAAGATAAGCCAAGTACACAAAATATGGGCCTTCAAGGAAGGACAGATGGTAATAATTGCCCTGCTACCCCTGCTAATTGGGTAAGAGGCACTTTTTCAAGTGGGTGCTCCTTTTTTTAGCAGGGGGAGAGTAACTGGCCCTCCTCACCCCAACAGTGTCTGTTCTAGTGGCTGTCTGCAGGTATTCATTTGCATCTTTTTAGATTGGGAGCCCTTTTGGGACAGGGAGCCATTTAGTTATTGGATTTTTCTCTGTAAACCGCTTTGTGAACTTTTAGTTGAAAAGCGGTATATAAATACTGTTAATAATAATAATAACCACCACCACCACCAAATAAGACCAAGGGTATGAGACCCCGAAAGGACTAGGGTAAAGTGGTGTGATTGATTACCAGACCTTTGGTAATGGACATCCTGGATGTAAATAACCTGTCGATGCACATTGTACTGTTCTTCCTACCAAACATTCTGAACTGATAATGGATACTGATTTTACTTTTTGTTTGATTTTCCAAGGATTGTTTAATTTTCCAAGGCTTTTTTCCAAGGCTTGGAAAACCTAATTTTCCAAGGTTTAATTTTCCAAGATTGTTGAATTTCCAAGGATTGTTAAATTGTAAATTGTTTAATTTTCCAAGGATGTTTACCCCTCTCTCTCTGTGCCCTTGTGTACCCCTCCTCTATTCAGAATGCTCTATAAAACCTGCACTATTGTAACCCTTCGGGGTCCATCATCTCTTTGTGAGGTACCATCGATTTGTACAACGGCATTACAATATTAGCTGTTTTGTTCTCAATACCTCTTCAAATGATTCCAAGCATAGAATTGGCCTTCTTCGCTGCCACTGCACATTTCCAGCACTGACATAAGGGCAGTGCAGCTCCGAGGTAAGGGAACAGATATTCCCTTACTTTGAGGAGGACTCCCTGAGTGCCACCCAACTATAGGATGCAGCACACGTCCCATTGGCAAGCTATGCCAGTGCTGGAAAGTCGGTTCGGATTTGGGCCTAAAATGAATATATTACTGAAAACGTTGTTTCTCTTCCAGACTATACCAGTTTTACTCTCAGATAAACCATTTAAAGAATGGCAGAAAAATATGGCAAGGGAAAAAAACCGGGAGTTAAATTTAAGATTTTGCAGGATGCAAAAGAAAGTGGAGGTCTCGGCTTGCCAGATTTGAAAATTTACTATGGATCATGTTGTTTTTTGTGGATGAAAGAATAGTTGTTATTGCAAAATCAAAAACTGCTGAACCTAGAAGGACATGATTTAAGATTGGTTGACATGATATCTATGGTATGATTGCCCCTGCTAACTGGGTGAGAGGCACTTTTTCAAGTGAATGCTCCTCTTTTTTAGCAGGGGGAAAGTAACTGGCCCTCCTCACCCCCAGCAGCGTCTTTTCTACTGGCTGCCTGCTGGTGTCCTTTTGCATCTTTTTAGACTGTGAGTCCTTTTGGGAGAGGAAGCCATCAGTTATTTGATTTTCTCTGTACACCGCTTTGTGAACTTTTAGTCGAAAAGCGGTATATAAATACTGTTAATAATAATTAATTAATTAAGTGAAAGTAAATGTTGAATTTAAGAATCAATATGTTAGGCAGGCATTGTGGAGGATATGATGTTACGTGAAAATCCCCTTTTTCCTTTTAGTTGTAATTTTCTCTCTATATCTGGTTATGTTACTAAAATATCATGCAGGCTAAACTTCTCACACAGGCCACATTTCCAAAACTCTGGTCAAGTTGCAGGCTCATGGTTACACAACTACCACCTCCCCATGGTCACGCATTATGGGAGGAAGTCTGGCATCTTAAATCATTGTTTAAGTGTCTCCTATGTATTGTATTGGCAACCTTCAGTCTCGAAAGACTATGGTAACGCGCTCTGAAAGGTGGTTCTGGCACAGCGTCTAGTGTGGCTGAAAAGGCCAATCCGGGAGTGACAATCCCTTCCACACTGGGAGCAAGTGCAGTCTGTCCCTGGTCTGTCTCCCTGGCTATGGGCCTTCCTTCTTTGCCTCTTAGCCTCAGACTGTTGGCAAAGTGTCTCTTCAAACTGGGAAAGGCCATGCTGCACAGCCTGCCTCCAAGCGGGCCGCTCAGAGGCCAGGGTTTCCCACTTGTTGAGGTCCATCGCTAAGGCCTTCAGATCCCTCTTGCAGATGTCCTTGTATCGCAGCTGTGGTCTACCTGTAGGGCGCTTTCCTTGCATGAGTTCTCCATAGAGGAGATCCTTTGGGATCCGGCCATCATCCATTCTCACGACATGACCAAGCCAACGCAGGCGTCTCTGTTTCAGCAGTGAATACATGCTAGGGATGTGTCTCCTACATTACTGTATTCATTGTATTGTTTTAACCCAATCACTGTTTAAGAACTGTATGCAAAAGTGTCTCCTAACCCAATTACTGTCTGCAAACTTGAACTGCCTTCTTGTGTTGCTGATTCATTGTATTGTTTAAGTTCCCCCATCTAGGAAGCCAGCCATAGAACCCATTGAATTTTGCTGATAACTGACATCCTGATCCTTTCAATGTTTTACACGCTCCAAGCACCCTGCTGGGTGGTAGTAATCAAGCTACCATCCAGCTCAGCACTGTCTCCAAACCCCTTTTAAGTGAGGGCTTCCTCTCACACGTGGGCACTCTCTCTCCAAAGACCAACACATCTGTGCTGTGTCAGAGGGTCCTCTTCACAGGACTCTCCCCCCCCCCCAACTGCTCTACAGGACAGGTAACTATCTTGCGCCTGGAACTCTTTCCCTTCTCCCCCTCCCCCTTTTTCTGCCCTTCTCTCCCCATCTTTAGTTAGCAGCTAGAGATAGCAGATCAGGGACCCCTAAAATCCTTCCCTACAGCCTTTCCTTTTTTCTAATTTCCTCAGATGCACCAAATACTCTTTACATACAACCACCATGAAAGCTGGGTACACTAGATTCAAGTACTAGGACCAAGAAACATACACTTATCATTTCTCCATGTGCATGATGTTTACCTTTGTGCTTTTGTAATAAAACTGTAATCTTTTATTAAAAATCTTTCTCTCAGTCTCCTCTTTAAGCTAAAGGGAATTTCTCTGCATTACGCCGTCTTGTTATCCAGCCTACGATCCTAAGGTTCCACTAAGGGCAGTATAATCATTCCCCTAAACAAAACAGCCCTTTTGGTAACAATGGAACCGATATAAAATTCAGTTTTACAGCAAAATTCCACCGACATCACAACAAGAAGCACACTTTGGATTGACTACAGCACAGAGAGATTATGCGTTTTATTGCTGACTTTAGTGTCTTATTTTGTTATTTTATTATGTATTTTAATGTATTGATGTATTTAATGTATCCTGGAACGTGCTGGAATTCCTAGCATGTATTCACTGCTGAAACAGAGACGCCTGCGTTGGCTTGGTCATGTCGTGAGAATGGATGATGGCCGGATCCCAAAGGATCTCCTCTATGGAGAACTCGTGCAAGGAAAGCGCCCTACAGGTAGACCACAGCTGCGATACAAGGACATCTGCAAGAGGGATCTGAAGGCCTTAGCGATGGACCTCAACAAGTGGGAAACCCTGGCCTCTGAGCGGCCCACTTGGAGGCAGGCTGTGCAGCATGGCCTTTCCTGGTTTGAAGAGACACTTTGCCAACAGTCTGAGGCTAAGAGGCAAAGAAGGAAGGCCCATAGCCAGGGAGACAGACCAGGGACAGACTGCACTTGCTCCCGGTGTGGAAGGGATTGTCACTCCCGGATTGGCCTTTTCAGCCATACTAGACGCTGTGTCAGAACCACCTTTCAGAGCGCGATACCATAGTCTTTCGAGACTGAAGGTTGCCAATAATAATAATAAAAAAGACGCTGTGCCAGAACCACCTTTCAGAGCGCGATACCAGAGTCTTTCGAGACTGAAGGTTGCCAATACAATACAATAACAATAATGTATTGATTGTTAGCTGCCTTGGGTGCCCTTCAGGGAGAAAGGCACAGTATGTATATATGTGTGTGTGTGTGTGTGTGTATGTATGTATAAATAAATAAATAAATAAGGTTTTAATTGTCAATGGTTTTTATTTGCACAAATATCAGAAAGATTTAAAACCTATTAAAAGTCATATGGATTTGAAGAGAAGGAGTCAGTTTTGGACAAACAATCAGATAATTGATCAGATTATTTGATCAGATTGAGAAGATCAGATAATTTCTAAGATTTATAAGTTGTTGTTGAAATTTGAAACAGAAGATGAACAGGTTAAAGAATGTATGATTCATTGGCCTAAAAATTTTGGTCATGAGCTTTCTATGGAAAAATGGGAGAAATTATGGATAAAGCGTATGAACTTTACTGTATGTTAATATCAAGGAAAACATAAGATGATTTATAGAGGGTATATGACACCAAGTAACAGCCCAATCCTGACCTGCCTGGGGCGCGCAGCTGCAGCGGTGATGAGACTGGCTGCTGCCACATCCTGTGCTCCTTAGCCTGCCACAGGCAGCGCCTCAGAAGAAGGGGACTTTTGTCCCTTTCTCCTGGGTAAGGGAAGCAGCCCCGCAATGGGGCTACTCACTTTACCGCTATTGGGGTTTCATTTAGCTAAGATGTACAAAAAACATATGTCAAACAAATGTTGAAAATGTAAGAAACAGGAGGGATGTTTTTACCATATGTGGTGGACATGTATTAAAGCAAAAAAGTACTGGATACAGATACATGCACTGATGCAGTTGATTTTAAGAACAACTGTGCAAATGAAACCTGGGTATGATACATGAATGTGTGGGGAAAAGGCACGTCTGCGGGTCCTACTGCTGGGCTACCATCTGTACTAACCTGGTGGTGTAGCGCCAGGCTAGTGTCGGGAAAGTGCCCAGCCTCTGCTGCTCAGTGGTCTCAAGACCACCAAGCTGCATGGTGAGGGGGGGCGGGGAGGATGCGTTCCGGGGAGGGGGGAAGCAGGTGGAGAGCAGGGAGGAGGTGTGTTGGGGAGGTGGGGGCAGGGAGAGGGCAGGCGGGAGGCATGCTGGGGGAGGGAGCAGGGTGGGGGGGAGGGTCCGGTGGAGTTCTGCTCCACTGGATCCTGACCGCGTAAGGCTTGGTGTTCTACATGAACACCTTAACCCCATTAAAGTGAAATAGCCCCACTGCGGGGCTGTGTCCCTTACCCGGGAGAAGGGGACAAAAGTCTGCTTCTCCCAAGACACTGCCCAGGGCAGGCTGAGGTGTGCAGGATGGGGTGGCAGCTGTTCTTGGCGCCACTGCAGCTGTGCTCCCCGGGCAGCTCAGGACTGGGCTGCTAATGAGCTGCGGACTTGAAGATTAGATTTTAAGGTATAGAGAAATTATTGCTGGAGTAACAATCTGAAGAGGGCTGTTGGAGGCATAACGTACAGATGGGTGGAAATTTAGATCATTAAGATTTAAAGCTGTAAGCAATCAGAATATTCCACTTTGCTCATGCTGCGTTATTAGAGGTTTTCTTTCTCTGTACTTTAAAACTATTTTTTAAATGTTGTTTGTTTTCCTTTTCACTTTATTCTGTGTTTTCTTTTTTCTTGCTTTTTATATTATAATAAAGTAAGAAATTAAAAGAAAAAAAATAGAAGTAAATTAACCCATTGCTGTCCAACCCGCACATTTGATCCCTGTTGTGTATATGCAGGGTTGGGCCAAAATGGCTTAACTGCCCAATCCTATCCACACTTTCCTGGGAGTAAGCCCCATTGACACTACTGAGACTTACTTCTGAGTAGATACGCATAGGCTTGGGCTGCACGTTACCTGCATTAGGAGCCAGCCCTGTCCAACTTTCCAACCCGGTGCAATGGCAACGCACTGCTAAGGCGTCCATCCCGCCGCGACCCTCCTCCCAACTCCTGCAGCGCCCCTGCGTGGGGCGGATCCGCTGCGGCTCGGGCGCCTGCCTCTCCCAGGAGAGAACCAGCCCGCCCTTTGCCGCTGAGCCTTCCGGGCTCTGCTGCGGAGCGCCTGCGTGCGGGCAGCTGGAAAGGGCTCCTCCGGGCCAGGCAAAGACGGCAGGAAAGAGGACCCGCGCCCGCGCCGCGCCGCGCCACTCACGCTTCCTGGCGGAGACGAAGGCCTCGTCGATCCCGTAGTTGTGCCGGCAGAAGGAGTCCAGGGCGGCCCGCGCGTTCTCCAGCACCTCCGGCCGGCTGTTCCAGTAGCGCGCGTCGGGCTCGCCCAGCTCGGTGACGGCCTCGAAGCTCCCTCGGCGGCTGTCGAAGCGCAGGGTGTCCTGCCCGCCCCAGATGTCCCTGTACAGGAAGTAGGCGCCCGCGCCCGCCACGCCGTCGGGGAAGTGGCACTCGGACTTCACCTGCTCCACGAAGTGCTCTGCGGGGGAGAGGGAAGTCAGGCCCGCGTCAGGGGAGCCGCAGCCCAGGCGCGGTGCGGGAAGGCTCTGCACGGCCTCCAGTGGGACCGCACGGCGAGCCCCGGCCCTTTCCCCCCAGGGGGGCCGGAACAAGACTTGTGCTCCAGGAGAGGGACTGCCCCTGAACAAACCTCCGCTTCCCCCCCCACCCCCAACTCCTGGCTTGGAGGGAATGTTCTAAAGAACGAAAAACCAGCAGCAGAAGAGCCGGAGCTCCGTTTATGGGTATTCCCCACACTGAAAAGCGGGGCTGGACGCGACCTTTTTCGCACCCTGGCTGTTCTCAAGGACAGATGCGGGACTGGGAGTCCAAAGCTGGCTCGGACAAGCCTCTGCCCCGCAGCCTCAGTGCCGGGCTACACTGCAGGACTGTCGCAAGCCCCTCCCCGCTTTCTCTGCCACAAACCTGCAATGCAGCACCTGAAACAGCATTTGCCATGGGAAAGAGAACTGGGCACCGAAAGAGCTGGGAGGATGGGGGCAAACTGACAGGAGGCCTGGCTCCTTAATCTGCCCCTCTTCAGCCCAGCACCATAGCTTGTCCCAGGGGGTCTCTTTTTCCCTTCTGGGATGGAGGACCAGCTCCTCATTCTCTTGGGTGCATCAAATGCTGGGAGGACTTTTCTTTCACTGAAAAGTGGGACAGGCCATTTCTAAGAAGAATCTCAGTGCCACAGAAATCTCTGGCTGTTCCTGAGCAGCTTCTCCTCCTCCCCAAAGAGACAACTATCGGCAGTGCCCAAATGACCCAGGAAGCCCCCTTTCAGCATGACAGGGGGCATCCCCCACACTTCCTTCCATGCTGCTGCCCTCCTCTGCCCCTGCCCAATTTCCAGGCAGAGCATCTCCAGGTGGGGCTGGAACAGTGCCTCCCCTCCCCCCGAAAAAAGACAGAAGAATCACACCCATGTGCAGGTCCCCCTACTCCAGGGGTGTCAAACATAAGGCCTGGGGGCTGGATGCGGCCCACGGAAGCTTTTTATATGGCCCTTAGGCTTTCAGTTGCTGTGTAGTACTGAGGTGTTCCTGCTGAAAGGTCAGCCCACGTGAAAATTGGGCTCTCCCCTATCTTGAAATATGATCAAGATTTGTATATTTTCTCTTTTGTCATTTGCAGCTAACAAGTTCCTAAGTGAGAAAAAAGTGTTTATTTCTGGTTAAGACCTGTTTAATGACATCACTTCTGGCCCTCAGCAGGCATCATGAATGCTATGTGGCCGTCCGTATGAAATGAGTTTGACACCCCTGCCCTAATCCATGAAAGGCCTCAAAGATCAGGAACAGATTGCCGCGAGGTGGTGGCCTCTCCCTCACTGGAGATCTTCAAGCAGAGGCTCGACTAACACCTATTGGAGATGCTCTAATTTCCCACTACAAGCAGGGGCTTGGACTACATGACATATTAGGTCCCTTCCAACTCTGTGATTCTATGATCACAACTGACATCTTGAATTGTGCCAAGAAACTCACTAGCAAGTACTGCTGGTGGAAGGGGAATATAAGAACATAAGAACAGCCCCACTGGATCAGGCCAAAGGCCCATCTAGTCCAGCCTCCTGTATCTCACAGCGGCCCACCAAATGCCCCAGGGAGCACACCAGATAACAAGAGAACTCGTCCTGGTGCCCTCCCTTGGCAGCAGAAATGCCTGCTCCTCCCAAGAGCTGACTGTAAGTCCACAGCCTTGCAGCAGCAAAATTCTTCACCCGTAGGGCAGGGACTCTTCAAGGGCAGTCCCATTTAGTGGGGGTTACAGCAGTCAAGTCTTGATAAAGGCCCCAATCTTATCCAAATCCCCCCACTGATGCATACACTCCAAAAGGCTCATGCTGCATCCTATTAGGGGGCGGGCAATTGGACAGCCTGCAGGGGTAAGTAAAAACATGTACTTACCTTCTGGTCTCTAATGGGTCTTGTAAAAGTATGGCAATTGGATACAAGATTTTAGATGTTTCAGACTGGCAAATAGGAGTATGCAGAAGAACGTAGAGAGAGCTGTGAGAATAAATAGTCTCTGAATCCTGGTCAAATAGATGAAACTGGGGAAGTCTGGTGGAATCTGGAAGGTCAGGCCAGAGACTGAGACAGGCTAAGGTTATAGAATCAAATTGGGGGCAAGGGGGGGACAGAGTTTGTGGATAGCTCAGAACCCATTAGTCACCTGTCCTCTGGCGGGCTCCATGAATAGCTGCTCTAAGGCACTATCATTTACCCTGTCAAGAAATCTGGTCTCTCTTTAGTGACCAGAGCATGAAATGACCCAGTCAATGTGAGGATAATGGAAGTCCCCCATGATTACAACCCTGTCCCTCTGCGACACTTGAACCAGAATGGAACCAGACTGTTGGCACGTAACATTAAAACGGTGGCAGAGCAGCTTTCAAACTGACCCCTGGAGGAAAACCATCAGGAGCAGAGGGGCATCCGGTTTGGGACTCTTCCTCCCTATGGGATGAGGATGGGGAGGTCAGAGAACAACAAGGCAAGAATAGAGTAGGAGTAGGAATTGGGAGGGAAGCATGATGGGATGTGATATCCTGTCCAGCAAAGCAAGAGACTGAAGGGATAAAGAAGTAAATAAGCAACCCATCTTGGGGGATTCCGTGTACAATTGTTTTTATGGAAATGTCCGAAGTCTCTGATGGGCAGAGAACTGGATGGGCAGAGAACTGGAAGATGGGAGAACTGGAATGTTTGGTGACTACGGAAAACTTTTATATAGTGGGAATAATGGAAACTTGGCGGAATGTGGAGAATCAGTGGGATACCACAATCCCAGGCTATAAACTCTACAGGAGGGGCAGGGAAGGGTGCTTTGGAGGTGGGGTGGTCTTTTATGTTAAAGAAGGAGTAGAATCCAGCAAAGTAGAGATTGAAGGTGGGTCCGATTCCACCACAGAATCTCTGTGGCTTAAATTACTAGGCTCGAGGAGTGATATAATAGTGAGGGCATGCTATTGTTCTCTGGACCAGAAACTTGAAGGAGACCTTGAGATCAGACCAGGGAGATGTCGTAAGTACATAAGAACAGCCCTGCTGGATCAGGCCAAAGGCCCATCTAGCCCAGCTTCCTGTATTTCAGTTACCCACCAAATGCCTCAGGGAGCACACAATGCCTTGGCTGATGCTGTTGTCAGCCAGGGAACTTCTAATGGTGTCAACTCCTCCTCCTCCTCCTCCTGAACAGGCACAGCTGGAGCATCAGCTGAAAGGGAGCAATGGAGCTCCTGCCATCACCACCACCTGCAAGTCCAAGAACAGACCCCCAGGCTGTGAACTGGATTTTCAAAGGGAGTCCTGCAAGTCCTCCCCAAAGATGCTGAATCCCTGTGTGGGAAGGTGGTGGCTCTCTGAAATGGACCTGAAGCTCTCTGGTCGCCGGGAGGTGTGGGTGAGCTAAAGGGGAAGAGTTGGGGAAGAGAGAACTGGCCGTCTGACCCTTCAAATCAATATTTTAAAAGCATGAATTCAACAGGGATGGTGCAAGGAGAGAGAACAATTAATCCCCCCTAGCAAAAAGAAGGTATTGAACATAAATATAATTATGGTCAACGAGATTATTAAGCATCAAGATTACGTAGCGCTCAGGAGTCTGTGCGCATCTCAGTGCCCCTTCTAGTCCAGGGGTCCTCAGCTCATTGTTCTGGTTTGGCTGTGGAGCCCCAGAAGAATTACAAGTGCAGCTGAAAATGGAACTGCACAAGGAAAACACAGACAGCAGCTGGAAGAGGAAACAAGTTCAGATTTAAACTGGAGTTTTCTCCCTATTATTATTATTATTAACAGTATTTATATACCGCTTTTCAACTAAAAGTTCACAAAGCGGTTTACAGAGAAAAATCAAATAACCGATGGCTCCCTGTCCCAAAAGGGCTCACAATCTAAAAGATGCAAATGAATACCAGCAGACAGCCACTAGAACAGACACTGCTGGGGTGAGGTGGGCCAGTTACTCTCCCCCTGCTAAAAAAAGGAGCACCCACTTGAAAAAGTGCCTCTTACCCAATTAGCAGTTCTGGCCCTGATCTTGCGGGGGGGGGGGAGCAGCTCCCTTGGACATCAAGAGGTACTATCCAACAGGCCACTAATCAATTCACTCTGTGCCCACAGTTCTTCCTTGACCAATGAAGAGTACTCTGTACAAGTACAAGAGACAGACCCAGCCTGAACGGAAAGGGGGGAGTGAGCTGGGCTGGATCCTTCAGGCCCTGTGCCTGAAGTTAAGGGAAGAGACTGAACCATCCTTCCCTCTCAGAGTAAGATGCTGGGGTGAGTGAGGAGGCAAAGCCCTGGATTGGTGATTGTGAAATGGGGGGTGGCACTTGCTCCAATTGATGTGAAGCCAACAGCTGTGGGGGAGAGCAGGGCTGGTCTGCGGCAGCAAGAACAACCAGGAGTCATATGGGACCTGCTGGCACTGTCTTAAGAACATAAGAACAGCCCCACTGAATCAGGCCACAGGCCCATCTAGGCCAGCTTCCTGTATCTCACAGCGGCCCACCAAATGCCCCAGGGAGCACACCAGATAACAAGAGACCTGCAAGGCCTCCTGGGAATTGTAGTTAAGAACATAAGAACAGCCCCACTGAATCAGGCCACAGGCCCATCTAGGCCAGCTTCCTGTATCTCACAGCGGCCCACCAAATGCCCCAGGGAGCACACCAGATAACAAGAGACCTGCAAGGCCTCCTGGGAATTGTAGTTAAGAACATAAGAACAGCCCCACTGGATCAGGCCATAGGCCCATCTAGTCCAGCTTCCTGTATCTCACAGCGGCCCACCAAATGCCCCAGGGAGCACACCAGACAACAAGAGACCTGCAAGGCATCCTGGGAATTGTAGTTAAGAACATAAGAACAGCCCCACTGGATCAGGCCACAGGCCCATCTAGTCCAGCTTCCTGCATCTCACAGCAGCCCACCAAATGCCCCAGGGAGCATACCAGACAACAAGAGACCTGCAAGGCATTTTGGGAATTGTAGTTAAGAACATAAGAACAGCCCCACTGGATCAGGCCACAGGCCCATCTAGTCCAGCTTCCTGTATCTCACAGCGGCCCACCAAATGCCCCAGGGAGCACACCAGACAACAAGAGACCTGCAAGGCATTCTGGGAATTGTAGTTAAGAACATAAGAACAGCCCCACTGGATCAGGCCATAGGCCCATCTAGTCCAGCTTCCTGTATCTCACAGCGGCCCACCAAATGCCCCAGGGAGCACACCAGATAACAAGAGACCTGCAAGGCCTCCTGGGAATTGCAGTTAAGAACATAAGAACAGCCCCACTGGATCAGGCCATAGGCCCATCTAGTCCAGCTTCCTGTATCTCACAGCGGCCCACCAAATGCCCCAGGGAGCACACCAGATAACAAGAGACCTGCAAGGCCTCCTGGGAATTGTAGTTAAGAACATAAGAACAGCCCCACTGGAGCAGGCCATAGGCCCATCTAGTCCAGCTTCCTGTATCTCACAGCGGCCCACCAAATGCCCCAGGGAGCACACCAGATAACAAGAGACCTGCAAGGCCTCCTGGGAATTGTAGTTAAGAACATAAGAACAGCCCCACTGGAGCAGGCCATAGGCCCATCTAGTCCAGCTTCCTGTATCTCACAGCGGCCCACCAAATGCCCCAGGGAGCACACCAGATAACAAGAGACCTGCAAGGCTTCCTGGGAATTGCAGTTAAGAACATAAGAACAGCCCCACTGGATCAGGCCATAGGCCCATCTAGTCCAGCTTCCTGTATCTCACAGCGGCCCCACCAAATGCCCCAGGGAGCACACCAGATAACAAGAGACCTGCAAGGCTTCCTGGGAATTGCAGTTAAGAACATAAGAACAGCCCCACTGGATCAGGCCATAGGCCCATCTAGTCCAGCTTCCTGTATCTCACAGCGGCCCACCAAATGCCCCAGGGAGCACACCAGATAACAAGAGACCTGCAAGACTTCCTGGGAATTGCAGTTAAGAACATAAGAACAGCCCCACTGGAGCAGGCCATAGGCCCATCTAGTCCAGCTTCCTGTATCTCACAGCGGCCCACCAAATGCCCCAGGGAGCACACCAGATAACAAGAGACCTGCAAGGCTTCCTGGGAATTGCAGTTAAGAACATAAGAACAGCCCCACTGGATCAGGCTATAGGCCCATCTAGTCCAGCTTCCTGTATCTCACAGCGGCCCCACCAAATGCCCCAGGGAGCACACCAGGTAACAAGAGACCTGCAAGGCTTCCTGGGAATTGTAGTTAAGAACATAAGAACAGCCCCACTGAATCAGGCCAAAGGCCCATCCAGTCCAGCTTCCTGCATCTCACAGCGGCCCACCAAATGCCCCAGGGAGCACACCAGGTAACAAGAGACCTGCAAGGCTTCCTGGGAATTGTAGTTAAGAACATAAGAACAGCCCCGCTGGATCAGGCCATAGGCCCATCTAGTCCAGCTTCCTGCATCTCACAGCGGCCCACCAAATGCCCCAGGGAGCACACCAGATAACAAGAGACCTGCAAGCCCTCCTGGGAATTGTAGTTAAGAACATAAGAACAGCCCCGCTGGATCAGGCCACAGGCCCATCTAGTCCAGTTTCCTGTATCTCACAGCGGCCCACCAAATGCCCCAGGGAGCACACCAGATAACAAGAGACCTGCAAGGCTTCCTGGGAATTGTAGTTAAGAACATAAGAACAGCCCCACTGGATCAGGCCATAGGCCCATCTAGTCCAGCTTCCTGTATCTCACAGCGGCCCACCAAATGCCCCAGGGAGCACACCAGATAACAAGAGACCTGCAAGGCTTCCTGGGAATTGTAGTTAAGAACATAAGAACAGCCCCACTGGATCAGGCCATAGGCCCATCTAGTCCAGTTTCCTGTATCTCACAGCAGCCCACCAAATGCCCCAGGGAGCACACCAGATAACAAGAGACCTGCAAGGCTTCCTGGGAATTGTAGTTAAGAACATAAGAACAGCCCCACTGGATCAGGCCACAGGCCCATCTAGTCCAGTTTCCTGTATCTCACAGCAGCCCACCAAATGCCCCAGGGAGCACACCAGATAACAAGAGACCTGCAAGGCTTCCTGGGAATTGTAGTTAAGAACATAAGAACAGCCCCACTGGATCAGGCCACAGGCCCATCTAGTCCAGTTTCCTGTATCTCACAGCGGCCCACCAAATGCCCCAGGGAGCACACCAGGTAACAAGAGACCTGCAAGGCCTCCTGGGAATTGTAGTTTAAGAACATAAGAACAGCCCCACTGGGTCAGGCCAGAGGCCCATCTAGTCCAGCTTCCTGTATCTCACAGCGGCCCACCAAATGCCCCAGGGAGCACACCAGATAACAAGAGACCTGCAAGGCCTCCTGGGAATTGTAGTTTAAGAACATAAGAACAGCCCCACTGGATCAGGCCAGAGGCCCATCTAGTCCAGCTTCCTGTATCTCACAGCGGCCCACCAAATGCCCCAGGGAGCACACCAGATAACAAGAGACCTGCAAGGCTTCCTGGGAATTGCAGTTAAGAACATAAGAACAGCCCCACTGGATCAGGCCATAGGCCCATCTAGTCCAGCTTCCTGTATCTCACAGCGGCCCACCAAATGCCCCAGGGAGCACACCAGATAACAAGAGACCTGCAAGACTTCCTGGGAATTGCAGTTAAGAACATAAGAACAGCCCCACTGGAGCAGGCCATAGGCCCATCTAGTCCAGCTTCCTGTATCTCACAGCGGCCCACCAAATGCCCCAGGGAGCACACCAGATAACAAGAGACCTGCAAGGCTTCCTGGGAATTGCAGTTAAGAACATAAGAACAGCCCCACTGGATCAGGCCATAGGCCCATCTAGTCCAGCTTCCTGTATCTCACAGCGGCCCCACCAAATGCCCCAGGGAGCACACCAGGTAACAAGAGACCTGCAAGGCTTCCTGGGAATTGTAGTTAAGAACATAAGAACAGCCCCACTGAATCAGGCCAAAGGCCCATCCAGTCCAGCTTCCTGCATCTCACAGCGGCCCACCAAATGCCCCAGGGAGCACACCAGGTAACAAGAGACCTGCAAGGCTTCCTGGGAATTGTAGTTAAGAACATAAGAACAGCCCCGCTGGATCAGGCCATAGGCCCATCTAGTCCAGCTTCCTGCATCTCACAGCGGCCCACCAAATGCCCCAGGGAGCACACCAGATAACAAGAGACCTGCAAGCCCTCCTGGGAATTGTAGTTAAGAACATAAGAACAGCCCCGCTGGATCAGGCCACAGGCCCATCTAGTCCAGTTTCCTGTATCTCACAGCGGCCCACCAAATGCCCCAGGGAGCACACCAGATAACAAGAGACCTGCAAGGCTTCCTGGGAATTGTAGTTAAGAACATAAGAACAGCCCCACTGGATCAGGCCATAGGCCCATCTAGTCCAGCTTCCTGTATCTCACAGCGGCCCACCAAATGCCCCAGGGAGCACACCAGATAACAAGAGACCTGCAAGGCCTCCTGGGAATTGTAGTTTAAGAACATAAGAACAGCCCCACTGGATCAGGCCAGAGGCCCATCTAGTCCAGCTTCCTGTATCTCACAGCGGCCCACCAAATGCCCCAGGGAGCACACCAGATAACAAGAGACCTGCAAGGCCTCCTGGGAATTGTAGTTAAGAACATAAGAACAGCCCCACTGGATCAGGCCACAGGCCCATCTAGTCCAGCTTCCTGTATCTCACAGCGGCCCACCAAATGCCCCAGGGAGCACACCAGATAACAAGAGACCTGCAAGGCTTCCTGGGAATTGTAGTTTAAGAACATAAGAACAGCCCTACTGGATCAGGCCATAGGCCCATCTAGTCCAGCTTCCTGTATCTCACAGCGGCATCGGTTCCTCAGGTGCAGCTCACGAAAGGAGCTGCAGTCTAGGAAAGCTGCTGCCAAAGTCAACCAACTTGTCCTTTCAGGTGCCACAAAACTCTCAGTACTTTTGTGGGTTGACTTTGGACTCTCCCCTTCCTGCCCCTCATGCTGGAGCTGCTGAGTCTTTGTGGCATTTGTGAGTGGGGCGGATGCCTCCTTCCTTGCTCTGCTCCCCTCAGCAGAAAGACCCTTCTGTGCCCCCCCTTGGATATTTGCTCACCTGGAGGCCTCGTGCTCTGCAGCTCAGGGGGACAGACCACCACCACCAGCAGCAGCAGAACCCCAATGCCTGGAGCAGACCTCATCTTTCCTTGGGAGAGACACCCTCTGGTCACTTGTCTCAACCCAGCCCTGGGAATCAACTCCTGCCAGGGTCCCGTCCCCAAGCAGTGCCAGCTGCAGAGCCAATCAGCCTCCCAGCTGATGCAGCGTCATCAGTCGCCAGGCAGGAATGTCAAGGAAAAAGCCAGTTCAGGCAGATGTACTCCAGCAGGCAGCCAGCAAGGAAAAGGCAAAGAGGAGACTGACCCCAAGACCTGCAACCCATACCTTTTTTTGCTCCAGGCCCACCTCCAATCATAACCTGCAACCCATCATCAGTTTGTCCCTGTTTACTTCCCCCTCCTGCTTCACTTCAAACAAGTCTTGCTGTCCGAAATGGAGATGGTCAGGTGAGGGACCCTGCCCCAACAGTTGATGTCTAGTGACCAGGGGCAAATCAGGGCAACCCATGATGGGCCCTCTTCTTTTCCCAGAGGGAGTCTCCCCCAGTGGTGTACAAAGGTTCATATGGCACCCGGGGTCCATAAATTTTTGGCACCCTCCCCCTGACAAAAGTATTTTCAGTAATAGTCATGATATGAAATGATTAATAAAAATGGCCAGAGAAAAGGCACAGACAATGAACATTTTCTTTGAACTTTGAATCATGTTGGCAACCTTTAGTCTCGGAAGACTCTGGTATCGCGCTCTGAAAGGTGGTTCTGGCACAGCGTCTAGTGTGGCTGAAAAGGCCAATTTGGGAGTGACAATCCCTTCTACACCGGGAGCAAGTGCAGTCTGTCCCTGGTCTGTCTCCCTGGCTATGGGCCTTCCTTCTTTGCCTCTGCCTCAGTCTGTTGGCCAAGTGTCTCTTCAAACTGGGAACGGCCATGCTGCACAGCCTGCCTCCAAGCCGGCCGCTCAGAGGCCAGGGTTTCCCACCTGTTGAGGTCCACTCCTAAGGCCTTCATATCCCTCTTGCAGATGTCCTTGTATCGCAGCTGGGGTCTACCTGTAGGGCACTTTCCTTGCACGTGTTCACCATAGAGGAGATCCTTTGGGGTCCGGCCATCATCCATTCTCACGACATGACCGAGCCAACGCAGGCGTCTCTGTTTCAGCATTGCATACAGGATGGGGATTCCAGCTCATTCCAGGACTGTGTTGTTTGGAACTTTGTCCTGCCAGGTGATGCCGAGGATGCGTCGGAGGCAGCGCATGTGGAAGCGTTCAGTTTCCTCTCCTGTTGTGAGCGAAGAGTCCATGACTCGCTGCAGTACAGAAGTGTACTCAGGACGCAAGCTCTGTAGACCTGGATCTTGGTATGTTCCATCAGCTTCTTGTTGGACCAGACTCTCTTTGTGAGTCTGGAAAACGTGGTAGCTGCTTTACCGATGCGTTTGTTTAGCTCGGTATCCAGAGAAAGAGTGTCGGAGATCGTTAAGCCAAGGTACACAAAGTCATGGACAACCTCCAGTTCATGTGCAGAGATTGTAATGCAGGGAGGTGAGTCCACATCCTGAACCATGACCTATGTTTTCTTCAGGCTGATTATCAGTCCAAAATCTTGGCAGGCCTTGCTAAAACGATCCATGAGCTGCTAGAGATCTTTGGCAGAGTGGGTAGTGATAGCTGCATCATCGACAAAGAGGAAGTCACGCAGAGATTTCAGCTGGACTTTGGTGGTGAACTTTGAATGGTGAACTTTGGTGGTGAACTCTGAATGGTGAACTTTGAAATGGTGAACTTTGAATATTGAACTTATATATAATATGTTTCACATATATGGTGAACATTAGAGATCATAACGAGGAAGGAATGCCCATCAAAATAATATGCAATGGGCTTGTGGTCCATCATATGTACAAAAGCAGTTTTGTTGTAGCAGAGAAGATATACACATTTATGAAGAATACATTTGGTTTTCTGGAATGCTTGCAACAAGCTGTTTATTCCCAGTGGTCATCCCAGTGAAATCCACTTTTTGTCACAGTGTTTCTCAAGGTTTGTCCTGTGCTACACCACTCTACATGGTCCATACATTTGAAATACCACCGAATGTAACTGGCATTGACATCATTGCCAGTTACTTCTGGGTTGGGAGGTCAGATGTGACACAACAAACACCAGTAAGAGGCTATGGGTGGATGGAAGGGCTTTTATGAGCATGGAAATAGGAAGAGGCAGAAAATGTGCAAAGATTTGGAGCAGAGGAAAAAGCAGAGAGGTGGAGGGAAAGGTCAGGCTGCCTCTTACCTGCAGAAGGCCCAGGAACTTCCCAGGGTGATTCCGGACCCGCTTCCTCTGTTGCAAGCCCCACAGCAGTGCTTACTCATGAGAAGACATGCACACTGCAGCAGTTTATTGCTGGGCTCCTCTTGCGTTCATTGTTTTTTAGCTCTTTATCCTTGAATAGCTAAGAGGCTTTTGCAAACAGCAGGACATCAAGCCTGAATCCTCCAGTGGCAAGCTGGGGGCCTGATCCTGGAGCCCCTTATTCAGCTTGAGGAAAGTGTCTGCCCATTGTCACACCTGGAGTATTGCGTCCAGTTCTGGACATTTCAAAAAGGACATCGTGGAAATGGAAAAGGTGCAAAAGAGAGCATCAAAATGATGACTGGGCTGGGCCCGGGATCTCCTGGCTCCATCTCCCGCTGAGGCTCCTGCCGGGGGAAGCTGCTCCCGGCGACAGGCGCGTCATCCGCACAGCCCGTTCCTATTGGCCGAGAGTGCCGGGGCTCCCCTGCCCCCCCGCCTGGCAGGAAAGGACCGGCTGCAGCCCCGCGCTCCCCACTCGCGGAGCCCCTGCCTGCTGGACGCGCGTCTCGCCCGCAGCCCCGCCAGCCGACCGGAGAATGAGGACGACGGGGGGGGCCCTGCCGCCGCTGCCCCTCGGCCTCCTGGCGCTGCTCGCCCTGCCCGGCGCCGCCCCCGCCGCAGGTGAGGGCAGGGGGGGTTCGGGCAGCGGGAAGCGGAGCTGCGTTGGGGTCCCTGCTCTGCTGCCCCCGCCGCGCAGGCAGCAGGCCCGGTGAGCGAGTGGGTCCGGACCGAGGCTCCTCCGGCGAAGGGCGGGTGAGCGCCACGCGCCCCCCCCACCGTCCTGCGCCCGCCCCTCCCCGCTGGAGGGGCTTCCAGGTGTGCGGGGGCGTTCCCGGAGCCTCCTGGCGGGGTGGGCGGAGCGGGCACCTTCACCTCAGGCGGGGCGCGGAGGACCTCGGTCCCGGGGTGGAAGGAGAGGGAGGGGCTGCGGAGTCGGGGGGGCGTGGCGTGGCGGTGGCAGGCGCAGCTCCGAGGGGCGCCTGGGCAGGGATGGGACGCGCGTGGCGCTCGTGCCCCTTCCGCAGAGGGGTGGGAAGCGGAGAGACGCGCCACGGGAAGGGGGTCTGGACCTGGGGGTGCCAGACGCACCTCGGAGCTGAGCTCAGCCAGTGCTCTGCTGCCCCGGCAGACTCGCAGCCCCTCTGGTCCGGAGCGGGCCGGGGTCGTCACCTGGACTGGTGTTTGGAGACGCGGTGCTTAGAGCTGGGCCCGCTGGCGCCCCTTCTCAGCAGGTGCCGGGGAGGGCGGGGGTCCCTGGCAGTCAGGCCTTTATCCCGCCCCGCTCACACTCTCTCCCCCCCTTCAGTGGAGGACACATACGTGGAGCTGGACTTCTTCCAGGAGAGCTTCCCCTCGCAGAAGCAGTCCGGGGAGTACTTGCAGGAGCGCAATGAAGATGAGATCTTCCACGTGGACTGGGACAGGAAGGAGACCGTCTGGAGGCTGCCGGACTTCACCACCTACAGTGGCTTCGATGCGCAGGGAGCTCTGGGCAACCTGGCTGTCTTGAAGAACAACCTGGAGATCATGATGAAGCGCAGCAACCGGACGCAGGCCCCAGACGGTACTGGGCGGGCTGGGGCACCCCTCCCCCTCCCCCCACTCAGCTGTATTGGCCCCTCCAGGGAACTCTGCAGGAGATAGGGAGAGGCAGAAAAATAGGAGCAGAGCTGCAAAGATTTGGAGCAGAGGAAAAAGCTGGGAGGTGGAGGGAAAGGTCAGGCTGCCTCTTACCTGCAGAAGGCCCAGGAACTTCCCAGGGTGATTCTGGACCCGCTTTCTCTGTTGCAAGCCCCACAGTGGTGCTTACTCATGAGAAGACATGCACACGGCAGCAGTTTATTGCTGGGCTCCTCTTGCGTTCATTGTTTCTTTAGCTCTTTATCCTTGAATGACTAAGAGGCTTTTGCAAACAGCAGGACATCAAGCCTGAATCCTCCAGTGGCAAGCTGGGGGCCTGCTCCTGGAGCCCCTTATTCATTGCTACAGTATTTATATACTGCCTTTCTCAAAGACTTGAGTCATGCAAAATCAAGAAAGTTTCCATAGGTACACTGACCATAAACCCAATTTTTTTTCACATGTGATTTTTGCAAGTGTTACTCTGTGAGAGAAACTTATTTTGCCCCTTACTTTGAACTGGTGGGATTGAACGTGTGGGATTGTCACTCCCGAATCGGCCTTTTCAGCCACACTAGACGCTGTTCCAGAACCACCTTTCAGAGCGCGATACCAGAGTCTTTCAAGACTGAAGGTTGCCAACTGACTGAACTGGTGGCCATTTTCTGCACTGAGGGATTCAGTTTTGGGTAAAGGCCCCAGAGAGATGTTCTGACTGGGTTCCCTTCATGCCTCCTTAAGGAAAGCTCTCTCTGTTCCGGGGTCCAGGTTCAGCTCAGCTACCTGCTGATGCCTGACCCTTCAAGGTTCACTCCCTCAGATTGGCCTGTCCCTGAGAGGTCACGCAGGGGGGCTCCCGTCTCTGCAGACCCCCTTGCCTCCAGTGCTCCTCCTCCTCCCAGTCTCAGGGGTGGAGGAGAGAGGGGTGGGCTGGACCTGCCACTCTGTTCCCTCCACACTCCTGTCCCACCTCCCTTTTCCTTGTCCAGAACAGGGTGAAGAAGGAGCAGAGGCTGACATAGCCCCAGGCAAGGGGGCAGCATTTGGACCATCCAGACCAGAAGGTCTCAGGTCAGCCCTGATACCCAGGACTGTGTTATTCAAAAGGACACCAGACCAGGGGCAGCCAAACTCTTTGGCCCCAACAATTCAGGAAGGACAGGCTGTCTTTCTCCTGGGAGGGCCAAGGGGCATCTTCCTAGCCCTGTTGGATCTTCACAATGACCCAGCAAGGAAGGGGAGGCTGAGCAAGAGGGCGAAGGGTCAAAGGTTCACCCAGAGAGCCCCCTGGCCGAGTAGGGATTTGAACCTGGGTCTCCTTGCTTGAACCCAGCACACTAACCTCTACACTACACTGCCCCTGAATGCAGGGTGTGTTGCCTCATTTCCCACTTCTTGCTTTCTGGAGTGCTGGGAGGTTCTCGTCATGTGTGCTCCAGAAGTCAGGGGAAGTTTTCTCTGCAATCACCTGCCTGTTCACAGCCCATTCACAGAGGCACTGAAGCAGGCACACAACAGGCTGGGCCAGTCCCAAAGCAGGATCAGCCCCTGGAAAGGTGCTTCTGCCAACCCAGACCCCACTTCAGCCCCAGCAACCAGCTAGTCAGTTCCAGCAAAAGCCCTTGGTTCTTTTTCCAGATGGTCTCTGAGAACCCTCTTTGGAGTCCATGGGAGGGGGAGCTCTCCTCCTCCCTCCCAATGATGCATGTGAACTGGCATCCAAATGAGATCTGCTGCCCTGATCACATGTTAGTGATCATTCAGTATCCATGGACAAAAGATTATGCATTTTGCCCCCCCCCACTCTCTTACAAAGACCCTCAACCTTTTCCACCTCCCACAGCTGCTCTGCTGAAGGAAAGCAGCCCCTCCCTCATTTTGCTAGATAGACTGAAAAGGAATGTTGTCCTCTAAACCAGGGGTCTCCAAACCCCGGCCTGGGGGCCAGATGCAGCCTGCGACAAGCCTCTATCCGGCCGGCAGCCAGCCTCTTGTCCCCTGAAAGCCTCCGGCCCACTCAACTGTACTATGCTCTGGTTGTGTCTGGAGGGTGTTCTGAGGGCCAGAGAGGTTGAATGAATGAGTGAGCCCATTCCTTCATTTGTTCACTCATCTAAGTTCCATCTCTAATTTATTTATTTAAATTTTTTTTCCGGCCCTCAACACCACGCCTGATGCGGCCCTCTGGCCAAAAAGTTTGGAGACCCCTGCTCTAAACTCCACAGCTGTTGCTGCAGGGGAGAGGACACATCTCTGGCTGGAACAAGACTGCATGAGAGCACAGGAAACCCACCACCCCTTGCCTGCCTCTCAGCACCCTCTTGTTTGAGATTGGGAAACCTCCAGGCAGGCTGGAGGATGCAACCAAAGCTGACCCCCCCCCCCATGAGCTCTAAAATGATGGTTCGCTGAGCAAGCTGGAATCCCCATCTATGTGCAAGTGGCAGCGCAAAAGTTCTTGCGCTTGCACAGAAGCCCCCTCGTTCTTGTGCAGATGTGAGAATCCTCACACACCTGGTAATACTGTTCAGTAGTGAGAGAGAATACCACTCTGCGTATGCTCAGAGGCATTGTCTGTTTCCTCAGTTATATTCCTGTGCGTAGCAGCAGGGAAAGTGTTGGTGCTGCTGAGGGTTCATTCTGCAAATGCACCCACACCGCACCTCCTTCTTTGGGACCAAGACATGGAGACTCTGGTCCCCCCCCCCCACCAGCTCAGCTTGGCTGCTTGTCCTGGGAACAGCAGGAGGGAGTTCCACAGAGAGGATTCAAGGCTGTGGAGAGGCTCCAAGGTCAGGGGTGGGAGGGTGGTGGGATCACTGGGGAAGGAAGGAAGCTTCAGGCAGAGATCAGCACTGACCTTGTCCCTCTTTCTCAGTTGCTCCTTCAGCAATTGTGTACCTCAAAAACCCCATGGAACTGGGAAACCCCAACGTGCTCATCTGCTTCGTGGACCAGTTCTTCCCCCCAGTGCTGAACATCACATGGCTGAAGAACGGGGAGGTGGTTTCCCAGGGCGTGACAGAGACCGACTTCTACCCCAAAGCCGACAGCACCTTCCGCAAGTTCTCCTACCTGCCCTTCGTCCCGGAGCCCGGAGACTTCTATGTCTGCAAAGTGGACCACTGGGGCCTGACCGAGAGCCTGAGCAAGCTCTGGGGTAAGCAGGACAGGGATTATTCTGCACCTTGAAACAACAGAAAGTCAGATTCTGGACAGAGTTGTTGAGAGCCAAACGAGGTGTGCAAATGAAGCCCAGGATTGTGGCAGGATTTGCCAGCCCAAGGAAGGAATAAGAGGAGCCACATCAAAGGCCTGCTCAGTCCCCTTCAGGGGTGTGGTGGGATATTTTAAGAACATAAGAGCAACTCTGCTGGATCAGGCCAAAGGCCCATCTAGTCCAGCTTCCTGTATCTCACACCGGCCCACCAAATGCCCCAGGGAGCACACCTGATAACAAGAGACCTCATCCTGGTGCCCTCCCTTGCATTGGCATTCTGACAGAGCCCATTTCTAGAATCAGGAGGTTGCACATACACATCATGGCTTATAACCTGTGATGTTACAAATCGATGGTAAGGCCACACCTGGAGTATTGTGTCCAGTTCTGGTCACTGCATCTCAAAAAGGATATAGTGGAGATGGAAAAGGTGCAAAAGAGAGCGACTAAGATGATTATGGGGCTGGGGCACCTTCCTTATGAGGAAAGGCTACAGCGTTTGGGCCTCTTCAGCCTAGAAAAGAGGTGCCTGAGGGGGGACATGATTGAGACATACAAAATTATGCAAGGGATGGACAGAGTAGATAGAGAGATGCTCTTTACACTCTCACATAACACCAGAACCAGGGGACAGCCACTAAAATTGAGTGTTGGGAGAGTTAGGACAGAGAAAAGAAAATCTTTCTTTACTCACCATGTGGTTGGTCTGTGGAACTCCTTGTCACAGGAGGTGGTGATGGCGTCTAGCCTGGACGCCTTTAAAAGGGGATTGGACAAGTTTCTGGAGGAAAAAGGCCAGCACAGGTTACAAGCTATGATGTGTATGCGCAACCTCCTGATTTTAGGAATGGGTTATGTCAGAATGCCAGATGCAAGGGAGAGCACCAGGATGAGGTCTCTTGTTGCCTGGTGTGCTCCCTGGGGCATTTGGTGGGCCGCTGTGAGATACAGGAAGCTGGACTAGATGGGCCTATTTCCTGATCCAGTGGGGCTGTTCTTATGTTCTTATGATAGATTTTTCCTCCAGAAATTTGTCCAATTCCCTTTTAAAGGCATCTGGGCCAGATGCTATTTTAATGTGCAGGAGCTTGTCCCCCATGCTATAACCATGCCCCATTCAGACTAAAAGAAGAACAAAAAAGTTATTGAGAACAAAACAAAACAAAAGAATAAATTTTTTTTCCCCAGTTTTTTCTTGGACTGTTTTTTTCTTAGTCCTTAGTCCTACTTTGAAACATATTAGTGTTTCATTTAAACATCTGGCTCATAACATAACATAAGAACATAAGAACAGCCCCACTGGATCAGGCCATAGGCCCATCTAGTCCAGCTTCCTGTATCTCACAGCAGCCCACCAAATGCCCCAGGGAGCACACCAGATAACAAGAGACCTCATCCTGGTGTCCTCCCTTGCATCTGGCATTCTGACATAACCCATTTCTAAAATCAGGAGGTTGCGCATACACATCATGGCTTGTACCCCATAATGGATTTTTCCTTCAGAAACTTGTCCAATCCCCTTTTAAAGGCGTCCAGGCTAGACGCCATCACCACATCCTGTGGCAAGGAGTTCCACAGACCAACCACACGCTGAGTAAAGAAATCTTTTCTTTTGTCTGTTCTAACTCTCCCAACACTCAATTTTAGTGGATGTCCCCTGGTTCTGGTGTTATGTGAGAGTGTAAAGAGCATCTCCCTATCCACTCTGTCCATCCCCTGCATAATTTTGTATGTCTCAATCATGTCCCCCCTCAGACGTCTCTTTTCTAGGCTGAAGAAGCCCAAACGCCGTAGCCTTTCCTCATAAGGAAGGTGCCCCAGCCCTGTAATATCATATCATCCCAGCCTCTTGGTTGCATTTACACTGGAAGATGGGATTAAAAATATCCCAAAGAAATAGGAGTGCTAGCTTATGCAGGTTTACTCAGAAGTATAACCCGCTGTTTTCAGAAGGACTTCATCCCAAATGAATTTGCACAGAGTTGTAACCTTTCAGAGGCAAAGAGAGCTGCATATGGTCTCTCTGATCGCCATTGAGGAAGATGATGGCCTAGACCAGTGGTGGCAAACCTATGGAACACGTACCCAAAGTGGCACGTGAAAAATTTTTATTGGTACGCTGCATGCAATGCTGCCCCTTGATTCTTTAAGCCCCACTCACAAACAAACAAACAAAAACAAATGAACAAACAAACAAATAATGATTATCAATACTGCCAAATGAAGCAGTAAGTTGTCTGAACCAACTTCTTTAAGAATGTTTTTATGCATTTTGTTCTCTGTCTCCATTAAAAATTTTTTTAAAAACTACAATAATAATAGTAAATGTTCAGCTGCTCAAAAGTTCTTGTGGGCACATGCAATTTTTTTAGAAGTTTATGGTCAATTTGGCACATGCTCTCAAAAACGTTTGCCAGCCTGGCCAAGACAAACAGCCCCCCCCCACCCCAGGCACTTTTCTGAGTTTGTCTCCTGATGAAGCTTACACTTCTTTGCAGCGAAGATTTTTTTTAAAAGTGCAGAGGAAGCACCTGAGCGCTCCATCTGATGACCTCCTACTGCAGGAGAAGTACTGCATGCCAGCCCTCCCCCCAGCTGCACCCCTGGTCCACTCTGTTGCTGGTTTTCACCTCTGTCATTGCAGCCATCAGGATCAGCAACTTGTCTGTCACTTCTGCTTTTGAAAAAGATGGAAAGCAGGAGTATAGAGGGCTGTGCCCACAACTGCCTTCCTACAGTGTGACTGCACACTCCCACCCTGGGTAGAAGCCACATGTCACTTATGTGGCGTTGCAAGGAGAGCCCCAAGACATCTTGGCCAAGAAGGGGAGAAGTGTGTGCATGCTGGGATCTCTGGGCCCCTGGTGCAGAAAGTGGGATGGAGTGGGAGACAGGCAGGACTCCTGGGTTCTGCACCCACAGCCCAAGCTGACCCTTCCCTGTCTGTTCCACCTCCCCCCCAGACTCCAAGGAGCCCACTCCCATTCCGGAGACACTGGAGAATGTGATCTGCGCCCTGGGCCTGGCGCTGGGCATCTTGGGCATCATTGCTGGCACCATCCTGTGCTTCAAGGCCAGGCAGGGGGGTGAGGACGGCCGTCGTCGGGGTGCCAGGTGAGTCACTCTCGGGGCTGATGTGCACAGGGGGTGTGTGGGTTTTGGTGCAGTGTGGAGGGATGTGGTCCTGCTTTGAGGGTGCTCAGATCTCCATGCAGCTCTCTCAGTCCCCTTCAGGCCCCAGACTGGAGCTTGCTGAGGGCCACTTCACCTGCTCTCCCCCCCCAGGAGCAGCAGACAGTTTTCCACCCCAAGGTACTGCGGCCAATCCCAGCTGGCCCCCTTTTGTCAGAGCCCGAGGAGATCCCCAGCTCCTGGATCAGACCCAGGACCCTCTAGTCCCAATACCCAGTTTCCCACACTGCCCCCCCCCAGCTGCCCCAAAAGAAAGCTCCTGAGCAGGACAGGAAAGCAGCAGCCCTGGAGCACCTCTCAGGACCTGCAGTCAGAGGCAGTCCAGTTTACAGCAGTCCCGCTTCAGTAGCTTGCCAAGCACAACACTTGTCCTCTGTTCACACATTGGCAGCAGCTGGGGGGGCCTTTGTGGGTGCAGGCCCCCAAGTGCTGAGTACGACGTGAAAATGGGAAAGGTTGCTTGGCTCTTCCTGGCAGTGGCACAAGGCGTCTCACCTGGACAAGGGCAGAATCGGGGCAGGCACCCCTGCAGCCCTCCTGGGGGGGCTCGTTGGGATTCGATTCCATTGCAGTTCATCTGGAGGGAGGGAGGAGGATGTTGGCGAGGGGTTCTCTGCCTCCTTCAGAAAGGTGGCTCAACAGGTGGACTGAGGGGGCCCAGACTTTGCTTCCAGAATGACTTCCAGCAGAGAGGAACATCTTCCCCCCCAAGTGTTAATTTTCCTTCAGAGAAGTTAGATTTCGAAGGGAATGTTTTGTATGGAGGCAGGGAAGTTGGGGGGGGGTGTTGCAGAAGTTGCCTGTCTTGTGGTCCAAGAGGAGGAAGATGTCTCCCCCTTGATAGCATCTCTCCTTCCTTTGCAGATAACCCTGGGCGGCAGCAGGCAGACTCCTTCTCTCCCCAATGGCCAATTGGGCTTCTTGCTTGTGTCTCTTGCTAAGGCTTTGCTGCTGTGATCAGCCTGAAGGACCCTGTACTTGCTCCTGACTGACCTACCATAGCCCCCAGCCGACTGCAGAAAAAAGCAAGGGGGTCTGATGCAACTGAGCTGTTCCAATGGCTTGAGCTGACCTGGGAAGGACACACCCTGGTATCAACCACAGGGCTTGCAAACTGCCCTTCAAAACAAGGGATTCCTTTCTGTGAGTCACAGGGTGGGATGAGGAACTTTGAGGGCACCCCCCCCCCTCTTGTGGATTTCTCACCAGGCCCCACTCACACATTTTTTCAAGTCTCACCTCACAGGCACAAGAGCTAGAAACTTGAGTTTTCTTTTAATAGAAGGCCACATTCTTAGCATGCTGAATTCTGTTCCTAATATCCTGCACAGAATGATTTGCAGAAAACTCGCAGGCCTCTCCTGCATACGGCATGAATTCCCCACACTTTTAGAGGCAGCAGAACTCGGCACTGACTGTGTGCTGAAGGGCTCAGATGGAGTCCTGAGCAGATCTAGACTCCTGCTCCCAGTTCCTGCTTCTGTGTTGGTTTGCCAGAGCTTCTGTCAAGTGGGGGGAGAGGGTTGTAGACAGAGGCAGGCTCTCTCCCCATCCCTTGATGTTGGGGAGGGGGCAGCTCTTCCTCCTGACTCTTTCAGGAGGTGGCCTGGTGGATTCCAGAGAATTTGGGTGGGGGTGGGGGGTTGATGCCTTGTACTGAGGATGTTTGCAGGGCAAAAAGGGACTTTGTCCCACATTAGCTTGATGCCAGGTCTTGTGGTTTGTCCCCTGAATCCTCCTGCATCTCCGGCATTTACAGAGAGTCTGTCTCAGTTCTGCACACAGCACTGCAGTGTTCTATCTGAGCAGGCCCCACCATCAGCTCCTGCCCTGGCAAGTCACAGTTGCAAAGAGAGCCCCAGAGCTACTCTCCTCACCTTGGGGGAGACCCCAGGTCAAATCTGAGTAAAATGAGGGCTGGATCTGGTTTCTTCCACAAGGATCCCAGGTATTATCTGCACAGTCCTAATTCTTAATGTTGCACACCTTTCTGTCCCTCTGTTTCCAAAAGAGATGAATAAAACTTAATTTTGGGAGATGAGCTTTCAATTGTTTTCCTGTCTTTCACTGAGCTCTGGAGCGGCTTCTTTGCAGCGTAAAGGCCAACAGGGGACACACTGCCTCTGTACAACTTGCAAGACTCTGAATCTGAGAATGGTCATAAGAACATAAGAACAGCCCCACTGGATCAGGCCATAGGCCCATCTAGTCCAGCTTCCTGTATCTCACAGCAGCCCACCAAATGCCCCAGGGAGCACACCAGATAACAAGAGACCTCATCCTGGTGCTCTCCCCTACATCTGGCATTCTGACTTAACCCATTCCTAAAATCAGGAGATTGCGCATACACATCATGGCTTGTACCCCATAATGGATTTTTCCTCCAGAAACTCGTCCAATCCCCTTTTAAAGGCGTCTAGGCTAGACGCCAGCACCACATCCTGTGGCAAGGAGTTCCACAGACTGACCACGCGCTGAGTAAAGAAATATTTTCTTTTGTCTGTCCTAACCCGCCCAACACTCAATTTTAGTGGATGTCCCCTGGTTCTGGTATTATGTGAGAGTGTAAAGAGCATCTCCCTATCCACTCTGTCCATCCCCTGCATAATTTTGTATGTCTCAATCATGTCCCCCCTCAAGCGTCTCTTTTCTAGGCTGAAGAGGCCCAAACGCCGTAGCCTTTCCTCATAAGGAAGGTGCCCCAGCCCCGTAATCATCTTAGTCGCTCTCTTTTGCACCTTTTCCATTTCCACTATGTCTTTTTTGAGATGCGGCGACCAGAACTGGACACAATACTCCAGGTGTGGCCTTACCATCGATTTGTACAACGGCATTATAATACTAACCGTTTTAGGTCCCACATAACACACAAGCAGGAAGGAAATGGCGGCCAGGATCATGGCATGGATCATGGCCGCCTTGGGTGCCCTTCGGGGAGAAAGGTGGAATACAAATACAAATCCAATAAATAAATAATAAATGGATCCAGAGAGAGGCCTCCTTTGGAATTAACCCTGAGAGGGATAGAGTTCATAATGTAGAACTTATAGAAGTTATAGCTTATGATTTGAAGCAGAACCTGTAACCTTAAGTTAGAAAAGCACCTAGCCTGGCCAAAGCTATTAATCTTAGAGGTAGTTGGCATTGCAAATATTCCTTACGTAAACAGGCTACTGAGAGATGCTAAAAATATAGATAAGGAATAGGGAGCAGAAAAGGAAGACTAGATAAAGTTAGATGCTTCAAGCACCACCCAATTAAACCTAAGTAGTTGAGGACAGAGAAAGTGCAAGCTTTAACACGCATGCTTAATGAACAAATGAATATTAGCTTTCCCGCCCTGCTTAGCTGATTAGGAGCCCAATCCTGTGGTTGGCGGCACTGCCCCGTACCACGGACCACAGCCGCAGACGTGCCATAGGTCATGTTTGCGGGGCTCCCCACCGGAGCGAGCCCAGTGCCAGTCAGTGCTGGGCTAGTAACTGGTGGTGGTCCAGGTTCTGCGGCTCTGCGGTCGCCCAGACCGCCGGGCTGTGGAACAGGAGGTGGGGGCGTGGCCGGGGGTGTGGAGGAGGCGTTCTGGGGAGGCGGGGGTGGGCGGGAGGTGTGCTGGGGGCGGGCAGGAGGAGGATCCACAGAGCTGTGCTCCGCAGGATCCAGGGCGCTCATGGAGGGCTGCACGCCCTACACGAGCGCCTTTACCACCAATGTGGGGCTGCTTACCTTACTCAGGGGGAAGGGGACGAATGCCCCCTTCTCCCGAGGAGCCTCCCGTGGTAGCGCAGGAGCCGCAGGATTCAGCGGCAGCCCTTTTTGGTGCCGCTGAACCTGGGCGCTCCGGGCAGCTCAGGATTGGGCTGTAGGTCATTTACATGTACATGGGACGTATGTACAGGGTGGGGGAACATATCAAAGAGTAATATGTTGTAGGCGGTTGGTCAAGAATGTAACCCCCTAGTAATCAGCCAATGATGAACGGGGGAGGGACATCAAATGGGAAAAAGGCTATAAATTATGTACTCTGTTGTCGCTTCAATGAGCTGGTCCTCACTAGGACTGTAGTCTGGATCACTCCCTTCACTGCAGAGAAGATTCAAATTACTATTGCCAATAAGCCTTGTGTGGTTTCTATTATTTTGGTCTGAGCTGTTTCTAACAATCCTGTCCTCACAGGACAGTGTCAAGGCTTCCATCATAGCCTGGCCAGTATCTTACAGTTTGAGGTGCTCACTTAACACAGCTGGTGAACAGTCCATCATCCCATGAGGGGGGGAGGGAGACTAGGCCCCTCCCCAGCTCTGACAGGCTGGTCTGACATTATGGGATGTGTAAATTTCCTGCTCCCTGTGCTGGACCAATGTCCAGGGGTGAGCCAAGCCTAGTTCTGGTCAAGGCTGCTTGAGACATACAAAATTATGCAGGGGGTGGATAGAGGGATGTTCTTTTTCCTCTCACACAACACCAGAGCCAGGGGACATCCACGAAAGTTGAGGGGTGGGACACACAGAAGAAAATATTTCTTTACCCAGTGTGTAATTAGTTTGTGGAACTCTCTGCCACAGGAAGTAGGACATGCAGGGGCTGCTCTGCAGATGGGCTCCCTGAAAGGAGGAAGGCTTCTGGGCGAGAGCAACAGGGTGAAGGGCTGGGGGGCAACCCCCAAGCTGCTGTGCACAGAGCTTCTCAGCCTGGGAGGTTCGGGGAAGCCACTGACACCAAGTGAGGGTCAGAGCAGACAGGATGCCTTGCCTGCCCGGCAACTGGTGACTGGGACAGCCTTGCAGCCTGCGACTTTTCCGAGTGGTGAAGACCAGAAGCGATTGTGAGGAGCTCCAGAAGGATCTCTCCAGACTGGCAGAATGGGCAGCAAAATGGCAGATGCGCTTCAATGTTAGTAAGTGTAAAGTCATGCACATTGGGGCAAAAAATCAAAACTTTAGATATAGGCTGATGGGTTCTGAGCTGTCTGTGATAGATCAGGAGAGAGATCTTGGGGTGGTGGTGGACAGGTCGATGAAAGTGTCGACCCCATGTGCGGTGGCAGTGAAGAAGGCCAATACTATGCTTGGGAACAAAACAGCTAGTGTTATAATGCCGTTGTACAAATCGATGGTAAGGCCACACCTGGAGTATTGTGTCCAGTTCTGGTTGCTGCATCTCAAAAAAGACATAGTGGAAATGGAAAAGGTGCAAAAGAGAGCGACTAAGATGATTACGGGGCTGGGGCACCTTCCTTTTGAGGAAAGGCTATGGCATTTGGGCCTCTTAAGCCTAGAAAAGAGACGCCTGAGGGGGGACATGATTGAGACATACAAAATTATGCAGGGGATGGACAGAGTGGGTAGGGAGATGCTCTTTACATTCTCACATAATACCAGAACCAGGGGACATCCACTAAAATGTGGAGAATTTGATCCACTACTGAATTTAGTGAATTCACTAAATTCGTGATCACTAAATTAGTGATCATGAATTTAGTGAATTCATCCACTAAAAGGGAGGATTTGATCGAGACATACAAAATTATGCAGGGGGTGGATGGAGTTGATAGAGAGAGCAAGCCTGAGCAAGCTTGTGCAGGTGCCAGCTCAAAAGTTCTTGCGCTTGCACAGAAGCCCCCTCGTTCCTGTGCAGATGTGAGAATTCTCACACACCCAGTAATACAGTTTAGTGGTGAGAGGGTACAACCAGCTCAGCCTGGCTGCTTGTGCTGGGAACAGCAGGAGCGAGTTCCACAGAGAGGCATCAAGGCTGTGGAGAGGATCCTAGGTCTGAGGTGGGGGCCAATTCTGATCAGGGGCTGGCGGGGTGCTGGGACCACTGGGGAAGGAAGGAGGCGTCAGGTGCTGACTTTCTCCATCTTTCACAGTTGCTCCTTCTGCAACAGTGTATCTCAAAAACTCTTTGGAATTGGGGACCCCCAACGTGCTCATCTGCTTCGTGGACCAGTTCTTCCCCCCAGTGCTGAACATCACGTGGCTGAAGAACGGGGAGGTGGTTTCCCAGGGCGTGACAGAGACTGACTTCTACCCCAAAGCAGACCGCACCTTCCGCAAGTTCTCCTACCTGCCCTTCATCCCAGAGCCTGGAGACTTCTATGTCTGCAAAGTGGACCACTGGGGCCTGACTGAGAGCCTGAGCAAGCTCTGGTGTAAGTGGGGGGGGGGTATTCTGCACCTTTGTACCTTGAAAATACAGAAAGTGAGATTCTGGACTAGAAGCCCAGTTGCTTGCAGCATGATTGATCCTGCCTTTGCCGGCCCAAAGAAGGAATAAGAGGAGGAACCACACTAAAGGCCTTCTCAGTCCCTTTCAGGGGTGTGGTGGGACATTTTAATGCGCAGGAGCTTGTCAAGACACACCCCCATGCTATAACCATGCCCTGCCTGAATAACCATTCAGACTAAAACAAGAACAAAAAGTCGACTTTCAATTTTTTCCTTGGACTGTTTCTTTCTCCCACTACTTAGTGTTACTTTGAAATGTATTGTGTTTCATTTAGAGATCTGGCTGATATCATCACAGACTCTTGGAGTGGCTGCATAAGCACTGGAAGATGGGGTTAAAAATACCCCAAAGAAATAGCAGTGCTAGCCTATGCAGATTCACTCAGAAGTAGAACCCACCATTTTCAAAAGGACTTCATCTCAAATTAATTTGTTCAGGGCTATACCCTTGCAGAGGCTAAGAGAGCTGCGTACTGTCTCTCAGGAGGAGGAGATGATCTAGACCAGTGGTGGTGAACCTATGGAACACGTACCCAAGGTGGCACGTGAAAAATTTTTGTTGGCACGCAGCATGCAATGCTGCTCCTTGATTCTTTAAGCCCACTCATAAATAAAAATGATCAATACTGCCAAATGAAGCAGTAATTGGTTGCCTAAACGGAAGAACGCTTTCAAGCATTTTGTTCTTTCTCCATAAAAAAAATTTGTAAACTACAATTATAATAAATGATCAGCTGCTCAAAAGTTCTATGAACACATGAAATTTTTTTTTTAGAACTTATTGGCAGTTTGGCACATGCTCTCAAAAATGTTTGCCAGCCGTGACCAACACAATATAGGCATTTTTCTCAGTTTGCCTCCTGATGAACTTTAGGCTTCTTTTCAGATAAGATCCTTTTTAAAAGGTTCAAAGGAAGCACCTGAGCACTTCATCTGATGACATCATGACTCCTACTGCAGGAGAAGTCCTGAGTTCTACCCGCCCCCCCAGCTGCACCCCTGGTCCACTCTGTCACTGGTTTTCACTTTTATCTTTGCAGCCCTCAAGAACCAGCAACTTGTCTTTTCCTTCTGTTTTCTGAAAAAGAAGGAAAGTCGGAGTTCAGAGGTCTGTGCCCAGAACAGCCTTTCTGCAGAGTGAATCCAGTCCCACACTGGGCAGAAGCCTCATGTCACTTATGGACCCCTTGGCAGGGTTGCATGGAAAACCCCAAGGCGTCTTCGCCAGGAAGGGGTGAAGTGTGCGGATAGTGGGATCTCTGGTCCCCTAGTGCAGAAAGTGAGAGTGGGGGTAGGAGACAGGCAGGGCTCCTGGGTTCTGCACCCACCGCTCAAGCTGATCCTTCCCTGTCTCTTCTCCCCCCCCCCAGACTCCAAGGAGCCCACTCCCATTCCGGAGACACTGGAGAATGTGATCTGCGCCCTGGGCCTGGCACTTGGCATCTTGGGCATCATTGCTGGCACCATCCTGTGCTTCAAGGCCAGGCAGGGGGATGAGAGCAGCCGTCACCGGGGTGCCAGGTGAGTCACTCTCAGGGGCTGATGTGCACAGGGAGTGTGTGGGTTCTGGTGCAGTGCAGAGGGATGTGGTCCTGCTTTGAGGGTGCTTAAATCTGCATGCAGCTCTCTCAGTCCTTTGGGTCCCATTCAGGCTCCAAACCAGAGCTTGCTGGGATGACTTCACATGTTGTCCCCCCCCAAGAGCAGCAGACACAGTTTTCCACCCCAGGGTGCTGCAGCCAATGCCAGCTGGCCCCCATTTGCCAGAGCCCAAGAAGAGCCCAAGCTCCTGCATTGGCCCAACACCCAGTTTCCCACACTGGCCTCACCAGACGCCCCAAGGGCAAGCCTCCAAGTGGGACAGAAAGGCACCAGCTGCCCCCTCCCCACCACAGCACCTCTCAGGACCCGCGTTCAGGCCAAAGACCCATGTACAGTAGTCTCACTTCAGTACTTTTAACAGAGGACAAGTGTTTGCCTGTCCACACACTCGGGGGAGGGGACTGTGTGCCGATGGGATGAGAGGGGAGAGCAGTGGAGAGGAGGGCTGGGGCCAGAAAGCTGACCCGTTTCCCCCCCCCCAGCACAGGTCAGTAGCAGGGCCTTTGTGAGAACCGCTCCCCTATCGCCACACTTGGTGGGTCCTGCCCCGGGCAACAGCGTGGCACCTCGCGGCAGGTGGGGTCGCCAAGGGGTCCTGGCCTCCCTCCAGTGGGATCAGCTCAGCCTCGGTGCTGGGGTTGGTGATGAACCTGGGAACACGGAGGAGCAGGGTGTCCAGGAAGGCATCCACGAAGCGGCTGGCAGAGGATTGCAGACAGCATCCCCCTGGAAACTCCCTGTTCCCAGGTAGTGCAAGGCCATCAGGACCTTCTGGAGAACTGGGACACGGGACTGCACCAGGTCCCCAGGAGCTGACACAACGCCTCCACTGCTTCCTGCCCAGGTTGCAGCCCTCGATGCATGCCGCATCACCCAGTGGCGGCTCATGGGTACGGGGCTGTCAGATCCGGGCAGGGGGGTGTTGCTCCCTCTCTTCCTTCTCCATCACATACATGGCCAGGACAGGCAGGTACATGAAGGGGACGTGCAGGACACGCTTTCCAGCACGGACACGAGGGCAATGCAGCTCTGAGGTAACGGGACAAACACTCCCTGACTTTGAGGAGGCCTCCGTGAGTGACACCCAACTGCAGGATGCAGCACACATCCCACTGGCACAGCTATGCCAGTGCTGGAAAGTAAGTTAGGATTTGGGCCTTAAGTTCTTATCTTTGACGAGGCATTCCACCATCTTACCCAGAACAGATGTTAGGCAGACCGGCCTATAGTTTCCAGGGTCCCCCCTCCCTCCTTTTTCAAAGATCGGTGTGACATTCGCTACCGTGGCCATTTAAAGGGACTAGTTGCATATTTCAGTCTAGAGCTTATTTAGTCAAGAGTTTATTTTAAGGGAGATTTCCCCATACGACCTGGTGACATGGAAGTGCCTTTGAGCAGGAAGTTCTGGAGATGCATGTTTGACTTTGCACCACGTATAGATTGTGGTTCTCATACTGCAGCTGGGGATTTCAGCCAGCTGAGAAGGTGATACACAGCAGAAGCATTCAGGGCCACCCCCATCTTCCCTTCCCCCTACTCCAAACTTAGAAACAAAAGACAAAAAGGTAGGTGAGGGGTGCATATTGCTGGGGGTGGGGGAGGATTCGTGCTGTCCTCCAGTCTTCTTGCTCCCCTCCAAAGTTTGCATCCGCCAAGCAAGGAAAGATGAATCATTTGCTGGAAAAAAATTCTTCCCAGACGGATCCTGATGAAGCTGAGAGAATTTAACTGATGAGTGCTGCGGACAGAGAAGGGAGGAGATTAGCGTGATTAGCCATGATTAGCAGGGGCAGAGAATTGCAGAAGGGGCCTCCTGTCCAAACTTAGGGGGAGACACTTGGAAACTGCATGAAAATAGCACCCAGAGGGCAAGTGGCTGTGACAGCCAGAAGTCCCACACTGAGACTCTCTTTTTACCAGTCTTCCTCAACACTGAGTTAGGTAAAGCAACAGCGCCACCTGCTGCCAAGTAGAGAAATAACTGCACAAGGCAACTGAATGCACTTTACCATTGCCCAGTTAACTCCTCCCCTTCATGAATCACTGCCTTGTGGTGGGGAAGGGGCTTGAGCAACGCAGTGAGGCTATGAGCTGTGGTGTAGGGACACCCAGGATGGACAAGTCATAGCGGACCGTTCTGACTAAACGTGATCCACTGGAGAAGGAAATGGCACAGGATGCCGGAAGATGAGCCCCTCAGGTTGGAAGGCATCTATTACTGGAGAAGAGTGGAGGACAATTACAAGTAGCCCCAGAAGGAATGACGGAGCTGGGCCAAAACCAAAAGGTCGCTCAGCTGTGGATGTGTCTGGAAGTGAAAGGAAAGTCCGATGTTGTAAAGAACAACATTGCATAAGAACCTGGAACGTGAGATCTATGAATCAAGGTAAGCTGGATGTGGTCAAACGTGAGATGGCAAGACTGAACATCTTGGGAATTAGTGAACTAAAACAGTAAACCCTAAAACTAAAGCAAATTTAACTCAGATGAACATTATATTTACAACTGTGGACAAGAATCCCAATGTGAACAAAAGAGTGGGAAAAGCAGTACAGGGTACAATCTAAAAAACAACAGAATGATTTCAGTGCAAATTCAAGGCAGACCTTTTAACCTCACAGTGATTCAAGTCTCTGCTCCAACCACGGATGCTGAAGAGGATCCAGGGACCGGTGCTTTACAACCTGTTCACAAATGACCTGGGGACAGGGTTGAGCAATGAGGTGGCCAAGTTTGTGGATGAAACCAAACTCTTCCGAGTGGTGAAGATCAGAAGAGATTGTGAAGAGCTCCAGGATCTCTCCAAACTGGGAGGCTGGGCATCAAAATAGCAGAAGCGTTTCAATGTAAGTAAGTGTAAAGTCACGTACACAAAGAACCAAAACTTCACATATAGGGTAATGGGTTCTGAGCCGTCTGTGACAGATCAGATCTTGAGGTGAGGACAGCTCAATGAAAGTATCCGCCCAATCTGCGGTGGCAGTGAAGATGCTTAATTCCATAAGAACATAAGAGTCCTGCTGGATCAGACCAAAGGCCCATCTAGTCCAGCTTCCTGAATCTCACAGTGGCCGACCAGATGCAAGGGAGGGCACCAGGATGAGGTCTCTCGTTATCTGGTGTGCTCCCTGGGGCATTTGGTGGGCCGCTGTGAGATGCAGGAAGCTGGACTAGATGGGCCTATGGCCTGATCCAGTGGGGCTGTTCTTATGTTCTTAACTACAATTCCCAGGAGGCCTTGCAGGTCTCTTGTTATCTGGTGTGCTCCCTGGGGCATTTGGTGGGCCGCTGTGAGATACAGGAAGCTGGACTAGATGGGCCTATGGCCTGATCCAGTGGGGCTGTTCTTAGGTTCTTAACTACAATTCCCAGGAAGCCTTGCAGGTCTCTTGTTATCTGGAGTGCTCCCTGGGGCATTTGGTGGGCCGCTGTGAGATACAGGAAGCTGGACTAGATGGGCCTATGGCCTGATCCAGTGGGGCTGTTCTTAGGTTCTTAACTACAATTCCCAGGAAGCCTTGCAGGTCTCTTGTTATCTGGTGTGCTCCCTGGGGCATTTGGTGGGCCGCTGTGAGATACAGGAAGCTCGACTAGATGGGCCTATGGCCTGATCCAGTGGGGCTGTTCTTAAGTTCTTATGAACCTCTTGATGAGAGTGAAAGAGGAAAGTGCAAAATGTGGCCTGAAACTTAAATCAGAAAAACTAAGATCATGTTATCTGGTTGCATCACCCTCATGGCAAATGGAAGGGGAAGAAATTGAAGCCGTGACAGAGTTTATCTTCTTGGGCTCCAAGATCACTGCAGACAGACGCTGCAGCCAGGAAATTAAAGGACGCTTGCTTCTTAGGAGGAAAGCCATGGGAAGCCTAGACAACTCAATGAAAAGCCAAGACATCACTGTGTCAACAAAGGTCAGTATAGTCAAAGGTCTGTATTGTTTTCCCAGTAGTAATGTATGGCTGTGAGAGCTGAACCATAAGGAGGGCTGAGCTCTGAAGAACAGACGCTTTGGAATTATGGTGTTGGAGAAGACTTTTGAGAGTCCCCTGGACTGCAAGGAGATCAAATCAGCCAATCCTATAGGAAATCACCCCTGACAGTTCATTGGAAGGACAGATGCTGAAGCTGAAGCTGAAATACTTTGGTCATCTCATGAGAAGGGAGGACTCCTTAGAAAAGACCCTGATGCTGGGAAAAACTCAAGGCCACAGGAGAAGGGGGTGGCAGAGGATGAGATGGTTAGACAGTGTCACCGAGGCAATGAACGTGAATTTGGACAAACTCTGGAAGTTAGTGGTAGACGGGGGCCTGGCGTGCTGTGGTCCGTGGGGTCACAAAGAGTCGGACACGACTTAATGACTGAACAACAACAACAAGTTAACTCCTAAGATAGTCTGAGTGACGAGGTCTGAGCTGCTGCTGGAGATTAGCAGAATTTAGCTGAGTCTTCACGGGACTTAAAGGAGGTGCAAAATAAAGCTATTCCAGATACTGTACATCGGCAGACAGGAGGAATGGTCACTCTGAGGCCCAGAGCAACCCTCACACGTTACCTGCCCCCAGTCAGTGTGTCTGCCTGACCCTCGCAGAGGAGGAAATGCTCTTAGCAACAACGGGACCCAAGGAGCGAAGTTGGAGCAGGGGACCCAGGCAGCCAGGCCTCACTTTCCACAATGAGCACAGCTCCCTCCCAGCTCTGAAGAGCCTCTGCTGGGAAAGGAGGAGGGGGCATTCCAGGGTCACCCCAGTAGCCAGGATCGGGGGGGGGGAGAAGGTGGATCAGGGAAGTGACATGGAAGAGCAGAGAACAAAGTTACCTGCAGGCGGAGGGATGGCAGTCCCTAAAAAGTGAGTAAAGAGTCCAATTGAGTGAGGAGCCCCCCAAGCCAGCCCAGCCCAGCACTCTGCCCCCCCCCCGGCTCCCAGATCCAAGTGCCATAATTGGGAAGTGTTGGAACTGCGGTGTATAAAACAGAACAGACACACCCAGTGTTTCCTCCATGGCAGTAGTGGTGGTGTTCAGTATGGAAAAAAGAGTGCATTTGTTCTGGGGAGGGTGTAGAGGAATGAGCATTGCTGCTCAGAGAGGCTTCTTTCCTTGGTTCAAACAGGGGCCATGCAGTGGATTGCAACACTGTTCTTCCCACTGGGAGAGTGAAACTCTTGGGCAGATAATCGTGGGCAACTTCTGTGTCCTGCACATCTGGTTTTATCTCTGTTGATGTTGTTAATATTATTATTATTTATTAACAACAGTATTTCTATACCGCTTGTGAACTGTTGTACATGAAACTTGGATTTAGAGCCTTTCAGATCAGACAAGTGACTGTGCCTCAGGACTCTGACCAGCCTTGGGACTGGAGCAGGGCCAAGACCGACTCTTAAGGCAGGAGCTTAGAAATAGGCCTGGCTTTGCGAGGGGGAAATCGGCAGGGAGCTGTCCTTCAGATTGGTCCCCAAGGAAGACTCACCAGGTCTGCTGCATTCCCGCCCCCCCCATGTTTAGCAACCACCCAAGTCTGAGCCACAGGAAGGGATCAGAAAGGAAGCCAAAAGAAGGGATCTTTTGGAAGGGGACAGAGGACTGCAAAGGTCCAGCTGGGGAGAGGAACCCCCAGCCAGTCCCATCTTCCCCAACACCCACTCCCCCCTGGAGCCACCATCACCTTTCCTCTTCTTCAGGTACAGAGCCAGTCCGGGCACCACAAAGACCAGGCCCAGCAGGAGCCCCACGACCCCCGTCCACATCTTGCTCCGGGCGGAGTCCGACTGCGGCTCTGCAGGAAGAGAAGGAGCCTTGACTCAAAAGGGGGCAGGTCAGGAGCCAGCCTCTCCACCCCCTCCCCCGCTCAGAGCGTCCTGCTCCCAGGGATGCCCCCTTGGGCCAGGGCCTGTCTCTGTGGGCTGAGGAAGAGTGGCCAGGACACATGATGTGCAGCTTCACTGCTCAGGTTTCTCACCCCACTGGACGCTGGTGGGGCCTGGGAGGCTGGTGTGCTCCACCCGACAGGTGTAGACGTCTCCGCGTTCCGGCTGCGCCTCCAGCATCACCTGGATGGAGAAGGTCCAGTCCCCGTTCCGGATCAGCTCCGGGGACACCACTCTGCTCTCGTCCTCCTCCTGCCCGTTCCGCAGCCACCTGACGTCAATCTTGGCGGGGAAGAAGCTGGCCGCGGTGCAGACCAGCAGGGTGTGGTGGGAGGAGGGCTCTGAGTCCATGGGGGTGATCTGCAGTTGGGGCTTCACTGGAGCAGAAGACAGGGAAGGAGGGAAGGAGTTAGAGCTGGAGGATTTAATTAGAGGGAAGAGCTTATAGAAAGGAGACTACTGTAAGCTTTGCTGAGAGTCCTGACCAAATCCTATCAAACTTTCAGGTACTGATGCAGTGTGCAAATGGGGCCTGTGCTGAATCCTGCCATGAGGAGATGCAGCAGTGGTCCTGGGGCTTCTGCCAGGCTGGGGCTGTCCCTGTAAATGCCTGCCCACCCAGCACGGCCTCACAAGAGTTCTGGATGCAACCAGAGGGTGTGTCCAGAGGGTAAGGGGTGCAGGTTTTGCTGGCAGGCTTCACGGGTGGCATGACGGGGGGGGGAGTAGATGGTGGCAGCATGCCCTCATAAGAACATAAGAACAGCCCCACTGGATCAGGCCAGAGGCCCACCTAGTCCAGCTTCCTGTATCTCACAGCGGCCCACCAAATGCCCCAGGGAGCACACCAGATAACAAGAGACCTGCAAGGCTTCCTGGGAATTGTAGTTAAGAACATAAGAACAGCCCCTCTGGATCAGGCCAGAGGCCCATCTAGTCCAGCTTCCTGTATCTCACAGCGGCCCACCAAATGCCCCAGGGAGCACACCAGGTAACAAGAGAACTGCAAGGCCTCCTGGGAATTGTAGTTAAGAACATAAGAACAGCCACTCTGGATCAGGCCAGAGGCCCATCTAGTCCAGCTTCCTGTATCTCACAGTGGCCCACCAAATGCCCCAGGGAGCACACCAGGTAACAAGAGAACTGCAAGGCCTCCTGGGAATTGTAGTTAAGAACATAAGAACAGCCCCACTGGATCAGGCCATAGGCCCATCTAGTCCAGCTTCCTGTATCTCACAGCGGCCCACCAAATGCCCCAGGGAGCACACCAGGTAACAAGAGAACTGCAAGGCCTCCTGGGAATTGTAGTTAAGAACATAAGAACAGCCCCTCTGGATCAGGCCAGAGGCCCATCTAGTCCAGCTTCCTGTATCTCACAGCGGCCCACCAAATGCCCCAGGGAGCACACCAGGTAACAAGAGACCTGCAAGGCCTCCTGGGAATTGTAGTTAAGAACATAAGAACAGCCCCTCTGGATCAGGCCAGAGGCCCATCTAGTCCAGCTTCCTGTATCTCACAGTGGCCCACCAAATGCCCCAGGGAGCACACCAGGTAACAAGAGAACTGCAAGGCCTCCTGGGAATTGTAGTTAAGAACATAAGAACAGCCAGCTGCATCGTCGGCAAAGAGGAAGTCACGCAGACATTTCAGCTGGACTTTGGATTTTGCTCTCAGTCTGGAGAGGTTGAAGAGCTTTCCGTCTGATCTGGTCCGGAGATAGATGCCTTCTGTTGCAGTTCCAAAGGCCTGCTTCAGCAGGACAGCGAAGAAAATCCCAAACAAGGTTGGTGCAAGAACACAGCCCTGCTTCACTCCGCTTCGGATGTCAAAAGGGTCTGATGTGGAGCCATCGAAGACAACAGTGCCCTTCATGTCCTTGTGGAAAGATCTGATGATGCTGAGGAGCCTGGGTGGACATCCAATCTTGGGGAGAATCTTGAAGAGGCCGTCCCTGCTGACCAGGTCGAAAGCCTTTGTGAGATCTATGAAGGCTATAAAGAGTGGCTGTCGTTGTTCCCTGCATTTCTCCTGCAGTTGTCTAAGGGAGAATACCATATCAGTGGTGGACCTGTTGGCTCGGAATCCACACTGCGATTCTGGATAGACGCTCTCTGCAAGTACCTGGAGCCTCTTTAGTACAACTCGGGCAAACAGCTTTCCTACAACGCTAAGGAGAGAGATGCCGCGGTAGTTGTTGCAGTCACCCCTGTCACCTTTGTTCTTGTACAGCGTGATGATGTTTGCATCCCTCATGTCTTGAGGTACTCCACCTTCTCTCCAGCAGAGACAGAGGATTTCATGCAGCTCATTGACGATGATCTCTTTGCAGCATTCTGCCCACTCTGCCAAAGATCTCCAGCAGCTCATGGATCGTTTTAGCAAGGCCAGCCAAGATTTTGGACTGACAATCAGCCTGAAGAAAACACAGGTCATGGTTCAGGATGTGGACTCACCTCCCTGCATTACAATCTCTGAGCATGAACTGGAGGTTGTCCATGACTTTGTGTACCTTGGCTCAACGATCTCCGACACTCTTTCTCTCGATACCGAGCTAAACAAGCGCATCGGTAAAGCAGCTACCACGTTTTCCAGACTCACAAAGAGAGTCTGGTCCAACAAGAAGCTGACGGAACATACCAAGATCCAGGTCTACAGAGCTTGCGTCCTGAGTACACTTCTGTACTGCAGCGAGTCATGGACTCTCCGCTCACGACAGGAGAGGAAACTGAGCGCTTTCCACATGCGCTGCCTCCGACGCATCCTCGGCATCACCTGGCAGGACAAAGTTCCAAACAACACAGTCCTGGAACGTGCTGGAATCCCTAGCATGTATGCACTGCTGAAACAGAGACGCCTGCGTTGGCTTGGTCATGTCGTGAGAATGGATGATGGCCGGATCCCAAAGGATCTCCTCTATGGAGAACTCGTGCAAGGAAAGCGCCCTACAGGTAGACCACAGCTGCGATACAAGGACATCTGCAAGAGGGATCTGAAGGCCTTAGGGATGGACCTCAACAAGTGGGAAACCCTGGCCTCTGAGCGGCCCGCTTGGAGGCAGGCTGTGCAGCATGGCCTTTCCCAGTTTGAAGAGACACTTGGCCAACAGTCTGAGGCTAAGAGGCAAAGAAGGAAGGCCCATAGCCAGGGAGACAGACCAGGGACAGACTGCACTTGCTCCCGGTGTGGAAGGGATTGTCACTCCCGGATTGGCCTTTTCAGCCACACTAGACGCTGTGCCAGAACCACCTTTCAGAGCGCGATACCATAGTCTTTCGAGACTGAAGGATGCCAATACAAGAACAGCCCCTCTGGATCAGGCCAGAGGCCCATCTAGTCCAGCTTCCTGTATCTCACAGCGGCCCACCAAATGCCCCAGGGAGCACACCAGGTAACAAGAGAACTGCAAGGCCTCCTGGGAATTGTAGTTAAGAACATAAGAACAGCCCCTCTGGATCAGGCCAGAGGCCCATCTAGTCCAGCTTCCTGTATCTCACAGTGGCCCACCAAATGTGGGGACAAAGGAGCGAATAAGCAGCCCATCCTGGGGCATTCCGTGTATAAATGCTTTTATGCGAATGCCCGAAGTCTACGAGCAAAGGTGGGAGAACTGGAATGTCTGGTGACAAGGGAAAATATTGACATAGTGGGCATAACGGAAACCTGGTGGAATGCGGAGAATCAGTGGGATACCGCAATCCCGGGCTATAAACTCTACAGGAGGGACAGGCAGGGACGTGTTGGAGGTGGGGTGGCCCTTTATGTTAAGGAAGGGATAGAATCCAGCAAAGTAGAGATTGAAGGTGGGTCCGACTCCACCGTAGAATCTCTGTGGGTTAAATTACCAGGCTTGAGCAGCGATGTAATACTGGGGGTGTGCTATCGTCCTCCAGACCAGAAATCTGATGGGGACCTTGAAATGAGGAAACAGATCAGGGAGGTGACAAGGAAGGACAGGGTTGTAATCATGGGGGACTTCAATTATCCTCATATTGACTGGGTCAATTTGTGTTCTGGTCACGATAAGGAAACCGGATTTCTTGACGTGCTAAATGACTGTGGCTTAGATCAGCTAGTCACGGAGCCCACCAGAGGACAGGTGACTCTGGATTTAATTTTGTGCGGTACGCAGGACCTGGTTAGAGATGTAAACGTTACTGAGCCATTGGGGAACAGTGATCATGCTGCGATCCGTTTTGACGTGCACGTTGGGGGAAGAATACCAGGCAAATCTCTAACAAAAACCCTTGACTTCCGACGGGCAGACTTCCCTCAAATGAGGAGGCTGGTTAGAAGGAGGTTGAAAGGGAGGGTAAAAAGAGTCCAGTCTCTCCAGAGTGCATGGAGGCTGCTTAAAACAACAGTAATAGAGGCCCAGCAGAGGTGTATACCGCAAAGAAAGAAGGGTTCCACTAAATCCAGGAGGGTGCCCGCATGGCTAACCAGCCAAGTTAGAGAGGCTGTGAAGGGCAAGGAAGCTTCCTTCCGTAAATGGAAGTCTTGCCCTAATGAAGAGAATAAAAAGGAACATAAACTGTGGCAAAAGAAATGTAAGAAGGTGATAGGGGAGGCCAAGCGAGACTATGAGGAACGCATGGCCAGCAACATTAAGGGGAATAATAAAAGCTTCTTCAAATATGTTAGAAGCAGGAAACCCGCCAGAGAAGCGGTTGGCCCTCTGGTTGGTGAGGGAGGGAAAGGGGAGATAAAAGGAGACTTAGAGATGGCAGAGAAATTAAATGAGTTCTTTGCATCTGTCTTCACGGCAGAAGACCTCAGGCAGATACCGCTGCCCGAACGGCCCCTCCTAACTGAGGAGTTAAGTCAGATAGAGGTTAAAAGAGAAGATGTTTCAGACCTCATTGATAAATTAAAGATCAATAAGTCACCGGGCCCTGATGGCATCCACCCAAGGGTTATTAAGGAATTGAAGAATGAAGTTGCAGATCTCTTGACTAAGGTATGCAACTTGTCTCTCAAAATGGCCACGGTGCCAGAAGATTGGAGGATAGCAAATGTCACGCCTATTTTTAAAAAGGGAAAGAGGGGGGACCCGGGAAACTATAGGCCGGTCAGCCTAACATCTATACCGGGTAAGATGGTGGAATGCCTCATCAAAGATAGGATCTCAAAACACATAGACGAACAGGCCTTGCTGAGGGAGAGTCAGCATGGCTTCTGTAAGGGTAAGTCTTGCCTCACAAACCTTATAGAATTCTTTGAAAAGGTCAACAGGCATGTGGATGCGGGAGAACCCGTGGACATTATATATCTGGACTTTCAGAAGGCGTTTGACACGGTCCCTCACCAAAGGCTACTGAAAAAACTCCACGGTCAGGGAATTAGAGGACAGGTCCTCTCGTGGATTGAGAACTGGTTGGAGGCCAGGAAGCAGAGAGTGGGTGTCAATGGGCAATTTTCACAATGGAGAGAGGTGAAAAGCGGTGTGCCCCAAGGATCTGTCCTGGGACCGGTGCTTTTCAACCTCTTCATAAATGACCTGGAGACAGGGTTGAGCAGTGAAGTGGCTAAGTTTGCAGATGACACCAAACTTTTCCGAGTGGTAAAGACCAGAAGTGATTGTGAGGAGCTCCAGAAGGATCTCTCCAGACTGGCAGAATGGGCAGCAAAATGGCAGATGCGCTTCAATGTCAGTAAGTGTAAAGTCATGCACATTGGGGCAAAAAATCAAAACTTTAGATATAGGCTGATGGGTTCTGAGCTGTCTGTGACAGATCAGGAGAGAGATCTTGGGGTGGTGGTGGACAGGTCGATGAAAGTGTCGACCCAATGTGCGGCAGCAGTGAAGAAGGCCAATTCTATGCTTGGGATCATTAGGAAGGGTATTGAGAACAAAACGGTTAGTATTATAATGCCGTTGTACAAATCTATGGTAAGGCCACACCTGGAGTATTGAAGTATTGTCCAGTTCTGGTCGCCGCATCTCAAAAAAGACATAGTGGAAATGGAAAAGGTGCAAAAGAGAGCGACTAAGATGATTACGGGGCTGGGGCACCTTCCTTACGAGGAAAGGCTACGGCGTTTGGGCCTCTTCAGCCTAGAAAAGAGACGCTTGAGGGGGGACATGATTGAGACATACAAAATTATGCAGGGGATGGACAGAGTGGATAGGGAGATGCTCTTTACACTCTCACATAATACCAGAACCAGGGGACATCCACTAAAATTGAGTGTTGGGCGGGTTAGGACAGACAAAAGAAAATATTTCTTTACTCAGCGCGTGGTCGGTCTGTGGAATTCCTTGCCACAGGATGTGGTGCTGGCGTCTAGCCTAGACGCCTTTAAAAGGGGATTGGATGAGTTTCTGGAGGAAAAATCCATTATGGGGTACAAGCCATGATGTGTATGCGCAACCTCCTGATTTTAGGAATGGGTTAAGTCAGAATGCCAGATGTAGGGGAGAGCACCAGGATGAGGTCTCTTGTTATCTGGTGTGCTCCCTGGGGCATTTGGTGGGCCGCTGTGAGATACAGGAAGCTGGACTAGATGGGCCTATGGCCTGATCCAGTGGGGCTGTTCTTATGTTCTTATGTTATGTAAATGCCCCAGGGAGCACACCAGGTAACAAGAGAACTGCAAGGCTTCCTGGGAATTGTAGTTAAGAACATAAGAACAGCCCCACTGGCTCAGGCCAGAGGCCCACCTAGTCCAGCTTCCTGTATCTCACAGTGGCCCACCAAATGCTCCAGGGAGCACACCAGATAATGCTGCACACTCAGTCATGCTGCACAGGAGCATTTGCACCTGCTGACCTCTTCCTCTAGTATGTCAGTGGGGAGACAGTCATGGAGGCCTCTTCAAGGTAAGGGAATGTTTGCTCTCTTACTTGGGAGCTGTACTGCATCTGCATTGGTAAGAACATAAGAAGAGCCCTGCTGGATCAGGCCCAAGGCCCATCTAGTTCAGCTTCCTGTATCTCACAGTGGCCCACCAAATGCCCCAGGGAGCACACCAGATAACAAGAGACCTGCAAGGCTTCCTGGGAATTGTAGTTTAGAACATAAGAACAGCCCCGCTGGCTCAGGCCAGAGGCCCATCTAGTCCAGCTTCCTGTATCTCACAGCAGCCCACCAAATGCCCCAGGGAGCACACAAGACAACAGACACCACTTGCATCCTGGTGCCCTCCCCTGCATCTGGCAATCAGAGGCAGCCTGCCTCTAAAACCAAGAGCTTGCACATACAGGTTGAGACTAATTATTCGTGTGGGTTCCAAGCACTCACGTGGATAAAAAAAGAAGAAAAAAGAAGCACTATTCGACTTTCTTTCAGGTGCTGGGGGAAGGGAGGGGCCCATAGGAGAGAGAAGGATTGATGGATTGTTAGCCTGCTGCCCTCTCTCACTCTCATTAAGGAGGCTGTTGTTAAAGGACTGTTCAGTTTTTAAAACTGATTTTAAAGGGATGCATTTTTCCCCTTCTCCAAGGATCAACACATCCTTCTAATTTGCAGGGGCCATTCGTGTTGAGTCAAATCCATGTATAAGAAATCCGTGTATAAATAGGCTGGACCTGTACCTACTAGTAACCCGTAATGAACTTTTCCTACAGAAATTTGCCCAATCCCCTCTTAAAGGTATCCAGGCAAGATGCCATCACTGCTTCCTGTGGCAAAGAGTTCTACAGACTAATTACACGCTGGGTAAAGAAATATTTTCTTCTGTGTGTCCTAACTCTCCCAACACTCAACTTTTGTGGATGTCCCCTGGTTGTGGTGTTATGTGAGAGAGGAAAGAGCGTCTCTCTATCTACTCTATCCATCCCCTGCATGATTTTGTATGTCTCAGTCATGTCCCCCCTCAGGCGACTCTTTTCTAGACTGAAGAGACCCAAACGCTATAGCCTTGCCTCATAGGGAAAGTGCCCCAGTCCAGTAATCATTTTGGTTGCTCTCTTTTGCACCTTTTCCATGAGACATGTGGAGCTCATGATCTGATCATTACCAATACCATTTTCTGCCTGCCCATTCGCAAAAAGACGTCCTGGATGCATCCACACTCCAAGCACTGGCATCTCATCGTGCAGAGGAAAGACAGTCAGGATGTAAGGGTGACCAAGACCATGCCGAGTGCTGAATGTTGGACTGACCACAGACTTATCTCCAAATTAAGCCTTCACATCAAGCCAAAGACACGTCCGCAGGGAAACAAAGCTGTGATGAAAAAGATCAACGTCAGTAAACTGAGGAATTCCATCACAGCAGCCTCACTAGCAGAAGAACTTGACAACCAACTCTTGGAGCTGCAATTGGAGGAAAACGCTGAGAAGGACTGGGAACGCTTCTGGGACATTGTGCATTCTTCTGCACTAAAGGTTCTTGGACCCTCATACAGGAAACAGCAGGACTGGTTTGATGATAACGATGAAGAGATCAAGGTCCTACTTGCTGAAAAGCACCGCCTTCACCATGCTCATCAGAACGACCCATCATCAGCAACAACTAAGAAAAATATCTTCAACAACATTCGCAGGACCATACAGAGCAAGCTCCGCGAGATGCAGGACTCATGGTTGAGTGACAAAGCAGATGAAATCCGGAAGTTTGCTGATAGAAATGATGCCAAACGGTTCTATGAAGCTCTCAGATCCTTGTACAGACCTCAGCCCTCAGGGAGCTCCCCTCTGCTGGACTCAGATGCCGTAATTCTCACTACTGAGAAGACTCTGATTCTACAGCGTTGGGCCGAGCACTTCCAATTTGTACTGAACCGTCCATCCTCCATCAATAACGAGGCAATAGACAGAATGCCCCAGTCAGATCTCAACTACAGCCTGGATGTCCCACCATCAGAGACTGAAACCCTGAGGGCCATTAACCAGTTGTCCAGTGTCAAGGCCCAAGGATCTGACGTGATCCCAGAGGAAGTTTATAAAGATGGTGGTGCAGTGCTTGTCGATAAACTCACTCAGCTGTTCCAGTCTTTCTGGAATCAAGGATCCATCCCTCAGGAACTGAAAGATGCGTCCATCGCACACCTCTACAAGAGGAAAGGAAATCGACAAGTCTGTGATAATTACAGAGGAATATCACTGCCCTCCATCGCAGGCAAGATCCTTGCACGAGTGTTACTGAATCGCCTAATTGACTACCTGGAACAGGGTCTACTACCCGAGTCACAGTGCGGCTTCCGTAAAGGTGTGGCACTGTGGGCATGATCTTTGCAGCCCGACAGCTCCAAGAGAAGTGTCAAGAGCAGAATTGTGAACTGTACACCACCTTCGTGAATCACAGGGTTGAATCACAGGTGTCAAGGCTTTTGACATTTTCAGTCGCATGGTGTATTATGTCGAAGTGAGGGTGCCCTGACAGATTCATCCTGACGGTGCATCAGTTCCACGACGGCATAAGAACATAAGAACAGCCCCACTGGATCAGGCCATAGGCCCATCTAGTCCAGCTTCCTGTATCTCACAGCGGCCCACCAAATGCCCCAGGGAGCACACCAGATAACAAGAGACCTCATCCTGGTGCCCTCCCTTACATTCCCTTACTTTGTGGAGGCCTCCCTTGAGTGTCACTCCAATTGCAGGATGCAGCACATGCCCCACTGGCACCTCTATGCCAGTGCTGGAAAGTTGGCTAGGATTTGGGCCTTTGTAGCTCTTTTTATGCTATGGGGAATGGGAAGTTACCAGTACTTTGTGGCTGGATCAGGCCATAGGCCCATCTAGTCCAGCTTCCTGTATCTCACAGCGGCCCACCAAATACCCCATGGAGCACACAAGACAACAAGAGACCTGCATCCTGGTGCCCTCCCTTGCATCTGACAGAGTCCATTTCTAAAATCAGGAGGTTGCACATACACAGCATGGCTTGTAACCCGTAATGGATTTTTCCTACCAGAAACTTGTCCAATCCCCTTTTAAAGGTGTCCAGGCCAGACACCAGATGCCATCACCACATCCTCCGGCAAGGAGTTCCACAGACCAACCACACGCTGAGTAAAGAAATATTCTCTTTTGTCTGTCCTAACTCTCCCAACACTCAATTTTAGTGGATGTCCCCTGGTTCTGGTGTTACGTGAGAGTGTAAAGAGCATCTCCCTATCCACTCTATCCATCCCCTGCATAATTTTGTATGTCTCAATCATGTCCCCCCTCAGGCGTCTCTTTTCTAGGCTGAAGAGGTCCAAATGCCGTAGCCTTTCCTCATAAGGAAGGTGCCCCAGCCCTGTAATCATCTTAGTCGCTCTCTTTTGCACCTTTTCCATTTCCACTATGTCTTTTTTGAGATGCGGCGACCAGAACTGGACACAATACTCCAGGTGTGGCCTTACCATAGATTTGTACAACAGCATTATAATATTAGCCATTTTGTTCTCAATACCCTTTCTAATGATCCCAAGCATAGAATTGGCCTTCTTTACTGCCGCCGCACATTGGGTCGACACTTTCATCGACCTGTCCACCACCACCCCAAGATCTCTCTCCTGATCTGTCACAGACAGCTCAGAACCCATCAGCCTATATGTGAGGTTTTGATTTTTTGCCCCAATGTGCATGACTTTACACTTACTGACATTGAAGCGCATCTGCCATTTTGCTGCCCATTCTGCCAGTCTGGAGAGATCCTTCTGGAGCTCCTCACAATCGCTTCTGGTCTTCACCACTCGGAAAAGTTTGGTGTCGTCTGCAAACTTAGCCACCTCACTGCTCAACCCTGTCTCCAAGTCATTTATGAAGTGTTTAAAGAGCACGGGTCCCAGGACAGATCCTTGGGGCACACAGCTTTTCACCTCTCTCCACTGTGAAAATTGCCCATTGACACCTACTCTCTGTTTCCTGGCCTTCAACCAGTTCTCAATTCATGAGAGGACCTGTCCTCTAATTCCCTGACTGTAGAGTTTTTTTAGTAGACTTTGGTGAGGGACCGTGTCAAACGCCTCCTGACAGTCCAGATATGGGCTCTCCTGCATCCACATGCCTGTGTCCAGACTGACTCTTGACTGAGTGCAACTTCTTACAGCAAAGTGAGGAAAACGGAAACAAATCATGAATTTTTCACACCACAGTGAGCCAAACCTGATTTTTTCTTTTTCTTTTTCTTTTGCTTCTTTTCTTATTTACATCTCTTTTTGGTTCCTTGGAAGAGAGAGAGAACCTGAGTTTTTCTTCCAAGTTGGTTTTGCTAATACTTGTAACAGCTCATCCTTTCTTAAAACAGGCATAGGAAAAAGGAACAAATCATTTTGTTACGGAACATAAACTGTGGCAAAAGAGATGTAAGAAGGTGATACGGCAGGCCAAGCGATACTATGAGGAACGCACGGCCAGCAGCATTAAGGGGAGTAATAAAAGCTTCTTCAAATATGTTAGAAGCAGGAAACCTGCCAGAGAAGCGGTTGGCCCTCTGGATGGTGAAGGAGGGAAAGGGGAGATAAAAGGAGACTTAGAGATGGCAGAGAAATTGAATGAGTTCTTTGAATCTGTCTTCACGGCAGAAAACCTCAGGCAGATACCGCTGCCCAAACGGCCCCTCCTGACCGAGGAATTAAGTCAGATAGAGGTTAAAAGAGAAGATGTTTCAGACCTCATTGATAAATTAAAGATCAATAAGTCACTGGGTCCAGAGCCAGAAAGAGGGCCCAGGAGGGGGCCCAGAAATTTCCTGGGATTTTCCAATCTCATCAACCCACACAGGATGCTGGGGGCATTATCATGAGCACTGCCAGGCCCAGGAATGCATCCGTTCCTTAACAGTGCCACATCTGGGAGGAAACTGACTTGTTATAGTAGCTCTTTTGCCAGTAGATCTGCTTCCCATGAAGGAGTGTAGTGGAGCTCAGGGACACAGCTGTGCTGCTGCAGAAGTTGGTTCTGGTGTACACAGGACACTTGCATTCTAGTGTGAGCCTCAATACAATGATTCTAATGATTCCCTGCAATGATTTGCTATACTTCAAAGACTTGAGAGAGACTTAGGAGTGTGTTTGCTATTACTGTATCTCGCTGACAGTGCTGAGCAGGCAGGTAGCTCTGCTTGGGCAGACTGGCAGACCTGGGCTCCAAAGACTATTCCACCTGCTGCACTTTCTCCCTGCCTGTTTGGCCCCCGTTCTGCCCAGCCTCACTGCCACTCCGTTTCTACCCCTCCCTCTTCAGGAAGGGGCCCCAAAGAAACTTCGTGCTCCCTGATAACGTTCCTCTCAGAGACCCTGGAGAGAGAACGGGGTGGGGGGACTTTTCCCTGGCCCCTCCCCGTGGGCTGAGCGCACTGGCGGTGGGAAGGGCGCTCCTGTTGCAGCGCGTGCTGCTGCGGGAGTGCGCTGGGGCGGGGAGGGGTCGCTCTCCCGCCCTGGGGCTGCGGCCATCGCGGCCGGGCTCGTTCGCTGGGGCTGGGGGGGCGCCCTTCTGTGTCCCTCCCGCGCCGCCCCACTCACGCCTCCTGGCGGCGGCGAAGGGCGCGTAGATGCCGTAGTTGTGCCGGCAGAACCTGTCCAGGGCGGCCCGCTTGTCCTCCAGCACCTCCGGCTGGCTGTTCCAGAGGCGCGCTGAGGGCTCGCCCAGCACGGTGACGGCCTCGTAGGTCCCGCGGCGGCCGTCTGCAAACTTGGCCACCTCACTGCTCACCCCTGTCTCCAGGTCATTTATGAAGAGGTTGAAAAGCACCGGTCCCAGGACAGATCCTTGGGGCACACCGCTTTTCACCTCTCTCCATTGTGAAAATTGCCCATTGACACCCACTCTCTGCTTCCTGGCCTCCAACCAGTTCTCAATCCACGAGAGGACCTGTCCTCTAATTCCCTGACTGTGGAGTTTTTTCAGTAGCCTTTGGTGAGGGACCGTGTCAAACGCCTTCTGAAAGTCCAGATATATAATGTCCACGGGTTCTCCCGCATCCACATGCCTGTTGACCTTTTCAAAGAATTCTATAAGGTTCGTGAGGCAAGACTTACCCTTACAGAAGCCATGCTGACTCTCCCTCAGCAAGGCCTGTTCGTCTATGTGTTTTGAGATCCTGTCTTTGATGAGGCATTCCACCATCTTACCCGGTATGGATGGCAGGGCCTCTACATTGAGTGGTGTTGTTTAACTGGGAAGAGGCACACCTTCCTCTTGCCCATGGCATTTGCCCATGTGCTTGGCCTCCGTGGCAGCCTTGGGGTGGGCACACTTACCAGCAGCATCCTTGCCAGACCACCAGCTAAGCTTTCTTACTGCCAGGTAAGGTGGCCTTCCAGTGCCTCACGCTGGGTGCGCTTGCCAGCAGTGTCCTCCATGGGTCACCAGGTAAGCTGGCAGTCCAGTGAAAATGCTGCAGCAAGCGCGCCCCTGGGAGGCTGCTGCAGAGGCTGGGTGCATTGCTGGACACCAGGAGCCAGAACAGGGCCTGCCCCTTCTTAACACAATCACACCATTCAATGTGAAGGCCCCACCCTCTCCATTCTGCCGTGCCCCCCCCCGTTGGGCTCCTACAAGAGTCATTTTGGTGTCACCTCCCCCCCAACTGTCTATAAAGAACGGCACCTGTGCATAGCGGGGGGGGGGCAGGGCCACCGGGGTGACCAGTGACACCATACATACTACACTGGCTGACAGTAATCCCAGTGATGCCACTGGGACATGGGACTGCACGTTCTGCTACTTCTGCTCTCTCCTGCAAAGACCCTTTTCCACTTCCCTCAGCTGCAGCCCCTCCTCCATTCAATGGTCAAAAAACGGATGGTGTGCCTTGACAATTTTAGTGCCTTATCAGCGTGCTGTGAGATGAAAAAGGTTGAAAATTGCTGACCTACATAGACTAAAAAGGAAGGGTGCTCTCTAACCCCCCCCTCGTTCTGCAGCCACAGCTGTGCGAAAAGGAGGGGCGTACATCTTCACACAACTCTGGCTGGAACAACAACTGCATGAGTGCACAGGAAACCCACCCCCCAGCACCCTCTTGCATGAGACTCCCCAGGAAGGCTAGACAGTGTAACCAAAGCTGACCCCCCCCCCCGACAGACAGGTCCAAAATGATGCTTCACAGAGGAAGCCTGAATCTTTGTCTATGTGCAGATGGCAGCGCAAAGGTTCATGCGCTTGTACAGAAGTCTCTCCTTCCTGTGCAGATGCGAGAATCTTCACACACTCAGTCATTACAGTTTAATGGTGAGATGGCATAACACTCTGCATATGCTCAGAGGCCTTGTCTGTTTCCTCAGAGCTATTTCTGTGTGCAGAATAGATGCAGCAGCCCCATGGAAAGATGTTGGTGCTGCAGAGGGTTCCTTCTGCAGGTGCACCCACACCCAACCTCCTCCATTTGGGAGATGAAAAGGGGCCAATACAAAGAGACTCTGGTGCCCCACCAGCAGCTCAGCTTGTCCTGGGAACAGCAGAAGGGAGTTGCACAGAGAGGCTCCAAGGTCTGGGGTGGGGCTGGTTCCGATCAGGGGCTTGTAGTGGGTGGAACTACTGGGGAAGGAAGGGGGCATCAGGCAGAGAAGAGTGCTGACCTTGTCTCTTTTTTCTCAGTCGCTCCTTCAGCAAAGGTGTATCCCAAAAACCCAGTAGAGCTGGGGGACCCCAACGTGCTCATCTGCTTTGTGGACCAGTTCTCTCCCCCAGTGCTGAACATCACGTGGCTGAAGAATGGGGAGGCGGTTTCCCAGGGCGTGACAGAGACCGACTTCTACACCAGCAAGGACTACACCTTCCGCAAGTTCTCCTACCTGCCCTTCATCCCGGAGCCTGGAGACATCTACACCTGCAAGGTGGACCACTGGGGCCTGACCGAGAGCCTGAGCAAACTCTGGTGTAAGCAGGACGGGGTTTATTCTGCAACTTGAAAAGGCTGAAAGTCAGAGGCTGGGCTAAGAAAGTCCTAGCGTATGCATGTTTATTCAGAAGTATGTTCCCCTATTTTCAAAAGTACTTACACCCAGATAAATTTAGAAACGGATTTAAGCTTAAAGTAACAGGAGTTATATACTTTCTTTCAGCCAGCCTTGGAGAAAGAGTATAGCCTAGATATAAACCAGTGATCTCCAAACCGCGGCCCAAAACTACCCATCTGAGTGGCAAAGCCTTTCCATTCTGTGCCACAGCCCCCTTTTTTCACTGCCAGGCTTCACAGAAACTCGTGAAGGCTACTGAAAAAACTCCACAGTCAGGGAATTAGAGGACAGGTCCTCTCGTGGATTGAGAACTGGTTGGAGGCCAGGAAGCAGAGAGTGGGTGTCAATGGGCAATTTTCACAGTGGAGAGAGGTGAAAAGCGGTGTGCCCCAAGGATCTGTCCTGGGACCGGTGCTTTTCAACCTCTTCATAAATGACCTGGAGACAGGGTTGAGCAGTGAAGTGGCTAAGTTTGCAGACGACACCAAACTTTTCCGAGTGGTAAAGACCAGAAGTGATTGTGAGGAGCTCCAGAAGGATCTCTCCAGACTGGCAGAATGGGCAGCAAAATGGCAGATGCGCTTCAATGTCAGTAAGTGTAAAGTCATGCACATTGGGGCAAAAAATCAAAACTTTAGATATAGGCTGATGGGTTCTGAGCTGTCTGTGACAGATCAGGAGAGAGATCTTGGGGTGGTGGTGGACAGGTCGATGAAAGTGTCGACCCAATGTGCGGCGGCAGTGAAGAAGGCCAATTCTATGCTTGGGATCATTAGGAAGGGTATTGAGAACAAAACGGTTAGTATTATAATGCCGTTGTACAAATCGATGGTAAGGCCACACCTGGAGTATTGTGTCCAGTTCTGGTCGCCGCATCTCAAAAAAGACATAGTGGAAATGGAAAAGGTGCAAAAGAGAGCGACTAAGATGATTACGGGGCTGGGGCACCTTCCTTATGAGGAAAGGCTACGGCGTTTGGGCCTCTTCAGCCTAGAAAAGAGACGCTTGAGGGGGGACATGATTGAGACATACAAAATTATGCAGGGGATGGACAGAGTGGATAGGGAGATGCTCTTTACACTCTCACATAATACCAGAACCAGGGGACATCCACTAAAATTGAGTGTTGGGCGGGTTAGGACAGACAAAAGAAAATATTTCTTTACTCAGCGCGTGGTCGGTCTGTGGAACTCCTTGCCACAGGATGTGGTGCTGGCGTCTAGCCTAGACGCCTTTAAAAGGGGATTGGACGAGTTTCTGGAGGAAAAATCCATTATGGGGTACAAGCCATGATGTGTATGCGCAACCTCCTGATTTTAGGAATGGGTTAAGTCAGAATGCCAGATGTAGGGGAGAGCACCAGGATGAGGTCTCTTGTTATCTGGTGTGCTCCCTGGGGCATTTGGTAGGCCGCTGTGAGATACAGGAAGCTGGACTAGATGGGCCTATGGCCTGATCCAGTGGGGCTGTTCTTATGTTCTTATGTTCTTATGTGCCTGGCAGTGAAGATTGGCACCAAAAAGAAGGGGCTCCAGCACAGAAAGGCAAACCTTTGCCACCTCCACTCCCTGACAGGTGATTTTGGGACAGCAGATCAGGCCCACGGGTAAGGGTTTGGAGGCTACTGGCCTAGACATTAATATAGGCCTGCAGGCACATTTCTCAGTTTCTGTCTGTACTTCTCCTCCCCCTAGACTGCAAGGAGCCGACTCCCCTCCCCGAGGTGACAGAGAATGTGGTGTGCGCCCTGGGCCTGGCGCTGGGCATCTTGGGCATCATCGCTGGCACCGTGCTCTGCTTCAAGGCCAGGCAGGGGGATGAGGGCAGCCATCACCAGGGCACCAGGTGAGTCGCTCGGGAGGGGGGATGTGTTGGGGATGTATGTGGGATTTGTCACAAAACTGAGGAACAGGGCTGGTGTGGTCCTGATCCAAGGGTGCTTAGATCCCTATCAATCCTTTGGACCTTTCTGGGGCCACTTCACAAGAGCAGCTGACAGTTCTTCATCCCAGGGTGCTGTGCCCAATCCTGCCTGGCCCCCATTTGTCATAGCCTGAGAAGACCCACCCCCCAAGCTCCTGAGTCAGGCCCAGGACTCATCGAGCCCCAACATCCAGTTTCCCACACTGCCCCAAAGGGCGGGAAGCCATGGAGTGGGGCAGGAACAGTAGCATAGTTAGAGGGGTGCGACGTTATAAGTAAGTGCAGGCTCCCGACTGCAAGTAAAAGCAGCCTCTTCCTCAGAGCAGTTCAGGCAGCAACAGCTATGCAGAGTGTGAGGGACAGCTTGCAGCCTGGAGCGGAGGCACACCCAAGGCTTTTGGCGCTGAGGGCAGCAGCGCTGTGATGTCATGATGCCATGCAGCAGCATGACATCATTTTGGGGGTTCTCTGTACTCTCAGAAGCCCGACTGGCTGCTGAGAGGGCATATGAACACCAGTTGCTTCCCAACTGGGGAAGCAATTGGGGTGCATGTGCTGGTGCCCCCCTCTAGTTGGCACTTCGGGCGCTTGCCCTGTTTTGCACCAGGGGAGAGGCACTCTTGGTTGGAAGCCTGCAGTGCTTACCATTTTGCACTGTTCTAGCTATGCTACTGGGAAGGAAGGCAGCAGCCCCCCTCTCCCCAAAGTGCCTCTCAGATGCAGGCCAAAGACCCGTTTAGAGCAGTTATGTTTCAGTTCCTTGACAGGTCCAGGTCCGTGCGTTCTTTTTTTCACATTCAGTGACCCCACCCTGACTAGTGGCTGGGAGGCTGTGGGCCCACAGGGGGAGAGGAGGGAGCAGCAGGCTGGAGGGCCTGGGAGCAGAAATATGGGATCCTGTTTTCTCTCCCAAAGAGCAGATGAGTGGCAGGGCCTTTGTATGATGTAAAAATGGAAAAGGGTTCTTAGTTCTGCCAGGCAGTGACACAAGGTAGCTCACACAGCATCAGGACAGGCATTCCCCCCCCCCCCACAGCCCTCCTGGTGGGGGCTGGTCACTGTTGGGTTCCATTACAGTTCAGGGAGGGAGGGGGATGCTGGGGGTGGCATTTCAATAGATGGGTTGAGGAAGCCCAGACAGTTTCCAGAATAAATGATGTCAGAGCGGAGGGACTTTTCCAGGCAAGCATTTCTGTTCCTTCAGAGAATGAAGATTTTTGGCAAGTGCTGTGGGTATTTAGAAGTGATGTTTTGTGTGGTGGCATGGAAGACAGGGCGGGAGTTGCAGACATGCAGAAGTTGCCCATCTTGTGGTCTGAAAGGAGAAAGATGGTGCCTCCCCCCAACCACATTTCTCCTTCCTTCCTTTGCAGATAATCCTGGACGGCAGCAGGCAGACCCCTTTTCTACCCAAGGGCTACCTGGGCCTCTCACTTGTGTCTCTTGCTAAGGCTTTGCTGCTCCGATCACTTTGAAGGGTCTGATACTTGCTCACCAGATTGACTCATTTGGCTTCCCCCACAGTCCCCCAGCTGGCTGCAAAAAAAGCAAGGAGGCCTGATGCGACTGAGTCCACAATCTAAACACTCTTACATGGGAGTAAAATGAGACTTGCTTCTGAGTAAACATGTATAGGATTGTGCTGTGAGCTGTTCCAATGGCTTGTGCAGGCCTGGAAACCACACACACACACACACACACCAGCCACATGGCTTGCAAACTCTGCCCTTAAAATCAAGACGTCCTTTTTGCAAGTCACAGGATGAAGACCTTTGAGGGGCAGGGAAGCCATTAAAAGTCTCCCTCCTCTTGCTGGCATACACACTTTTCAAGTCTGACCTCACAGACGTAAGAGCTAGATTTTCTTTTAATAGAACTGTCAGCATGCTGAATTCTGCCTCTATCATGATTCATAGAATGATTTGCAGAAAGCTCTCAGGCCTGTTCCATGAATGAGGTGAATTTCGTGCACTTTCAGAGGTAGCAGAACATAACCAGCCTCTGCCTGTGTGCTGAAGAACTCAGAGTCCTGGGCAGATTTTGACTCCTGTTCTTAGTTCCTGCTTCCAGAGCTCCTATCAAGTGGCTGGAGGGGGGGCTTGCAGACAGACAGGCTCTCTCCCCATCCCTTGATGCCGGAGGGGCAGCTATTCCTCTAAACTCTCTCAGGGGGTGGCATGTTGGATCCTGGAGGATCTGGACGGGAGTAGGGGGTTGGTGCCTTGTACTGAGGCAGTTGCAAGGCAAAAGGAGACTTTGTCCCATCAGTTGAACTTGATGCTCACATGTAGGCGCCAGGCCTGGTAGTTCATACCCCTGAATCCTTCCTTCTCTGGCTTTGGAGAGAGTCTGCTTCAGTTCTGCACATGGCACTGCAGTGCTTTAGTCCTCAAGTATATAGTTCTGAGCAGCCCCATCAAGAAGGATTCCTCCTGCCCTGGCAGGTGGCAGTTGCAAAAAGAGCCCCCAGAGCCACTCTCCTCACCCAGAAGAGAGGGAGACCCCAGGTCAAGTCTCGGTGAACTGGGGCAGGATCTTGTTTCTTCCACAAAGGAATCCGGACAATACTAATTCTAAGTGTTGCATATCTTCCTGTCTCTCTGTCTCCAAAAGAGGTTAATAAAATTTACTTTTGGGAGATGCTTTTTCAGTAGTTCTGTATTTTTCCTGTCTTTCTTTGAGCTCTGGATGGGTTTCTTTGCAATGAGAAGACCAACAAGGGCCACACTGCCTTTGTACAACATGCAAGACTCTGGGTCTGAAAATTGTTGCATATAACACACAAGCAAGTTAGATATGGAGGCCAAAATATGGGGGGACATGAGGCTGTATCTGGGAGGGGATAGGGAGGTTATATAACGCAAGCCCACTGCACAAATCTGTGTCCAATGGGTAATTTCACAGCCCCAGATTAACAGGATTTGTTCCGTTTTAATTTTTATTTGCTGCATTTCGATCCCGCCTTTCTCCCTGTAAGTGGACCCAAAGCAACTGTTCAATATATTCTTTCTTTTTATGGGAGGCAAAAGGAGAAGACAAATCAGTCATCCATTGTCCTGCTGATTCTTGTAAATCACAGCCTTGGAGGCCAGCTTTTTTCAAACAGCCAGAAAGTGGAGGGGGAATTAGATAAGAGTATAAAACTAGGGCTTCCTTGTGAATGAGCCCTCTTCAGGAGCAGTGAATGGTCTCCTGGGACTAAGTACCAAGGTAAGACACAGCAAGTCTAGCAAAGGCTACGGCGTTTGGGACTCTTCAGCCTAGAAAAGAGACGCCTGAGGGGGGACATGATTGAGACATACAAGATCATGCAAGGGATGGACAGAGTGGATAGAGAGATGCTCTTTTCCCTCTTGCACAACACCAGAACCAGGGGACATCCGCTAAAATGGAGTGTTGGGAGAGTTAGGACAGACAAAAGAAATGTCTAACCCAGTGTGTGGTTAGTCTATGGAACTCCCCGCCACAGGAAGTTGTGATGGCATCTGGCCGAGATGCCTTTAAGAGAGGGGGAAGAGTCCGTCCCTGGTCGCAAGATATGTCTGAGCTACAAATCCCATTTCTAGAGCTGATTTCAAAAGGCGCTGGAGCCCCCCCTGGCTCTGCGAGAGCGGCAGCGCGCTGCGGGTGCCCGCGATGAGGACGGAGCGGTGCCAGGCGACTCCGCACTGCGGCCGGCCCTGGGCGGAGCGGCGGCGCTGCGAAAGCGGCACCGCGGGGCTGGGCGGGGCGGGGCGGGGCGAGGGGGCGGGCAGCGCAGGGCGCCGCCGGAGCCGCCCAGAAGCGCCCTGCCCGCCGCGGATGGAGCTGCTGCGGCGCGCGGCGCGGCGCCCGGGGGCGCGGGGCCGTCGGTGGGCGCTGGGGCTGGGGCTGGCGGCGCTGGGGCTGGCGGGCCTGCTGGGCAGCGGCGCGCACGAGGAGCTGCTGTCGCGCTGCCTGCTGCCGCTGCTGCTGCCGCCGCCCGAGCACGCGCCCGCCGCGCCGCCGCCGCCGCCGGGGGCCTTCGAGCTGGAGCCGGCGCCGTGCGCGGCGGCGGAGGCGGAGGCGCCGCTGCTGCTGGTGCTGGTGGCGAGCGCGCCGGGGCACGCGGCGCGGCGCGCGGCGGTGCGCGAGACGTGGGGCGGCGCGCAGGCGGGGGCGCGCACGGTGTTCGTGCTGGGGCTGCCGGCGGAGGGGCGCGCTGCAGGCGGCGCTGCGGGCGGAGGCGGCGCGGCACGGGGACCTGCTGCAGGGCCGCTTCCGAGACTCCTACGCCAACCTGACGCTGAAGACGCTGGCGCTGCTGGGCTGGGCGCGCAGCCGCTGCGCCGCCGCGCGCTTCCTGGCCAAGGCCGACGACGACGTCTTCCTCAACCTGCCGGGCCTGCTGGCCGCGCTGCCCGCCCCCGCGCCGCGCGCCTACCTGGGCCGCGTGCACTGGCGCGCGCGCCCCGACCGCGACCCGCGCAGCCGCCAGCACGTGCCCGCCGCGCTCTACGCGCCCGCCGCCTTCCCGCCCTACTGCAGCGGCACCGCCTACGTGCTCTCCGCCCCCGCCGCCGGGGCCGTGCTGGCCGTCGCGCGCCGCCTGCCGGGGCCGCCGCTGCCGCTGGAGGACGTCTTCGTGGGGCTCTGCGCGCGCCGCGCCGGCATCGCGCCGCGCCACCTGCCCGGCCTCGCCGGCGCCGCCCGCTGCCCGCCCGACCCCTGCTGCTTCCGCCGGGCGCTGCTCAGCGTGCACGGCGTCGCGCCCCGCACGAGACATGCGCCGCGTCTGGGCCGGCCCCGCGCCCGCCTGCGCGCCCCTCCCGGCCTGGCTGGGCCGCCTGCGCTGCAGGGCGCTCGCCTGGCTGGCCGGCCTCTGAGCGCCCGGGGAGGCGCAGCCCCGGACTCTGCTCTCGCCCGCGCGCGCCAGGGAGCCGCTCCCGCACCCTTCCCGGCAGAGGCTCCAGCAGCAGCCGCGGGACTCCTGCACGTTCCTCTCCGTGTATCGGGCTGGATGCCGCCTGGCCTGCGCCGGCACCGGAGAAACGCATACTGCATACAAAATCATGCAGGGGATGGTCAGAGTGGATGGAGGGATGCTCTTTACACTCTCACGTAACACCAGAACCAGGGGACAGCCACTGAACGTCAGGAACGATAAAAGAAAATATTTCTTTACTCAGCGTGTGGTCGGTCTGTGGAACTCCTTGCCACAGGATGTGGTGACGGCGTCTGGCCTGGACACCTTTAAAAGGGGATTGGACAAGTTTCTGGAGGAAAAATCCATTACAGGGTACAAGCCATGATGTGTACGCGGAACCTCCTGATTCTAGAAATGGGCTATGTCAGAAGGCCAGATGCAGGGGAGGGCACCAGGATGAGGTCTCTTGTTATCTGGTGTGCTCCCTGGGGCATTTGGTTGGCCGCTGCGAGACACAGGAAGCTGGACTAGATGGGCCTATGGCCTGATCCAGTGGGGCTGTTCTTATGTAAATGCGACAGGCTGCACTTTGGACAGGCTGCTGGGTAGCTGTAACGACACAATACTCCAGGTGTGTCCTCACCATCGACTTGTACAACAGCAATAAAATATCAGCCATTTTATTCTCCGTGCCTTTCCTCATGGTCCCAAGCATGGAACTGGCCTTCTTCACTGCTGCCCATCACCACCCCAAGACCTGTCTCCTGATCTGTCAGGCAGCTCTTTGCAAAACATTGGGGTCTGTGCCGCCAGTCACGGGCCAAGATGGCTTTCAGAGGGATTAGAGTGGTCGGTGGAGTAGGGGATCTGTCCCTGGTTGGGTTGTGTGGAACCTCCACACACAGCAGTGTGCTTTTGGTTTCCAGATGCCGGAGAAAGCAGCTGCTTGCAGGACATTGGTTGCTGTGAGAACACAGATGCTTTGTTCTCCAAGACGAACAAGCAACGTGGCCCATCATGGGATCAGTGCAGCTGGCCAGGCAGTGCCTGGTTGAACAGGCAAGACGGGTAATGCAGCCACCTTCAGAGTAGGCTTTGGAGTGTATGTATACATGTGCCTCTTGGCCCAGAATGGCAGCATTTCAGCAGCCAGCTGGGGGGGGGAGACGACTCCTCCTGAGTTGTGCCCAGTGTGTTGACATGGCTTGTTGACTGTGACAGACTTTTCCTCCATCAGTCTGTCCAGACGGGTTAACAGCAGGCCCTGAGAACCCCAGAAGCAGCCCCGATGCTGCTGGGCTGCGGCAGCCCAGCACCCCCTGGTGGCCTGCGATGGGAAGCCCACAAGCAGGGCCCAAGAGCAGCAGCCAGTTCAAGGCACTGAGAGTAGACTACCGCTAAACATGGAGCTTCCCATTCAGACATGCTGACCAGTCATTGCAGATTAATTCAAACGGAGATCTGACAACCCCCTTCAAGACTCTTCTCACTTTGCCCATCCCCACATTCCATCCATTGCGAGTGTGGACTAAGGCTCTGCCCTGCCTGTCCCAATTCTCCCACCCCTCAGCCATGGGTCTTCCCAGTCCAAAGAGGCAACAGTCAAGAAGACCTTCATAAGGCGCCACCCGCTATGGAACTCCCTCCATTCTTCAGTGTGCAACAAGGGGCTTGCAAGATGCTTCCCTCCCAGCTATGAACCAACACCGTCTCACAAAGCAGTGGAGAGGGGGACGTGAGACTGCAGTGCTCTGGGCTGCCCCATTCTGGGACCTGGTTGCCCCTCCCCCAGAGACAGACATACAACACACAGGGCAAGCGCTGGGAAATGGTCTCCTCCAAGACTCCCTGAAGGCCAGACAACCAAGTGGAAAAAACAAGCAGAACTTTTAATGCAGCCACACAGAACCACCTCTGGGCACTGGGCTTCCCCTGTTGCCTCCTCCACACTGAGTTGCCGCCAGGAAATTCAGCCAGGGACAGACTCTTCTCCCGCACTGTTGGCCCCCACAGGGGGCAGCTCCGTCTCCTCCCAACTCAGCGGCTACTTCTGGAACCGGTCCAGTGCTGAGCTCTGGCCTGAGGGGGCTGCCGTCTGCTGCCGGGCCGTAGCCTTCTCAGACAGGCTCTTCTGGATGGCAGCCTGGGGGGGGGGGTAGAAGAGAGGGGCAGTGTTAGCAGAAGGGGAGGCAGTCTTATTCTCGACCCCTTTCCAGTGACCCCGGTGGGGAAACAGAGTTCTTCAAGCTGTCTGCCATGACTCCCCCAATGCACATCTCCGGGGTTATCATCAACAGCCCAGTTCCAGCCAAGGCAGGCCTGGAGCTGGGATGCCTCCAAGTGCGTCACATGCCGCTTAGTGACACTGGCCTTCCTGTGCCCCAGGCTGCCCCCCACCCAGTCCGGAGGGGTCCTGCTGCAGCTCTTCACACCCTGCTTCAGTATTCGCCACCCCGGCTAGTTTGGCTTCATCCGCGAACTGGGCCTCTTCATCCTTTCCCTCAACTTCAGACCATTTGCAAACCAGTTCCAAAGGACTGATCCCAGCACAGACCCATGGGGGGCCCAATCCTTTTTTCCCTCCACTGTGGTAATGCCCCCCCCATTCCCACCCTCAGTTCTTGAGCCAGTCACAAGATGCTTGTGGGCTCCCAGGAACACCTGAGTGGCTGCAGGGGGAAAGAGGTGGCTGCAGGTGGTCAGTAGATGCTCTGGCCTCATCCTGCACCCGTTCAACGTGCTTAATGTTACCAGAGTGCAGGAGGCACCTCTTGGGGTGTGGGGAACCTGGACCTACCCGCTGCTCCTCTGCGGCCACCTTCTTCTTGCGCCTCAGCCGTCCGCCGGCCGAGTCCCGCCCCTTCAGCCGTCGGCGGGGGAGAACTTGTCCTTGGCCTGGGGGTCATAACCCTGCAGGTGGTGGGAAAGGCAGCTGGTGTGAGCAATGCGCAAGGCAATCCTTCACCTCCCTCCACAACACCCTCCGCTGTGAGGATCCCACCAGCTTCTCTGCCAACAGTGCCCCTCCCCCCTTTCCAGCCAATCCTCCGTTGCCCCCCCTGCCCCTCACCAGTCTCTCCACTCGCTCCTTGTGCTGCTGCTCCAGGCTGATGGTGTCAACCGCGCCCAGCTGCCCGGGATCCAGGGAGATCAGCTCTGACGGGATCTGCAGGAGACAGGAACACCTATGAAGACAGGGCTCCACCCCGCCTTTCCCCACCACAGCCCCGAGGGGACTGCATATTCACTGCCATTTCTAGCATTAACGGTGCAGCACATTCCACAGCAGAATCCACTCCTCCAAAACGGCCACTCTGCAGGAGCTGCTCACCTTCAGTCTGCGCGGCCCCCTGCCTCGCAGCAGCTCCCGCCTGAGGCCTCCCTCCAGCGCAGCAACTTAACTGCCTTCCGACCAGATAGGACTGCACGGGGGCATTTGAGCTTCCCCCACTGCGGCCCCTTCCCAGAAGCACCACTCATGACAATGCCCTCCTCCAAGCCACTGTGGGAGCAAAGGCACTTTCTTGGGGTCCAGCGGGGAGCAGGAAAGATTCCAGCAGTTCTCCTGCCAGTCCCCTCCAGGTGCCCCAACAGTAGCCTCGCATCAAGAAGGAGCTTACTCCTTGGCCTGAAATCTGGGGGCTTCTCTCTGAGGCAACAGGAGGGATGAAGAGTTGGAGGCTGCATGAAGTTGTGCCCCAGAACATCTGCCTCAGGGGAATGCCACGGGTGGGGTCTCACTCTATTGGAACCGGGAAGGGAGGGCACTTGGAAAAGAGCTGCTAGCGAGGCAAGGGCACCTCCAAGAGCCAACCCTTGCACAGGCATGGTGGGGAGGAAACTGGGGCAGCACTACCTTCTCCAGCAAGGCCTTGACCTCCCACTCCTGCCGCTGCTTCCGGCTCCGGAAGGGGTTGTTCTCCAGGGCATCGAAATTGGGCTCCCCGGCTCCTGCGGTGCAAGGTGGACAGGCAGGATGAGCATGACCCAAGGATCTCCCCACACCGTGGCAGTCCAGACTTGCCCTCTGCAGGGCATCAGAGCAGTTGCCCCTGGACTCTCCTCCCTAGGGGCTAGCCTCTTGGCCGGCCAGCCCCTGCCCCTCCATACCTGGTACAAGCAGGCTGGCAAAGCCCTCTTCGTGGCCAGCCCCCAGCACATCCTCGAAGGGGCAAAAACGCAGGCTGTGGGCAGGGCGGGGGAGCGCATGGCACAGGTAAGGCTTGGCAGATGGGCAGGTGGAAGTATCCTTGTACACCTGGGAGAGGAGGGGAGGGGAGGGGTCAGGGTGAGGAGGGCTGTGGCTGCCCAGGGCTTTGGAGGGGAAATGGAGCAGCGGGTTCTGGGACACTGGGGGAGCTATGCCCAAAACAGTCTAGCCAGGATTCACATACACAAGGCCTGGTGACAACTCGAGGGCCCTGGAAGGCCATTCAGTTGGCACCGAACCCAACTCTTAATACCACTTGCTGCTGGCGTCTTTGGCACTCTGCCTGGCAGGGCACAGCCCACAAACTGTCCAGCTCCAGCAGACTGTTCTGCAGACCGCGAGGAGGGCAGCAGCCCTTCGCCCTTCGGAGGGCCCTCTTGACACAGCACAAGGTCTTCCTAGAACGTGGCCACCTCGAATGCCGCTTCAGGATGCCATTTCAAGGGCCGGAGCAGTTGCCACACCCGCAGCAGAGAAGCCCCCTTGGCCCCCCGCCAGTGGCAGGGCCTGCCCTTGCAGCTGGCAGGTGAGTTTTCCCAGGTGTGCTCCTCACACGCAGACCCCCTCCTGCCTCTGCCACCAGCTCTGGTGCTGCCTTTCGGTGCTGCGCAGCGGAGGCCGGAGACACGACCCACCAGCACTGCCAGGCTTTATGCCCCAAACGGCAGGAGTCTCCCCACCGCCGTCCTGGCAATTCCAGCTGCTACCAGAGCCTCGAGCAAAGAACGCCATGGGTTTCACCTCAGGAATTCGGGGGATTTGGGGTGGGGCACAGCCGAGTCCCCTCCGACTGACTGAATCCGCTTCTTGTTTTCTCCACCTTCAATTGCAGGCAAAACATCCTGATGCTTGTCGGCTGTGTTTGAGAGGATCCTGAGTTGGGTCCGAGGAGAGCCCCCTACCTTATCTGTCACCCAGGGAGTCTACAGTGGCTGGCCAGCCCCCTCTACAGCCACTGCCCCCCCCCCCGGCTGCAGCTGTGGCAGGCCAGCCAGGAGTGTAGGCCAGAACACCTTCAAACTGGGAACCAGCTCTTTTTAGAATTATCTTTTTAGATCAGTCTTACAGAGGCCAGAAAATGAGTCCTGACCTGCTCCCCCCGCCCCAACCACCACTGCCCACTCTCTGAAAGCAAAACCCGTCCAGGTTCAAGAGGGCAGGGGAACGGCATCAAAGAAAGACACCCAGTCCTGTTTGGCCTGTATCGGCTCACAGGTTTGTCATCATCACCACCAGCCTTCCACGAAGCCATCTCCTTCGCTGGGCTTGGGCAGGCTGGGTTCCCTTCACTGCTGAGTCTCCCTTCCTTGCACTGCACATTCAGATCAAGAAGCATCTGCTTTTGCTGCACACTGACCTCCACACTCCACCCCAGGAAACAGGCAGAGACTCAGAGCAAGCGGCTTTTGCCCCCGTTTCACCCGTTTTCCAACTCGGCTTCCTCCGGGAAGGGCGTCTTGCCTCCTGCTTCCAAGTCATTCACCTTCATTTCACACAGCTAGCAAGACCCTCAGCATTTTACAAGGTAACTGGGGTGGGGGCTGTCGCGACAGTGAGGCCTCAGGTGCTGCTTGACACAACCCACCAGGAGGGAGACATCCCCCTTGCTTCAATTGCCCTTTTCCCTCCACATAAACCAGTGCTGCCTGAACACCCCTTCCTTCCCCAAAACATATGGGCTGGAGGCCTCAAGCACCCTCCAGAAGCACGGACAGGCAAGGGGAAAGGAACTCTGAGCGCCCTGCTTACCCAGCGCCAAAGTGGCATATAGCCATTCATCGATGAAGAGGCCCCAGTCCCCCTCCTCCAACCTGGACCCCTCATTCTCTCCATTCAGACCATCACTTCCACTGGATGGGGCTGGACTTTCCTGCTGGAGTGCCAGCCCTGGCTTGGCCAGGAGCGCACAACTCACTTCATGTCTCCAGCAAGCAAGGCAGTTGAGAGGAGGCACTCCACTTGTGGCCCAATCCCGTCCGCTGCAAGGCTGCTGCTCTGAACCCACTCTGCTTTCAGGTGTCCCCAGAGAGGGGCCTGGTCCTTTGCAACAGATGGGTCCTCCAAAAGGGTCATTGCAGGTTCAGATCCCCCCCCCCCACACTTCCTGGGTCTGTACCATTCATACATTCCCTGTCACATTCGGAGGTGCCACCTTGTGTGAAGGCTGCTCCATCCACACAGCCCCTGCAGGTCCGCCTCCAGACCAAACACGGGGGGGCAGCCCCTCAGCCACTCCAGAGTGCAACATTTTGTTCCAAGCCCCATTTAACTCAAGGGCATTTTCAAGTGAGCTTGTCCTGAGAGGAAGGGCTGTGACACAGCAGCGGACCTCCTTCTTTGCCAGAGAGAAACACCCTGCCTGAGACTCTGGAGGGTCTTAAATGCTGTTGACACTCCCATCGGTGACTTGGAGAAAGGAGTGGACAACTCAGATGCCAGTGGGGGGAGTGCAAGGAGGGGAAGAAACAGAGTGAAATCGGACAAAAACCCACAATGGACAGGGAGTGAGACGCAGCCCAGAATGAGACAGCACGCAGGCTGAAAGGCTGTGCTCGGGAGGAAGCCACAGGAGGCCTGCCTGAGGTGGAAGGGCCCCCCCAGAAGTCCCTCAGCCTGGTGGCAGCAACACCCCACCCACATACCTGGACCACCTCCTGACAGGCAGCTCCCAGGAGTCCTCGCTGGCTGAAGGCCAGTTGCCCGGCCCCCGAGGGCAGCAGCAGGGAGTGGAGGCGCCGGTAGGACCGCAGGTCATAAATGTGGAGCTTCCGGTCCAGCCCAGAGGTGGCCATGTAGCTGCAAGAGGAGGGGGGCCTTGAGGCTCTGCTCAGCCCCTGCTGCCGCCCCGCCCCGCCCCGCCCCACAGGCTCCATCTCCCTCACTCACGTCCCGGAGCCATCCACGGCCACAGCTCTCACCGGCCCGCGGTGGCAGAGCATCCGGACGAGGGGCTCCTTGATGTTGGGGCTCCACAGCGTCACTGTGCCTGCAAGGGGGGAAGGGGTCAGCACAGGCAGCGAACGGGGACAAGGGGCCTGGGGGGGGCGGCCCTAGCCTAGAGTGCACTCACCGTTGCTGTGCCCCAGGTGGACGATGGCATTGGCTGGGTTCTGGGCCATGACGCCAAGGCGGCCCCCCTTGGTACAAATGGTGGCCACTTCCTTCCCCACAGAGATGTCCAAGTACTGCAGGAACCCTGTCTCGCTCTGCACAGACAAAGAACCAGCAAGGGGTCAGCGGGGGGGTGCGATTGGGCAGTGACAGCGACGCAGGAGATTGTGGTTCATTTGCAAAACCCAAACATGGAACACAGAGGGAAGAACATTGTTATGGTATCAGCAGAGACCCTCCCCCTTCACCCATTACCCCCAAGCACCAGAATCCGCAAGTGGGCATCCTCCCCGCCACCCCCCACTAGGGCCCACATAGCCTCAGGCCCTGCGGCCAAAAGGGGCCAGCCAGATGCGGCCAAGAGTTCCAGCCTGGTGCAAGGTCAGCAGAGCCCGACTGCTGGCTCAGACTGGGGGGGGGGGATGTAGTGTGCTAGAGCCAAGAGGACCCTTGGAGGACATTCAGTCCAAACCATCCTGGTCCCAGAGATGGAGGAGGGGGAATGCATGATTACAGGTCAAGGCGGCAGTTTTAAGGCAAGCAAAGGGAAGCCTTTGCCCAGCACAGAAAGCTCTCTTGTCCTACGGAGCCCCTTGCCACTGGGTGACTTTTTCCTTGTCCATCACTGCTGATGAGCCAGGGAGCCCTGCAGTCTCCCAAGACTGGGGAGCCAGCAGGGCCTGACCTGGGGGGGGGGCCTCAGCCTGAAAAGAGAGATTCATCCCAGGTCAGCGGGCAGGACAGGCAGAATGGCCTCTCCGCATCTGGGGCAGATTCCTCTCTACAGACGAGATGCCAGAGAATTGCAGCAGGCCGTGCTGGTGGTGCCATCTGGGCCCCCTCGGATTCTGGCTGGCAGGTCACAGTGGCTGGAGAGCCGGACTGGAGGCGTGGCCCGGGGTGACCATCTCCCCAGTCCTCCCTCCCTCCCTCCCTCCCACTCACCGCTGTGGCCAGCAGGAAATGGTAGGGGAGGAACTCCATCCTCTGGATGCCGTAGAAGCGCTTCAGGCAGTTGAGCTCCACCCCCTGGTTGTCGTAGACGTACAGCCACCGGCGCTGGGCAACTGCAAACATTGTCTCCGTGTGCAGCCACCTGGGTGTAAATTGGGGGGGGGGGATATCAGACACAGAAAATGAAACGCGCACACACATCCCTTGGGGCTGGGAACCGAGCCAGGACAAAGCGCCCAAGGCAGCCACATGGCAGTTAAGAGGGTGAGCTCTGAGCCAGCTGTCAGTAATGTCACTGCAGTGGGTGCCTGGGCTGGCGGTGAGCTGCCTTGTATACGGACTCCAAGCACAAAGGGGGAGCAAACAGCTGAGCAAGAGGCCTCCCCCAACTCAAGCAGTAGGGCAGGAAAAGGTGCCGCGGGGGCAGTCGGAGCGCTTAATGGGCCGCAGGACCTTCCGCCCCAGGAATGGCTGCAGCATTCGGGCTTCTGAGCTCAGAAAAGGGGCGTGATTGAGACGTGCAAAAATACTCCTGGTGCAGAGAGAGAGAGAGAAGTTTCTCTCGCTCTCTCACAACACTAGTGTTTCAGAGGCCATCGAGTGAAACTGGCTGGCGGGAAATTGAGAGCAGACAAAAAGGAAGAGGAAATCACAGAGTGCTCAGATTCCCCCATGGAACTGACCGTCACAAGATGTGGTACTGTCATAGGACGCATGGTCAGGAAAAAAGAGGATGCAGGAGTAGAGGCACCCCCTTTAGCCTGAGGGTTCAGCAGCCTAGCTCCCAGCTCTTGCTTGGGGTGGGAAGCCCCCTCCTGGAGACTAAAGGGAAGGTGCCACCTCTCCGTCTGAGCCCCCCCATGCCCGTGGTGAAGGGATAACCACTCCGGCCGGTCTCCCTGGGTCCTCGCAGATCACTCTTTGCAAACACCTTTGAATGTTGGGGGGGGGGGGGAACCTCGCAAGCACAACCCGTGTTCCTGTCACTCCTTCCTGCCTTGATGGGACAAACACTGAGCACTGGGGCTGGCGGGGAGGGGGGGGACAGACAAGAAACAGGTGCACAAGCTGCCCTCCATGCTTGCAAGGTGGATTTTCAGCAGAGACTTTCATTTATCCAGCGTTTTCCCCACAGATTTGGAACAGAAGAAAGAGGGAGGTGCCAGCCTTCCATCGGGTCACACTCAGCCCCTTAATCTGCCCACAAGTGGCAATGCCATTCTTAAAACCCATCTTCACAAGAAATACTTGTGCAACATGCACACGTGGATCACGCACACACTCACGCAAGGTCAGTGATGGACTCCATGACATTGATCTCGCACATCAAGGCCTTGGTCTGCCAGTCGAGAGCTGCCACGTGGCCCCGACGCCCCCCCAGGAGGAGGTGCCTGTGGAAAGAACGTTACAGGGAGCGGCTGAACAGGAGAGGACCCCTTTGCCCTGAATCTGCCCACGACAAGTGGGGCGGGGGGAGGCCTCTCATGAGCCCCCAGATTATTCAGCAGACAGCCTGGACGGATGGGGAGAGCCAGAGTGTCACCTACTTGCCGTTGCGGGTGTAGCTGATCCTGTAGGGCCCAAACTGGCTCAGGTGGAGCTCGAAGTGCTGCCGAGAAAAGGAGAGACCAGGTCAGGGGCTGTGTTGCCCCGCCAGAGCCCCGCCCTCCTCAAATCCTGGCCCCAACCCCCACCTTTGCACTAGCAGCAAGGTCGACAGCCGCAGCAATGTCCGCCTGGGTGATGGTGCAGGTGTCCTCGCCTTCCTCCCCTTCCAGGTACCTGAGGAGAGAGGAGGGTGTGTGGGTCGGATGAGCAGGAGCCAGACCCACTCCAGGTCTGCCCAACCCTGGGTGCTGGATCCCACCTTGTTCTACACACAGACACACGTTAGACCAGAGAGAAAACATCAAGACCGTAAAGACACAATCAGCACCAGTCACTTAACTCAATAAACCAGGGGACAGGAGAACACGGAAGACCCAACAGACTGAAAGTCACCCCCATCACTGAAATACCTGTTAAGAGAGGCCAGGAAATACACACCAAAACCATCCCCACCACTCGCGCTCAAGGCCTGCTGACACCCAACACACGTAAGAGGTTGGGCAGGAAGCCCAAGAGGGCCCAGTCCTTGGTCACCTGCCTCCCTTGGCTGTTGGGGGGGGCGGGGCAGCTCAAAGCAGGAACTTCCCAGATGGCACCAGGAAAGGGCAGGTGGTCCCCCAGCTGGGAAGGCACGAGTGATATGGTAGCACCAATACTTTGAAATGAGAAAGGCTGGTGCAGGGCGGGGGGTTCAGAAACCTGGTCAGACCAAGCCAGCACAACCGACCTTTGTGTTTTGACCATCCAATGCTCCTAAAAACCTTGGAAGGCAGCCCCAAGTGCAACAGCCTGCAGTAGTCAAGCCTGGGTGTTGCTTGACAACTGCAGCCAGGAAAGAGGTGGGGCACTGCTGATGCAGCAGCCCAAGCTGGTGGAAATCTGCTCCATGCCACTGATGTCACATTGGCAAACATTTGTTGATAATCAGCGTTTCCTGCACAAGGCCACAGCAGTAGCCCAGACAGCAAGCCAGATCTTGAAAGGGAAGGTGTGTGCATCCAGATCAGGCCAAGCCCTCACTCCGCCTCCAAAAGGGGGGGCCCCTTTGGGCTCAGGGCAGGATCTGGTGTCAGGCCAGGAGTCAGCACCACCTCGAGACCAAGTCCCTGCTGGTAGGAATGGGGGAGGAGGCAGAACTGCTGCTGGGTCCAAAAGTTAAACAGGAAACACCTCTGTGAATATACAGTCAAGAAACCTGCTTGCGGTGTGTATGTGGCTGGGCCCTTCGATGACAAGGGAAGCTCAAGGTGACACGGCAGAGAAGCTGGAAGCTTGCCACAGGAAGTAGTGATGGCATCTTGCCTGGATGCCTTTAAGAGGGGACTGGACAAATTTCTGGAGGAAAAGTCCATCATGGGTTACAAAACATGGGAGGTACGTGCAAGGCAGAGGTAGCCAGCCTCTGATTGCCAGATGCAGGGGAGGGCACCGGGACGCAGGTTGTGCCTGTTGTCTAGTGTGCTCCCTGGGGCATTTGGGGGGCCGCTGTGAGGTACAGGAAGCTGGACTAGGTGGGCCTTTGGCCTGTTCTAGCGGGGCTCTTTTTATGTTCGTATGGACAGCCTTTGCCACCATCTTACCAGCTGCAGAAGGGGAGGAGCCAGCCTGCTCCACTCCTGCTTGTGGCCTTCTCCAGCAAGGCAGCTGGAGGGAGTAAGGCACTGGAGAGGGTGGGCCCCTGGCCTGATCCAGGAGGGGGTTTTGTGTTTGCTGAGAATGCACAACGCTGGGACTGAAACCCACAGACGCTACAGCCAGCTTTGATCTTGTTTGCCAGCAAACCACCCACGGCCCGGCACACAAGGAGATTCGGACAAGAGTCCAGGTCCGGCCTTGCCAGCAGTGGGGCAGGGAGAAGGGAACAGCCAGCAGGAGAGGCAAGATGGTGGAGGGTGGAAGGGGCCCTTCGAAGCAAGCACCCGAGTCTGGCACCCTCGGCCTGGCCCCTTGTGGGGCAGGAAGAGCTGCGGAGTTGATGGCAGCTCAACTCAGCCGGCTTTGTGCAGTGTCAGGCTGCTCAAGGAGCAAAGTGGAAGCCAGTTGTTCTAGCAGGGGGTACAGAAGGTCCCCAGGCCCCCCAGAGCCTCTCCTGAGGGTGGGAACTTACCCAGGCTCTCCAGGAGCAGGAGCTCCATCCGGGCCGCCTGCTTGGCCGCGGCTTCCGCCTTCTCTTCTGCACGGCCAGTTGTGCTCTGAGTCGCGCACTGGACACTTCCCCTGCAGAGGCACAAGGGGTGGAGGTCAGAGGAAGGCGGCTGCGGCCCAGAGGCTGGGCAGAAGGGCTCAACGGGAGTGGGGGTGAAAGCACCTCACCAGCTCAGCGCGGGCTCCCCGCTGGACTTCTTCACCCGCTCTCGATGAACTGCAGCTGCACCAAGGAAAGGGTCCCTCTTCTAAAACAACAAGGCAGGTGAGTTTGGAGGCGGAGCAGATCACACACATCCTTTCTCCCCCATGCAGCCAGGGCCCCCTCCCCAGAACACACCCATGCCCTGAAACCGAGCACCGCCTGCAAGCCAGGCAACAGCAGCCCTTCCCTCCTCACCCCTGAGATCCGGCTCCTGCCTCCCGGCTCTGCTGAAAGCATCTTCCTCCGTCTTCCTTCCTCCGCTTCCTGGCACCTGGAGGACCAGCCCCCTCTTGCTGGCTCGCCTCCCTTCCCAGTATCGCCGGGGCTGCTGCTTCTGGAGAGGAAAAGAAAAGCGGGAGGCAGCAGAGGTTTGTGTCACCAGGTGGCCTCTTGGCCACACCCCAGCCCAGGGGTGCCAAATTCACTCTACAGTGAGCAGAACAGCATTAATGGGGCCTACTGGGGGCCAGAAGTGAAGACAGTCACTTCTTGCTTAATGACAATACGCAGATAATGGCCAGAAATAAGCACTTCTTCCTCACTCAGGAACTCATCAGCTGCAACTAACAGAAGAGGAAAAGTAAAAATCTTGATCATATTTTTCAAGACGTGGGAGAGCCCAGTTATCACTGCCAGATTCCGGATGCCAGATTCCAGATCTGTCAAGGAGAGAAATTTCTCATTTTTCTGGCAGGGAAAACCACCAAACGAAACCAGGGAACATGGCGTTGGCTTTGCGGTCAGAAATACCCTGCTGAAATCCATCATCCCACCTACTGTGGGAAGTGAAAGAATTTTGTCCCTGCAGCTCCAGTCATCAGCAGGACCTGTCACTCTCATCAGTGCTTAGGCACCGACTCTGTCGTCTCCAGCAGAAGCCAAAGACAAATTCTATGATGACCTGGCCACCACTGTCAAGAAAATCCCTGTAAAAGAGCCATTGTTCATCCTCGGCGACTTCAGTGCTAGAGTTGGTGCTGATAACAGTTCATGGCCCACTTGCTTAGGTCAGTTCGGCATTGGGAAGATGAACGAAAATGGCCAACGCCTGCTAGAGTTTTGCTGTCATCACGGTCTCTGTGTCAGCAACACGTTCTTCAACACAAAGCCCCAACATAGAGTCTCTTGGAGACACCCAAGATCAAAGCACTGGCACCAGCTCGACCTGATTCTCACCAGACGCTCCAGCCTTCCCAACATCAAGATCACACGCAGCTATCAGGGTGCTGCCTGCGACACCGACCACTCCCTAGTGTGCAGCAGAGTGAAACTACAAACAAATCGACTGCATCACACAAAAAAGGAAAGATCTCGCATTGATACCAGCAAGACCCGGGATCAGAGAAAAGTGGAGGAATTTGCACGAGCGCTTGAGGAATCTCTTCCAGGCCCGGCCGACGCAAATGCATCCAACAGATGGGAACATTTCAAGAATACCGTTTACAACACCGCCTTGTCCATATTCGGCAAGAAGAGCAGTTATCACAGGGGCTGGATAAAGAGCCGTATTTGGCCCATGGCCTGAGGTTGGACACCCCAACTCCAAAGGATGCTTCCCTTTGCATTCAGTTCCTGCACAGGGCGTGTGTATGCCCCAATGAGGTCCAAGAGAAGAGGTTACAGTGCAAGAGAAGAGGGCTACAACTTGGGGAGGGGACTGCCCCCTCCAGACTGACATCCACTCAGGGCTCAGCGGGAGGTCCCGTGGTTCTGGGTCCTGTCACTTGCCTTGCACATTCCTTAGAAAACTGCCTGAGTGAGATTCTGCTGTGTCCGCAGAGGGGGGTCACATGTACTTCTTGGAGGGGACTAAGATCTGGGTGCCATGACCAAGAAAGCTGTACCACTGCATGCTTGCTGGCTGCACCTCCACTGGTGCCACAAATGGGGCATAAAGACAAAAGCCGCCTCCCAACCCGTTTGCGTGCAGAGACACTGCTAGGAAGTGCTGGCCTCTAAATGCTGAGAATAAGATGGCTAATATGATCATAATGCCGCTGTGCAATGTGGCCACGCCCGGAGTGCTGCGCCCAGTTCTGGTCGCCGCATCTCCAGAAGGACATCGTGGAGAAGGTGCAGAAGGGAGCGACCAGGATGATTCCTTTCCCCGAGGAAAGGCTGGGCGCTTGGGCCCCTTCAGCCTAGCAAAGAGGCGCCTGAGGCTGAGGCTGGTGCACTGCAGGAGGGGAGGCTTTGGTCGGACATGCAGGCAGAGGCTGAAGCGCCCGCTGGTGGTGCACTGGGAGCCTTCCTGACGGGTGCGGGGCTGGACTTGCGGCCTCTGGGCCCTTCCGAGTCTGATGCGGACAGAGCTGAGCTCTGCAGGGGCAGGAAGACCGCCGGAGGACCCAGAGCGGCTGAAGGGGTGTCTTTGCCCCGCGTGCGGTTAACCGGTGGGACTCCCTGCCACAGGACGCTCTCAGGCCGCTCGGCTCAGGCGCCTCCGGAGGGGGAGCGGAGAGCCCGGGGGAGGCGTGGCATCGCAGCCGCGGCGGCCCGTGGCTGGGCGGCAGGGCAGGGGAGAGGCTCCCGCGAGCCGCCAGAGGCGCCCCGGCCCGAGCAAGAGCCGAGCGGGGTCCTCGGCGAGGGCGGCCCGCCCGAGAGGCCGGAGCGGCCGGGACGCGAGCGCACCTTCTCCGCCTGCCGCGGCTCCTCCATGCTCTCCGCGCAGCTTCCCGGCCCACGTGGCGCCCGGCGGCTCGCGCACTTCCGCCCGTCGCAGGGCGCCTCCCTCGCCCTCCATCGCAGCCGGAAGCGGGCGGAGCGGAGCTCGCGGGGCCTCCCGGGGGGGCCTGTCGAGGCGCGCGGGACGTCCGCACCGTCGGGTCGGGCGAGCACCGCTCCCGCTCCCTCCTGCGCGGCCCCAGCGAGAGCTTCCCTCCCGCCCGTCTCGCTGCACTCCCGGGGCGTTCTCGGTCCCCCCCGGGCTGCGAGGAAGCGCGCAGGCAGGGCTGGCAGCGGGCCGGGTCCGGGGCCGCAGCGCCCGCTCGCGGCAAGAGCTCCTCCCCGGGAGAGTGGCCGGCCCGCCGGCCCGCCCTCCCCGCACCGCGTTCTCCCGCCGGGTGGCCTCTTTGAGCTCGCGGGCGTGTGCGGACAGGGAGCCTCCATCTCTCTCTGTCAACCGCTTGGGGAACATCCACTCAGATTGAGTGTTGGGCGAGTTAGGACAAAAGAAAATAGTTCTTTACTTAGCATGAAGTTGGTCTGTGGAACTCCTTGCCTCAGGAACTGGTGATGGCATCTTGCCTAGATGCCTTTAAGAGGGAATTGGACAAATTTCTGGAGGAAAAGTTCATCATGGCTTACAAGTCATGGTAGGTCTGTGCAAGCTCTTGGTTTTAGAGGCAGGCTGCCTCTGATTGCCAGATGCAGGGGAGGGCACCGGGACGCAGGTTGTGTCTGTTGTCTGGTGTGCTCCCTGGAGCATTTGGTGGACCACTGTGAGATACTGGAAGCTGGACTAGATGGGCCTTTGGCCTGATCCAGCAGGGCTCTTATGTTCTTATGACCCCCAATAATAATAATAATAATAATAATAATAATAATTTACTGTTGGCAACCTTCAGTCTCAAAAGACTCTGGTATTGCGCTCTGAAAGGTGGTTCTGGAACAGCGTCTAGTGTGGCTGAAAAGGCCAATTCGGGAGTGACAATCCCTTCCACACCGGGAGCAAGTGCAATCTGTCCCTGGTCTGTCTCCCTGGCTATGGGCCTTCCTTCTTTGCCTCAGACTGCTGGCCAAATAATACAGGTATTTCTATACCGCCTTTCTTGGTCGTCAGATTTCTCCCCAGACTTTATTCAAGGCGGTTTACATAGGCAGGCTGTACTAAATCCCAATAGGGATTTTTACAATTGAAGAAGGTTCTGTCTTTCAAGAACCACAACATTTCAGATGGATCTTTTATGATCTGGTATCACATTCTGGCCTCCGTTTTCCTCCCACACAGGCTGACAATCCTTCATATCTCACTTGGAGGGCGGCCAAAGAGCAGGTGGAACAACTCAGCTGGGCTTGTCAGCTGCTTCAAGGTCTCGCCGATCACGGTGCCGGTGGCCTCGAACCGGCGACCTTCGGATGTTATCTTTGCCCAACTTTAGGCAAAATGCTCACACCGATTTTAGTCTTCAGCCCACTCAGTAGTGACCAGCAGCTGAGCCTGTAGCTCCAGGAGACCGGCAGTGATCAAACACACAACTCTTAGGGCTTGCAGTCCTTTTATTAGCAGAGGTATGTGCAGCACACAGAGAGAAGACAGGCTCTGCCTTCCCAGCCCTACTAGCTACAGTGCCCAGACCACATGGGAGGAGTGAGGGGCTAACCGCAGGCAGGGAGCAGGCACTGGCATTTGCTGGCTGTGGAAGAGGCCTGGCTCTAGGACTGCACCATGTGGCAGCCCTGCAGGGGTGTTGTGGAAAAGATGCTTGTCACAGGAAATCAGCACATGGAGGTGGGCGGCCTGCCTGCCTTTGGCTTCAGAGGCCGGCCCAGTCCACATTGTGCTTAGGGGGAGGTGAGCAGATGAGACCCATTCTGCCAGCCAGGCTAGCCTGCAAAGGGCTGGGTCCTCCCTTTCCTCGTAATGACACCTTCCACGTGGGGCATTGAGGGGCACGGCCCAGAGCTGCTTAGGGGAAAAGAAATTCAGATGCACAAAACGCTGAAGGGGCCGCTTAAACAGAGCAGCAGAGGGCGACTCCAACTTGGGCTGGAGTAGCAGGGGAGGTGTAAGGGGTGGGGGGCCTCATTTCACCACGTAGGAGGAAGTAGGGGAAAGGCAGAATGCAGGCTCTGCTCCATCAGCCTCAACACCGGCCAGTCTTATGTTCTAAGGGAGAAAACTAGCTGGGGAGGGAGGGCAGTGTTTCTATCAGTGACTCCTGGGGGTGGAGTCTGGGCTCCTCCCTCCCATCTGCTTCAGCCAAATTCAGAAGCTCCTCGCCCCCTCCCACTGAACCCGCAGACTTCACAGTGAGGCTTTGTTTGGTTCTCAGTGTGAGGAAGGCTAAGGCTGGCGCTAGTCATTATTCTTGCATTCGGCCCCAGTGGAAAGCGCACCACCACCCCCTGCTGCCGGCCACTGGCAGCTCCAGCTCTTCTGCCTCCTGGTCTTCCAAGGGTTCTTTGTGTGGTGATTTTGACAACGGCTTCTCCAAACAAGCTGGAAAAGGGAAGGTGAGGAGGGTGCTGAAGGCACCGCAAAATCTTTCATGGAGGGAGGGGAGTGAAGATCCCTCCACGCAACCCCTGCCCCCTCCGCATTACAGCACTGGAGACACAAGGTCCCCACAAGGCAGTCCCTCCGCCCCAGAAAACATCACATGCAGAGCAGGGCTGGGGAGGGATCCAGGAGTCCCTTAGCCGGGGAGAGGTTTCCTGCTGGGCCCCCTCACGGAGGGGATCTGACGTGGGAAAGACAAACAACAGGCAGGCAGGCAGGCAGACAATGGGGCTCAGTTATCCAAATTCACTCCTGTTTCTGTGGAGGAAACAGAAACAAATGAGATGAGCTGGGGAGGGGCAACCAAATTTCTCACCCCCTTTTGTAAAGGCCTGTGAGGCTTCCACTGCTGCCCAGCTGCTTCTGCTAGACAGGTGTGGGTGCCCCCCCTGCACTCTGTGTGAGTGGGGGAGAGCCCAGGGAAGATGCCCACCTGGCTTTCCAGAAAGAGATCTGGCTTACAGTCCCCCAGGCCCCCTCACAGCCCAGGCCTTTGTGTTTTACCCCCCCCCCGCCCAACAGTGGGGGGAAGCCTGAGCAGCAAGGCAGGGAGTCCTCAGATGCCTCTGCAGGAGAGGGGAGCGCAGGCAGGGGCAGCCACTCTGAGGTTGCCCAGCCGTCAGTTGCAGACTCCCCCCTCCCACTTCCCACAGTCTGTTCTGAGCAGCAGCCTCTCCCAGGCCGAGATCCGCCCCCTCCCCAAAGTCCCTTTGTCCTGGACCTGGGATTTTCCTGCACGTGGCACACACACATGCTCCGCCCTCCTCACAATGCCAAGACAGGAAGATGTGCGTGGGGGGGCCTGTCTCTGGCCCACCCATGCCAAAGGACCTGCTCCTCTGACCAGCAGGGACCTTCCAGCCTTGAGTGGAGAGAGGCCTCCCCAGCCCTGCGACCCCAGACCCCCTAACTAGCAGTGCTGTGAGGGGGGGCAGGGGAGACATAGCCCCCCCCCCAAGCCTTCAACATGCAGAGCAGGGCCTCATCTGTGAGCCGTGTCCCCCGAGGGCTGCATGTGGCTTGGGCTGAGATGTTTGGAAGGCAAAACGGGGGGGGGTGGTCTGCCAAGACCGCAGCTTCTCTTCGGAAAGAAAAAGACAGGTGTCAACGAGGGGCAGGAGGGGGTCACTGAATTTACCTCTGTTTTTGTTTTGCCTCCAAAGGCTGCAAAGGAAAAAGGGGAAATGGTTATTTCGTGGAGGGGGGGCCAGGAGTGGGCCTTGGCAAAAGCAGCAATGTGGCCACCCGCAAGCCAGGGAGCGAGTGACTGACCGTGTCTGAACAGCGCCTGCAGGATCCCAAGTGTCACGAAGGCCAGCAAGAAGCAGCCGATGGCGTCCTCCAGGGAAGGCCCAGATGACCCTGGGGGGGAAGGAGCAGGGGATGAGAAAGACGCAACGCCCCCCGCCTTCCCCATGGATTGCACCACACAAGCCAGCACCCCAAACTGCCCCACCCGATCTTCCCCTGCCTCCTCAGGCAATGGGGAGGTCTGCATGACACGGAGGGGGCTGCTTTTCTGCCTCCCTCACAATGCTGGAGCCAGGCTGAGCATCCCATGAAATCAAATGGTGAGCGATTCCGAGGGGACAGAGGGAGGGAATTCCTTGCCACAGGATGCGGTGAGGCCACTTGCTGGGGTGGTGCTGACCCATTTTTGCCTGGCCCACAGGTGTACACATTTGGTCCCTGTTGCATATGTGCAACATTGGGCAGAAACAGGCATGGGGGATTGGGCAAATTCATGGAGAACCAGAGGGCTACGGATGACACTATGCAGCAGACCACTTCTGAATCCCAACTGCAGAGACGGGACAGAAGGATGCTTCCCTCTCCCGCTTATGGGCACCCCACTGGGGCAGCTGCTGGCCCCTTGAGCCTGACTCAGCAGGGCTCTCCTTAGGCCTGAGCAGTTGAAGTCAGGGCCCTGCAGCATCAGAGCACCCCACTCTGCAGGATCACAGCTCCTGTGAGCAGAAGAGCGAACCCCAGCAGGACCAGGCCACAGCACTCAACGGGCACCACAGCACCTCTGCAAGGCAGCTGAATGGTTGCCCACCCAGGACTTCCGTTCATGGCAGGAAACACACACACACCCCACTGTAGATGTTAAAACAAACCAATGGATGCGAACCACAACTTCCTTAAACAAAGAGGGCCACACAAAGCAAGCTGCAGGTTTACACTCAGTAGCCAGCGGCCCACCTGCGAAGGAAATCATCTTGCAATAGCACCTCAAAGTGTGCTCCAACCGAGGAAGGGCCCCCCTCAAGAACATCACTGGACCCCTCCAGGCAAGAACCGGAATCGGCACCTGCACTGCTTGAGGAAAACTAGCCAGCCCATGAGAAGGATGTTTCTTGAGCAAATTTCGCTTAACTTGATGGCTGCCTCCAGCTCTGCAAGACCTTCGCTCCTCTGCCTGAAAGCCAGGCAGGAGTTGCCTAGCACAGAAGTCACAAGCAGGGAACTAACAGCCCAATCCTATCCACTCTTGCCTGGGAGTAAGCCCCACTGAATCTAATGGGACTTATTTCTGAGTAGACCTGCATAGGATTGGGCTGCCAGTCAGCACTCTATTCTCCATCCTGGAAACTTGGCAACCAGAGACACTCTGAGCCGTTCCTGGAGCTTTCTCGGGCTGATCTCAGTGAAGCACTCGGAATCAACCGCTATCTTTCCTTGACGCTATCTTCCTTCCTGCTATCATCTCAAGGCTCAATAAACCACACGCTTTACAAGAGAGCTTCAGGTGCTCAAAACTTTTAAATACACACTTTCCACGCTAATTCTCAACACTGCAAGGCAGCCCAGCTTCAGGCCTAAAAGTATGGAGAGGCAGTGTGCTGCAGTGGGTAGAGTGCCAGAGTCCCACTGGGGAGACCTGGGTTCAGTTCCCTGCTTCGGTCCTGAAGCTCATTGAATGATGCTGACCAGTCACCATCTCTCAGTCTGGTCCACCTCACAGGGCTGTTGCAAGGATCACCTGAGGCAAGGAGTAGGGAAGGACAGTAGGAGCCCCTGGGCTCCCCGGAGGGTGGAAGGGAGGCTGCCTGGAGCCGAGACTCAAGCCAGGGACTTTGGGTTCACAGGTCAGGCTCTCGACCACCACAATATGCCTCACAGGACCTGCCTGGGCCCAGGGACTACTTTTTCAAAAACACTTCCGTCCTCCCACCTCGCCAATGCCCACCTGCCACCTGGAGTTTCACAGCCTTTATCAGCCCGGCTTCTCCCAGGCCATCGTGGGCTACGTGGCAGCTATAGGAGGCTCCGTGGTCGCTGGGCTGGGCGGCCGTCAGGCGGGCAAAGCTGGTGAAGCTGTAGGTGCCGTCAGGCGACTGGCGGTGTCCAGATTCCCAGGTCTCCAGGAACACGTCTTGGGGCGTGTGGGGCCCACGTCTCTTCCAAGTTACAGTGGCATCCAGGGGGTAGAAGTCCGAGACCTCACAGGCCAGCTCGGCATGGGCGCCAGGGTGTACCAAGAGTGGGGCTGGCCGGAGCGTCACTGTGGGAGCCTCTGGGAGGGGGGAGAGGAATGAGGCTGGCAGAAGGCAGAGCCACCCCCTGCCAGCGTCTCACCCACGCCATGCAGAAGGGAGAAACAGGGAGCCCCCACCTCTCCCCCCTCCTGAGCTCGCCGTCTGCCACCCTGGCCTCATTGCAGAGGGCTGGGGAGCTCGCTTGGGAGAGTGGGAAGGGAAAGCCATGCAGGAGCTGCAGAGCTCTCGACAGTGGGCGGGGGAGGCTCACCCACAACCTTCAGCTCCATAGCTTGCTGCGCATGCAGATGAGGTAGGTAGACAGTGCAGATGTAGGTGCCCTCGTGGTGCACCCCCACGTCCTTGAGACGCAGCGAGACATTGCTGCTCCCTGAGTCCAGGAAGAGCTCCACCCCCTCCTCTGCCACAGAGATCTGGCGGGCGGCTCCATCGTAGGCCAGGACGACCCGACCAGCTCCCCTGTGCTGGTGCCGCCACTCCACTGAGAAGGGCGCGGCAGGGGCCGAGAAGCCGCAGTCGAGGAGCACAGCCTGGCCCAGGCGGGACTGCAGGCGGGGGGTCCGCGTGAAGACGGAGAGGACGGCTGGGGAGAAGGCAGAAGAGGCGCGTCAGTGCAATGTGGGGCATAAGACTCAACCCGCCCTCCATCTGCTCTGAAGCTAGCCAGGAGCAGAAACTGGCAGCCCAGTGTCCCCAGCGCTGCTTCACCCCCAAACATTCCCGCTCTTTGGGGCGGCTGCTGGGGCTCCAGACCCAACCACAAGGCTCCCTCCTGAGGCTGCAGGTGGCCAGGTACAACCACCACAACTAGCAGAAGCGCAGTGGAGCCTTGCCCCGCCTCATGCTTCTAATGGAACCAGGGCTGCTCTGGGCATCCTGCCCCTCTCTGCGCAAGCATCCAGGAAACCCCAAACTCCCCATGCGCACCGCGTCTCCTCACAAGCCACAAGCGGCCCCAGTTCTGAAGAGGGTCCAGAAAAGGTGCAATCTGAAAAAAGGTGCTCCACCTGTTCAGCAAGGGAAACCCTAACCTGGAGCTCTGGAGGGAAGTGAGAGGCGGCTGCATCAGGCCACTTTCTGCACTGCTGGGCCTGCAATCCTAAGCACACTGGCGGAGAGGATGCCCCGCCCCCTCAGAAAGCCAGGCGTCCTTCCAAACAAGCCCAGGCTGGAAGGGGCGTTGCCTTGCTGCTGCCCGAGGGGCCCCTCTCTAGCCCACTTTGCCCATCATGCCTGGCTCTGGGGAGGTCCTGGCCAGTGGCATACCTGGGGGGCTGCCCTCAGAGACCTCAGAGTCATGTGACCAGTGGGGGGGCATTTCCAGGCTTGCCCTGGAGCAGCACAGTGGCCAGGAATGCCATTGGTGCTGACACTCAGAGGCCTCTTGGAGGCTCCTCCTCCTCTAGCCCCTCCCTCCCACTCTGCAACATTAAGAGGGTCCTCCTTGCAGGTCAGGACGGTATCCACTTACAGCACCCCCCCATTCGCAACTGAGTTCAGAGGGTCCTGCCCCCACTCAAGCACACAGAGGATCACAGCCTCGGTCTGCATGCAAGGATTGGGGCCCTTTTGAACCTGCTCCCCAGATGCCCGTGTGGGGGTTGCTAGAGACCTTCTGCCCTGGCGCTGCACCCCGGGGCAAGCACTTCTCTCCAGCGCCATGTGAACACCTTCAGTCGCAAGCAAGCCCTGGCCTCTTTCGTGGGGCTTATTCTCTAGTGCACATTTAGCACTGGGAACCACTTTTTAGAATGAGAACCTGTCAGGACCCACCGGAAGTGACGTCATGACTGGATGTGACATCTTCCAGCAGGAAAATTTTTGACCATTAAGAACATAAGAACATAAGAACATAAGAACAGCCCCACTGGATCAGGCCATAGGCCCATCTAGTCCAGCTTCCTGTATCTCACAGCGGCCTACCAAATGCCCCAGGGAGCACACCAGATAACAAGAGACCTCATCCTGGTGCTCTCCCCTACATCTGGCATTCTGACTTAACCCATTCCTAAAATCAGGAGGTTGCGCATACACATCATGGCTTGTACCCCATAATGGATTTTTCCTCCAGAAACTCGTCCAATCCCCTTTTAAAGGCGTCTAGGCTAGACGCCAGCACCACATCCTGTGGCAAGGAGTTCCACAGACCGACCACACGCTGAGTAAAGAAATATTTTCTTTTGTCTGTCCTAACCCGCCCAACACTCAATTTTAGTGGATGTCCCCTGGTTCTGGTATTATGTGAGAGTGTAAAGAGCATCTCCCTATCCACTCTGTCCATCCCCTGCATAATTTTGTATGTCTCAATCATGTCCCCCCTCAAGCGTCTCTTTTCTAGGCTGAAGAGGCCCAAACGCCGTAGCCTTTCCTCATAAGGAAGGTGCCCCAGCCCCGTAATCATCTTAGTCGCTCTCTTTTGCACCTTTTCCATTTCCACTATGTCTTTTTTGAGATGCGGCGACCAGAACTGGACACAATACTCCAGGTGTGGCCTTACCATCGATTTGTACAACGGCATTATAATACTAACCGTTTTGTTCTCAATACCCTTCCTAATGATCCCAAGCATAGAATTGGCCTTCTTCACTGCCGCCGCACATTGGGTCGACACTTTCATCGACCTGTCCACCACCACCCCAAGATCTCTCTCCTGATCTGTCACAGACAGCTCAGAACCCATCAGCCTATATCTAAAGTTTTGATTTTTTGCCCCAATGTGCATGACTTTACACTTACTGACATTGAAGCGCATCTGCCATTTTGCTGCCCATTCTGCCAGTCTGGAGAGATCCTTCTGGAGCTCCTCACAATCACTTCTGGTCTTTACCACTCGGAAAAGTTTGGTGTCGTCTGCAAACTTAGCCACTTCACTGCTCAACCCTGTCTCTAGGTCATTTATGAAGAGGTTGAAAAGCACCGGTCCCAGGACAGATCCTTGGGGCACACCGCTTTTCACCTCTCTCCATTGTGAAAATTGCCCATTGACACCCACTCTCTGCTTCCTGGCCTCCAACCAGTTCTCAATCCACAAGAGGACCTGTCCTCTAATTCCCTGACTGTGGAGTTTTTTCAGTAGCCTTTGGTGAGGGACCGTGTCAAACGCCTTCTGAAAGTCCAGATATATAATGTCCACGGGTTCTCCAGCATCCACATGCCTGTTGACCTTTTCAAAGAATTCTATAAGGTTCGTGAGGCAAGACTTACCCTTACAGAAGCCATGCTGACTCTCCCTCAGCAAGGCCTGTTCGTCTATGTGTTTTGAGATCCTATCTTTGATGAGGCATTCCACCATCTTACCCGGTATGGATGTTAGGCTGACCGGCCTATAGTTTCCCGGGTCCCCCCTCTTTCCCTTTTTAAAAATAGGCGTGACATTTGCTATCCTCCAATCTTCTGGTACCGTGGCCGTTTTGAGGGACAAGTTGCATACCTTAGTCAAGAGATCTGCAACTTCATTCTTCAATTCCTTAATAACCCTTGGGTGGATGCCATCAGGGCCCGGTGACTTATTGATCTTTAATTTATCAATCAGGTCTGAAACATCTTCTCTTTTAACCTCTATCTGACTTAACTCCTCGGTTAGGAGGGGCCGTTCGGGCAGCGGTATCTGCCCGAGGTCTTCTGCCGTGAAGACAGATGCAAAGAACTCATTTAATTTCTCTGCCATCTCTAAGTCTCCTTTTATCTCCCCTTTCCCTCCCTCACCATCCAGAGGGCCAACCGCTTCTCTGGCGGGTTTCCTGCTTCTAACATATTTGAAGAAGCTTTTATTATTCCCCTTAATGTTGCTGGCCATGCGTTCCTCATAGTCTCGCTTGGCCTCCCCTATCACCTTCTTACATTTCTTTTGCCACAGTTTATGTTCCTTTTTATTCTCTTCATTAGGGCAAGACTTCCATTTACGGAAGGAAGCTTCCTTGCCCTTCACAGCCTCTCTAACTTGGCTGGTTAGCCATGCGGGCACTCTCCTGGATTTAGTGGAACCCTTCTTTCTTTGCGGTATACACCTCTGCTGGGCCTCTATTACTGTTGTTTTAAGCAGCCTCCATGCACTCTGGAGAGACTGGACTCTTTTTACCCTCCCTTTCAACCTCCTTCTAACCAGCCTCCTCATTTGAGGGAAGTCCGCCCGTCGGAAGTCAAGGGTTTTTGTTAGAGATTTGCCTGGTATTCTTCCCCCAACGTGCACGTCAAAACGGATCGCAGCATGATCACTGTTCCCCAATGGCTCAGTAACGTTTACATCACTAACCAGGTCCTGCGTACCGCACAAAATTAAATCCAGAGTCACCAGTCCTCTGGTGGGCTCCGTGACTAGCTGATCTAAGCCACAGTCATTTAGCACGTCAAGAAATCCGGTTTCCTTATCGTGACCAGAACACAAATTGACCCAGTCAATATGAGGATAATTGAAGTCCCCCATGATTACAACCCTGTCCTTCCTTGTCACCTCCCTGATCTGTTTCCTCATTTCAAGGTCCCCATCAGATTTCTGGTCTGGAGGACGATAGCACACCCCCAGTATTACATCACTGCACAAGCCTGGTAATTTAACCCACAGAGATTCTACGGTGAAGTCGGACCCACCTTCAATCTCTACTTTGCTGGATTCTATCCCTTCCTTAACATAAAGGGCCACCCCACCTCCAACACGCCCCTGCCTGTCCCTCCTGTAGAGTTTATAGCCCGGGATTGCGGTATCCCACTGATTCTCCGCATTCCACCAGGTTTCCGTTATGCCCACTATGTCAATATTTTCCCTTGTCACCAGACATTCCAGTTCTCCCACCTTTGCTCGTAGACTTCGGGCATTTGCATAAAAGCATTTATACACGGAATGCCCCAGGATGGGCTGCTTATTCGCTCCTTTGTCCCCGCATCCTCTCATTTTGCCAAACCGTCTATCACATCCCATCTCCCTACCTTTCCCAATTTCTTCTCCTACCCTGCCTTTGTCTTGTTCTCTAACCTCCCCATCCTCATCCCATAGGGATGAGGAGTCCCGAACCGGATGCCCCTCGGCTCCTGTCGGCCTTCCCCCAGGGATCAGTTTAAAAGCTGCTCTGCCACCTTTTTAATGTTATGCGCCAGCAGTCTGGTTCCATTCTGGTTCAAATGGAGCCCGTCCCTCTTGTACAGGCCCCGCTTGTCCCAAAACGTTCCCCAGTGCCTAACGAATTTAAACCCCTCCTCCCTACACCACCGTCTCATCCACGCATTGAGACCCCTGATCTCCGCCTGCCTAGCTGGCCCTGCGTGTGGAACAGGTAGCACTTCAGAGAACGCTACCTTTGAGGTTCTAGGTTGCAATACTACCCACACTTACTCAGGAGTAAATTCCATTTACTATCACTGCTAAATGAATATACATAGTAGCTTGTTAAAAGTACAGGTCGGAAACATTTCCTCAAATACCGCAGCATCAAGTCTAATATATTAAAAATAAAATACTGAAATGAATGGGGACCCGCCTGGAGTTGGCTCGTGACCCACCTAGTGGGTCCCGACCCACAGTTTGAGAAGCACTGCTCTAGTGTTTCCGATTTCAGCTGTGCCGGTTGACTCCCGCCTCAGGGCCAGGAATCCAAGTGTGCCCAGCAACCTCCGCCTGGCACTGGCTTCTCTGACTGAGGGATGGCCGGTGGGCACAGCGGCAGCTACGGGATGCTTCCTCAGCACCAAGAACAAGCCTGGCGGGGGGGGGGCTCTCCCTGGCCCAAATCCCAAACCGGTTCATTTCCACTCATTCAAGAGACACGAGGGAGCCCCGCTGAGCAGCCGCCCGCCCGCCCGCCCCCTCGGGGTACCTGTCGCGGTGGTGACAGCGTCCCGTTTCCAAGGCGACGACGGCTCCTCCTCGTTCAGGATGCTGCTGACCCCGTAGCCCGCGCCCGGGTTCTGCACGGTGGCGATGAACCACTTGCCCCTCTCGAGGGAGCGCGGGCAGCCCTCCCGCCCCACCAGGCCCGCTGCCCAGCGCACGTGGGCCTCCTGGGGGGCGTAGGCGTTGATCTCGCAGGAGGCGGCGTCTGCGGCGCCGGGGTCTGCCCCCAGCCAGAGGGGGGCGGTGCTGGCGTCTCCCCCGCCCCACAGAGTCCCTGAAGGGTCTGCAGAGGGGAGAGGAGAGAGAGAGAGAGTGGGCAGGGGAGGGGCCCCGGTCTGCCCGGCCTGCTTGAACTCGCGCCCGGACCGGCTGCCTCCCCGCCCCCTGCCTGGCCTTGGCGCGACGCTCCTCCCCGTGCCGAGGCTCCAAGCCAAGCCCCCTCCTCAGCGGCCGCGCCCCTCCCACTGCGCTCTCGCGCGGGCCAGGCGGGACACCTGTTCTTCCGCTGGCTGGCTGACTGCAGCGGTGCCCGCCCGCCCGCCCCCCAAGAGCCCCGGGAGTGCCTGGCGCGGGGCTCAGCTGCTGCCCGTCCGGGGGGGCTGCGCTAGTTCTCCCGCGGCAGCGAAACCAGCCGACGCGTGCTGCGCGGGGGCCGGGGAGCTCCGCCCGCCTCGCCCGCCGCCAGGGAGCAGCGGGTCGCGCCTGCACCGCCGAAGCCCGCGCCGCGGGCGAGGGAGCCCCCGTCCGCGCAGGGCGGCAGGCGCGACCGCGGCGTCCGCGCTCAGGGGCGGGAGGGCGCGCCGTACCCAGGATCTGGAAGGCCAGGCGGTGCTCCACCTCCGGGGGCAGCGCCGCCTCCAGGCGGGCCTCCTCCATCCGCTGGCCCGGCGGCGGCAGCAGCAGCAGGGCCCGGCGCTGGCGCAGGGCGCTGGGCATGACCGAGCCGCCGCCCCCGCCGACCTCCTCCACGAACCAGCAGCCCAGCCTGGCCGGGGCGGGCTCCGCGGGCGAGCAGGAGCGCAGCGCCGCGCCTGGAGGGGGGAAAGAAGGGGACGTGAGCGGCGGAGGGAGAAGGGAAAGCCAAAGAGGCCCGGGCAGGGCGGGGCCAGAGGGGGACCGAGGCGTCCGGGCTTGCGGGGGGGCGTCAGGCGGAAGGCCCGTCGGTCAGGCTGTCGCTGCGCCGCCGACCAGCGCACGGGGCTCCCCGGCAGCGGCAAGCCCGCGCCCGTTCCGAACCCAGGCGCCCCCCCGCCCGCCCGCCCTCCCGGGGACCCAGGAGCCCGGCGCCCACTCACCGAGCAACACGAGCAGGAGGGGGGCGCACCGCGCGGCGGGCATGCTGGGCAGTCGGCGGGCGGGCGAGCAGTCGGTCGGGGCTTCTGCTGGCTGCGACTCCGCCGAGGCACCTGCCCTCCCTCTGCTTCCACTTTCGCTTTCGGGGCCCGCGGAGGAGGAAGGCGCTCCGCCCGGGCACGCCCCCCGGCCGCTTCTGTGCAAGTGCAGAGTGCCTCCCTGCGCCGAGAACCTGTGCACGCGGCCTGCTGCTCTGTGCGGGGTTTCCTGGGGGGGGGGCTGTGGAGCCCCCCTTGGGAAGGGGCAAGTCGCTGAGGGCTGCCCGCGGGGCAGGGAGCGAAGAGGTCGTGCCACTGGCCAGGCGGGAACCCGAGGAGGGTCGGTTCCCTGCCAGGGCGGACTGCTGTAGGGCTGGACATAATACCAGAACCAGGGGACATCCACTAAAATTGAGTGTTGGGCGGGTTAGGACAGACAAAAGAAAATATTTCTTTACTCAGCACGTGGTCGGTCTGTGGAACTCCTTGCCACAGGATGTGGTGCTGGCGTCTAGCCTAGACGCCTTTAAAAGGGGATTGGACGAGTTTCTGGAGGAAAAATCCATTATGGGGTACAAGCCATGATGTGTATGCGCAACCTCCTGATTTTAGGAGTGGGTTAAGTCAGAATGCCAGACGTAGGGGAGAGCACCAGGATGAGGTCTCTTGTTATCTGGTGTGCTCCCTGGGGCATTTGGTAGGCCGCTGTGAGATACAGGAAGCTGGACTAGATGGGCCTATGGCCTGATCCAGTGGGGCTGTTCTTATGTTCTTAACTACAATTCCCAGGAAGCCTTGCAGGTCTCTTGTGATCTGGTGTGCTCCCTGGGGCATTTGGTGGGCCGCTGTGAGATACAGGAAGCTGGACTAGATGGGCCTATGGCCTGATCCAGTGGGGCTGTTCTTATGTTCTTATGGACGGCGAGGCCAAGGGCCGCCTTGCTCCCCGCCCAGGCCGCCTGCCATTCGGCCTTCGCAGCCGGTTTCCGGGCACTGCAGGGTGTGCTGCTTTCCAGAAGCAAGAGGGCCAGTCGTCCCCTGCCAGGCCGCGATCCCAGTCTCTGGCTGCCAAGCTGAGGCCTGGGACTCCATCGCCCTCCCCGCCGCTCTCCAGCTGGGCTGTCTTGACAGGTGCACAGTGCCTGCCTGTGCGCCTCCTCGGAAGCAAGTCTGACTGTGTCTTAAGTCAGTGGGACTCGCGTCCAGGGGACTGCGGCTGCATTTCCTGCTTTTTCCAAGGGTGACAGGAGGCAGGTGACTTGGTCCCAGGCCCAAGGGCCAAATCCTATCCAGTTTTCCAGTGCTGGTGCATCCCCACCTCCTTGCCTGCCCTGCATCCTGTGGCAGGGGGGCAGCCACAGAGGCCTCCTCCAGGTAAGGGGATGTTTGTTCCCTTTCTTCAGGGCTGCACTGCAGCTGCACCAGCTCTGGAAAGCTGGATAGGACTGGGCCCTTCCAGGTCAAAACCAGCACCTGGAACTGGGCTCCAAATTGAATGGGCAGCCAGTGAAGCCGCAGGAGCAGTGACTGGCAGAGAGTGAGACATACAAAATTATGCATGGGAAGGATGGCGAGGATAGACAGACGCTTTTTACACGCACACAACACCAGAACCAGGGGACATTCACTAAAATTGAGTGTTGGAAGAGTTAGGTCAGACAAAATATTTCTTTACTCAGTGTGTGGTTGGTCTGTGGAACTCCTTGCCACAGGATGTGGTGATGGCATCTGACCTGGACGCCTTTAAAAGGGGATTGGACAACTTTCTGGAGGAAAAATCCATTACGGGTTATAAGCCATGATGTGCATGTTCAGCCTCCCGATTTTAGAAATGGGCTATGCCAGATGCAAGGGAAGGCAGGTCTCTTGTGTGCTCCCTGGGCATTTGGTGGGCCACTGTGGGATACAGGAAGCTGGACTAGATGGGCCTATGGCCTGATCCAGCGGGGCTGTTCTTATGTTCCCCTGGCCACATCTGCTACCCAGGAGCACTGCAGATTCCAGAGATCACCCAAGCTGCGCACCTGCTCCTTCAGAGGGAGGGCTGCCCCCTTCAGAACAGGTGCCCAGTCCAATGCCTGTGTCCCTGGAGGTCCTCTTTTTTTGGCAGGATTGAGTTTCACCCTCTTAGCCCACATGCACTTTCCCCACTGCCTCCAGGCAGGGCTCCAGGCTGCCAGCAGTGACCAGGAGAGGCAGAGCTGAGTGTCAGAGAGGAGAAGGCTGGTTGTCTCAGGCCTGCAGTCACTGGACTGGGGTGGGGCAGCCCCACAGGTCCAGGTGAGACTCTGCCAGATCTGGCCAGGTCAGAAGACCTCCGCTCCTAGGACATCTGGGAAGCAAGGGCCAGGCCACAAGCCCTTGGTGCGGTTCTTCCCACGTCTCCTTTAGGTGGCGCATTGGGTCTTTGAGTGACTGGCCAGGCCCTGCCTGGCAGATGCGTCTACCGTTTCCTCCTCTGCCTAAGATCAGATCTCCCCCAGTCTTGACAGTACTCAGCCTGAACGGGGCAGGCTGCAGCGTACAATCCTGGAAACAGGGATTTGCCCCACGGTGGAGCCGAGTGACTCATCCTGTCCCATCAGCCTCAGCTTGTGCACTGGCCTGGGCCCAAGGAGGGAGGCAGCTGCTCCAGTCCCTGCCAGCCATGGGTGCGCAGGGTGACCCTGGGCTAGTATGGCGGAAGAGAGCCTGTGCAGGAAGTGTGGCTGGAGGGCAAAACAGGCACCACAACAGGTGCTTAGTGACAGCACTCCCACCCCTTGTGTTCCCCCTTCCCTCTGGCATGGTTGACACAAGAAGAGCCTGGGGTGCCCCGAGGGAGACACCTCTTGCCTGTTGTTGGAGAGGGCCTTTGCTGCTGGACAGGCTGGTGTGTGAGTGGGGGGTGTGTGTTTGTGTGTGTGTGTAGACCTTCTTTGTGCAGAGCAGGAGGGCTTGAGTGCAGCCAGGCCTCGTTCCCTTCCTGTTGGGGGACATCACTGGCATTTCTGGGTTGTCAGACAGGCCCCCCTCTAGTGGGGCGCCTGCCCACGGAAGCGCGACTTATAGGTGCCCACAAAGGCTCCCCTCTTGCTCCCTCTGCCTCCTCAAAGTTGCTCTGCTGTTGTTGCCAGAGAGCCCACCCGGCACAGAGCAGAGGTGCTTCTGTGGCATCCCCACCTCCTTGCGTGTCCCTAGTCAGGAGCCACGGATGGGGGGGAGGAGAGTGCCTCCTGCAGGTGAGGGGTACTCGCGCGGTGCGGTGGCCCCAGGCCTGGCACCCACAGGCGCCTCAGTGAAGGAGCTCTTTGAAAAACAGATGGGTTGGAGAGGAAGCGGTCATCCAGGGCCCCAAGGGTCCTGAAGGGGGCGCAAGGCGTGGCCGAAGAACACGCGCCTTCGTCCAGGCGGGAGCCAAGCAAGTCCGCACGGGGCTGCCCTGGGCCGCTGCTGCTCCATGCGGGGGGGGCCTGGGGCTCGGCAGCGGCATGAAGGACCCCCCAGCCTGCCACTCCGCCGCCACCGTGCCAGGCCGCGCGCCTGCTGCCGGCGGGGCGAGCTCGGCAGAGCGCGTCCGCCCCCGTCGCCGGCCGGGGCAGGACGGGCGCGCGTGGTTCTCACCCCTGCCTGGCTGTTCGCGCGGCGCTAGTGCGGCGGCGGGACAGCAGGGGGCGCCGTCACCCCCGAAGTCTCCGCAGAGGCGGCCTCCGCTCCGGTCCCCCGTCCGCCCCCTGCCGGAGCGCGCTTGGCAGTCCCTCTGCGGAGCTCCCTTGGGGGGCAGCCGAGTCACCGCCTTCACGCGAAGCGGAGCCTGCCGCGAGCTGCCCCGCAGCCAGTCGCAGAGAGCCACGCCGGGCCCGCTGCCCCCACCCGGCCTGCTGCAGGCAGCGCAGTGGGCTGGGAGCCCCTACCGCCACTTCTCCCTCCTCGCATGCGCAGCTCAGCCGGCAGTAGCCAGAGGCCAACTCCACGCCAGCACCCTCTGGGCGGTTTGGAGGGCACGAAAGCCATTTGGGGAGGCCTGGCTCTGAGGACAGGCGGGCAGCACCAGTCGCAGGACGCGGCCTCCCGCCAGCTCCCAGCAGCTTTCCAGGGCTCCAGGCAGAGATGGCAGCTCTGCGGGGCTGGGGGGGAGGCCTGCCTGTGGGCCCTACTTCTAGGCTTCCTGTTGAGTCATGTGGTGGGCCCCAGGAACCCACTTCCCCTCCTCAGGCAATTATGGGTAGGGGCTGAGAAAGCCTTTCCAGAACCTCTGCACATGATCTACCCCCCAAATCTGGGCTGCCCCTCTCAAGCTGCTCCCCCCTCAGGTGCCAGCACAGTCACCCAGGGCATGTTGCTGGAAGAGCAGCAGCTCTAGACAGAGGGGGTGGAGTGGAAACAAGACCATGGCAGACCTCAGTTTGCCCCACACACACACTCCATAAGAACAGCCCCACATTGGATCAGGCCAAAGGCCCAACTAGTCCAGCTTCCTGGTTGTCACAGCAACCCACCAAATGCCCCTGGGAGCACACCAGGCAACAAGAGACCTCATCCTGGTGCCCTCCCTTGCATCTGACATAGCCCATTTCTAAAATCAGGAGGTTGCACATGCACATCATGGTTCTGGTGTTCTGTGAGTCTAAAGAGCATCTCTCTACTTACTCTGTCCATCCCTCACATAATTTTGTATGTCTCAATCATGTCCCCCCTCAGGCGCCTCTTTTCTAGGCTGAAGAGGCCCAAACGCCGTAGCCTTTCCTCATAAGGAAGGTGCCCCAGCCCCGTAATCATCTTCGTCGCTCTCTTTTGCACCTTTTCCATTTCCACTGTCTTTTTTGAGATGCGGCGACCAGAACTGGACACAATACTCCAGGTGTGGCCTTACCATAGATTTGTACAACGGCATTATAATACTAGCCGTTTTGTTCTCAATACCTTTTCTAATGATCCCAAGCATAGAATTGGCCTTCTTCACTGCCGCCGCACATTGGGTCGACACTTTCATCGACCTGTCCACCACCACCCCAAGATCTCTCTCCTGATCTGTCACAGACAGCTCAGAACCCATCACCCTATATGTGATAGGCTGTTTACGTGATAGGTTGATAGGCTGTGATAGGCTATAGTTTTGATTTTTTGCCCCAATGTGCCTGACTTTACACTTACTGACATTGAAGCGCATCTGCCATTTTGCTGCCCATTCTGCCAGTCTGGAGAGATCCTTCTGGAGCTCCTCACAATCACTTCTGGTCTTCACCACTCGGAAAAGTTTGGTGAAGTTTGGTGTTGTCTGCCAACCCATCCCCACCAGGACTAAAAGCAGGAGGGGGGCTGTGGGGGAGCCACTATTGGTTAAGGGTCCTCCCAGGTGCTACTAGATCCAGAACTGCAGCCCCCCATGTCCCCCAAGCAAGCAGATTTAGCACCAGAGGCACCCAGTCAACACCCCACCCCTGCCAGAGGACCCAGGCATCTGGAGGCTGAAGCAGCCAGGAGGCACCTGCAGGTGGGCAGCCTCCAGCCCCAGACATTCAGTCATCCCAGCTTCCAACAAGAGGTGGGGGGGATGCACAAAGTCCCTCCATTCTCCAACAGGGAAGAGACATACGTGTGAAAAGCACAAACAACAGTTGGACAGGCTGTCAGGGGCTGAAACAGACCAATAAATATTTATCACGAATTTAGAAAAAAACAGAGGCTGAAACCAGATTAAGTTACAAAACCTCAAAATAACTGGAACCACAGAAGGGAGGGGGCACAAGGGTGTGGGGGGGGGAACCCAGGAACAAGTATGGCCAGGACTGCAGCCTCTTCCCAGAGGTCCTCCTGTTGCAGGAGGAGAAGGAAGGAGAGTGCCTTCCCGGGCCCTCCGTGCCAGGCAGAGAGAGAGAGAGAGAGAGCTGCCTTCTGTGTGTGGGGAACTGTTCAGGGACCGCTGGAGAGCACTCCCCCCTCCCCTGAGAGCAGCATTCTGCAGTCCGCCCATCTCCTGCAAGGCAGCTTACAACGTCACGGACACTCACAAACAGGACAAACACATAGTTTGGGGGCAGCGGCTACCAGGCAACCCACAGAAGCAGTCTGGAGTGGGGCCTTTTTGCTCCCCCACCCTGAAACACACACAGACGCAGACTAAGGAGAGGTGGGGGTACAGGGGGAACCCAGAGTGTTCCAGGGTGCCCACACCGCCACAGGTGGGCCCAAGGCCCTCCGTTTGTCCCACGTCTCCAGCAAAGGCCTGGAGGAGCTGCTGAGGAGAAGCAGGGGAGTGGGTTTGTTAGGGCCACACCCAGGACCCCCACTCCCCACCCCAAAAAAGTTCAGTCCTGGAGCACAGCACAGCACAGCACAGCTCTTCCAGGCAAGGGGTGGGGGCAAATGCAGTCTCTGAGGTGACAAGGGGGTGGGCTGCTGCAGGGGGGCAGAGGCAGCCTTACCCTACATCTTGCTGCTTCCTGCAAAGCCCAGCTCGCTGCGTGGCGACCTCCCGGGGGTGCTCCACTCGCCCTCCCCACTGGCCCGGGAGGGGGAGGCCTCCTTCCTGGCCTGTCCAGATCCACCTGCAGGCCCCCCCACCCCGCTGAGGCGGTGGCGCCGTTCACAGTGGCCCTTGTGGCGCATGAAGCTGTCCCGCCACATGAACTTCTTGGCGCAGACGTCGCACTCGTAGGGCTTCAGGCCAGTGTGGGTCTTCATGTGCTCTGTTAGGTGGTGCTTCATCTTGAACTTCTTGTTGCAGACAGGGCAGTCGAAGGGACGCAGGTTGAGATGCATGTTGACGTGCCGGTCGCGCATGCTCTTGTGAGAGAAGGCCTTGCCGCAGTGGCACATAAAGATCTTGTTGCCGTCGCCTGAGCTGGCTGCCAACTGAACAGCCCCGTGCTCCACAGGCGCCTGTGGGGGGAAGATCACAATCTGGTTGCCCTGCATGTCCATGGGCAGAAGGGAACGCTGTGGTGGGAAGGAGCCACCCGGAAGGGACGAGGTGTCCTCCAGCGCCTCGTAGGGCGAGGGGAAGTCCTCTGAGGATTCACAGAAGTTGACTTGCTCCTCCAGCTTGCTGCCCCCTCCACCGCCCCCTCCTCCCCCGGGGTCGGTCAGTGTGCGGACGTCGCTGATACTGAGAGCAGCCTCTGGGGCAGGCCCCACCGACACCTCCACGGGGTCCTCGTCCTCCTCACAGGTCAGCACCAGGTCCTCCTGGGCACGCTCCTTCTTGACAAAGACCCACTGCTTCTGGGGCATGATGCTGGGCCGTACGTAGGTCGGCCGGCGCACCTCGCTGCTGCCGCTGCTGCCAGGCTCCCCGCTGTCGCTGATGTCGTCGTCCGTCTCCAGGATGAACTTGCTGCCCCCAGCAAAGGGGTCCGGGCAGCGCGAGGGGCCCTTCTCGGCCTGGAAGATGACCTCCTCATCATGGTCCTCGGGGCCATCGCGATCGCCTGCCAGGGCGCTCCCCCGCGGGTTGTACTTGCCGTGCTCAGGGCCGTCCGCCGAGTCCCGGGGGCTGAAGTAGTTGCTGCTGCTGGGGGACTGGTTGTCGCTGGTGCGGCTGGAGTGGGCCCGGAAGGAGGACGAGGAGGAGGGCGCCAGCAGGGCCCCGCGTCGCTCCTTCAGCAGCTCGGTGCACTTGTCCACGATGTGCCACATCTGCAGGACGCTGCCCACCGTCAGATAGTTGACGATCTCGTCGGCCGCCATGCTCAGCTTGCCCGTGTAGGCAGAGCCCAGCACCGTCTCAAAGGCCACGGGGTCCATGACGCTGGGCAGCACCACGGAGGTCATGTTCTTGAGCAGCACCTGGTCGTGGAAGTAGGGGGAGGAGGCGGCCAGCACCGCCCGGTGGGCCCGGAAGACGCGGCCCTGCACGTGGATGGAGATGTCGCACAGCTTTCCTTCCACCCGCTGCTGGTTCAGGTTCTCCAGCAGGGCGCTGGTGACCTCAGGGAAGTCCACGTGGACGATGGCCAGGCCCGAGGAGGGCTCCATGCTGACGCGGGCCGACCCTTTTCTGTAGGCGAAGGGGCAAGAAGGTCAGGCGGGGGAAGCACAAGGCGGCAGGCGCCAGGCGGGTGCCTGGCCTGCAAAACACGGGGCCACGGGTTCAAATCCCACCATCAGGAGAAGGTAAAACCTGCTGGCTGCCGAAGGGAACTAAGAAGAGAGTCCCTCCCTCCCGCCTCCCTTCTCTGACCCGGGACAGCGGCTGGCAGGGGCTGAGGCCCTTGCAAAGCTAGCCTCTGAGCATGCACAGAGCGCACACTCCACAGTGCGCCACGAGAGGCGCTCCAGGGGCGTGCAGGGCGGGGGCGGGGCCTATCAGCCGGGGCAGCCCTCCTCGAGGAGCCCCCTTGCGGCGGGCCACTCTGCACATGCTCGGGACACTCGCGGGCCGGCGCGCGTGCGCCCCTGGCCCCCTCGCTCCTCCCCCGAGAGGGCGAGGGCACCTCTGAGCGAGTGCAGAGCGCCAGCTCCGGCGCGGCGCAGGCCCCATCCCTCCCTCCCTCCTCCCCTCCGTCCCGCGATGCTCCGCGCAGGCGCCTCTTCCTCCGCCGCCTCCTCACCGGCCTCGGGGCTCCGGGCCTGGCGGCTCCGCTCGGACTGCTGGGCGGCCTCGGGACGGCGTTAAAGGCGCAGCCCCCCGCCGCCTCGCCTTTAAGGCGCCGCCGCCCGCCCGGCGCGGTTTTCGCCCTCCGACCTGCGCGCCGCCGGGTACGCCTCGGTCTCCAAGGCGCATGCGCCGCGGCAGGCCGCGCTTAAAGGCGCCGCCTCCGCCCCTTTAAGGGCAGCCCTTTCTGTCGGAGGACTCGTCTTCGGGGCGGGCTCGCGCAGGCGAGGCTGCCTCTGAGCGCGTGCAAAGCGCCTCCGGGCAGCCGGCGCGGCCTCTGCGTCCGAGCCCTTCCGCGACCGCAGCCCCGGGGTGGGCCGGCCGGCCGGCGCTCCCGCGGGTGGCGGGGCCTTTCCGAGATGCGGTCCAGGCGCCCCCGAGGCTGCCCCGCGGCCCGCAGACGCTCCGCCCGCCCGCCCGCCGGCCCGGGAGGGAAAGACGCGCCTGACGCAGCCAGTACAGAAAAATATTTATTGGTGCCGGTTCTCCAGCGAGCAGCCCGGCCCCCCGCGCTCCTCCGGCGCTAGTCGGAGTCCGAGAGCACGATGATCTCCTCCGGGTCGCACTGCGTCGCCACGCTGGCCTGCGGAGAGCAGAGGAGGCCGTCGGCGCCCAGCCCAGCCCAGCCCGACCCCAGGCAGGCTGTCGCCACTCCCGCGGCAGGGAGTTCCACAGGCCCAGGACGCCCTGCTGCAGGGACAGCGGCGGGCCAGGACGTGGCAGCGCAGGGACAAGGCTGCGCCCCCCCAGCAGGGTCCGGCTCGAGCACCCCGCCCTCCACTCACCTTGCAGATCTGGACGAGCTGTCCCGCTTGCGGACTGCCCTGCGTGCTCGTGACGAGGCCCGGGCTGGGGGAGTCGGCACACGTGGAGTCGGCCATGGGCAGCGGGCTGTGGGGCGAGAGGGGGCGCAGGAGCGCTTTGCCACAGCCCTCCTCCTCGGACGAGCCCCCGCTGGGCACTTCGATGTAGCTGCTGCAGAAGGGGGACGCTGGTAAGCTGAGACCACCACCCCACAGTCCCCCCCCCATGCCGCTTGGCTTACTGGCCCGGCCTCAAGCCTGCTTGAGGAGAACGGGAAGCCACCTTATGTGGGCCACTGAAGCTAGTTCCGGCTGTGTTGGGGGGGGGGGAGGTTGGCTGGTGCAGCTGAGCACTGACCGCTGGGGCCCTCTGTGGAGACCCTGAGCACATCTTCATCGTGAGGAGTGCCCCCCTCTCGGGAGGAAAGCACAGGATCAACACACACACACACAGCCCCTCCTGGGTCCACTGTCACTGCCTGGCAGCGGCAATTCCCTCCCTTCCTCCCCTGAGATGCTGCCACTGCCTGAGACTGAGCTAGTGGGAACCTATCACAGACAGAGCAAGGGCTGTCCAGACAGGGGTGCCCCCGCTGAGCAAGGGAAGCACCACCGGGCCTGTCCTCTGGGGTGGGGCTGGGATCCTTCCGGCACCAGTCTCTGCTGCCTTACCTCCATCCAGCAGCCAAGGAGGAGACCAACCCTGCTCCCCTTCCTGCAGCTGCTCCCATGTCAGAAGCTAGTGGGAGGGGAAGACCCCGCCTGGCTTCACCAATTCCATTCACTAGAGACCCCTTTGCTGTTTCCTGACGGAATTAGGCCTCTAGCCAGCCGCTCACCTCTTGGAGACACTCAGCTCCTGCCGGCCCCGCTTGCTGGGGGGCTGCCCGTTGACTCTGCAGCTAACGGCGGGGGCCGGCCAGCAGGACCCGCTGTTCTCCAGGGACCGGCTGCGCTTGAGTGGCGGCTGTGCCTTAGGTAGAGAGATGGGGCATTCACCCCCTTGCTCAGTCAGGCGTGGGGACAAGGGGGGCAGCAGTGGTGGGGAGGGGGGTGGCGTCTCACTGGCCTCCAGGGGCAGGGCTGCCTCAATCTCCAGCAGAAACTGCTGGGAGGGGGGGCTGCTGAGTACAGGTGGGTTGCCAGGAGGTCTGGGCTCTGGAAGGGGAGGCTGCTTCCCCACTTCCCCCTGGTCTTCCCTCTCCTCGCTGCCATCATCGTCGTCATCGTCATCTTCCTCCTCCTCCTCCTCATCCAGCTCCTCTTCCGCCGAGGAATCCAGAAGCAGCTCAGGCACTTTCAGACCCATGTGCTGGTCAGCCTCAGTCTCATAGGCAGGAGGGTCCCCAGGATCTGTGGGGGGCAGGCAGAGGTCAGGTCCCCCCACACTCTTCCCTAGTCTCTGCTTTTGATTATTGTTTTTGTTAAACCTGCAGGCATCGCAGGGCAGCTGCTTAGGGCTGCTGGTCTTTCAGTGCTGAGAGCCTTGATGTGAATGTCTGTATGAACTTACATCAGACTGTAAGTAAACTTCCTTTCCATCTTAATCTTTGGCCTCTTTTGTGCCTTGGTTTGCAAGCAGCCTGGTAGAAGAACAATTCTTCTAGCTGACAACCTAACAGTGCCAACAACCAAGGGCCCTGCAGAGAGTGCCAGCAGCAGGAAGGGGCAAATGAGGAGGTGCAGCAAGGAGCTTTTACAACCAGGCCCAGGTGCAGAATGTGGCCGTTGCGCCATCTGTTCCCCAGAAGGGGGGAAGGGCGCCCAGTCAGACTGGCAGGATGCCTGGAGCGGGCAGCAGGGACATCCTCCTTTAGTCATGACACATGGGACTCCCTGCCGCGAGGCGTGAAGGAAGAGGTCTGTCTTCATGGAGCAAGATGACTCAAAGCCCCCCTCCCCACCCCTCTCACCCTACAAAGACATTAGACCCCCACCCACTTCCACACCAAGTGCAGCCTCAAACGCTTCCATCCTGACCAGGTAGCTTAAACCATCTCTTCCCCCCAATCCCCACTACACCCCCAGGGAAGAGCCAGCACCAATTCTGGCCGCTGCTCCTTCCATACCATGCTTGGGGGGCCCCTGGATTTTGGGGAAAGGGGCAGGTGGCACTTCTGTGTCCAGGGACCCCCTTCTCCCAGCTGCCCTCCAGGCTTGCCACAGCCCTACCTGGTGCCAGGCCGCCTTCTTCCTCCTCCTCCCCACCTTCCAAGCTCTTCTCCAGTTCAGCTTCCATGTCTGTCTCTGAAGAAGAGGACTCCTCCTCCTCCTCCTCCTCCTCCTCCTCGTCATGATCCGGTGGAGAGGTCTCTCTGAAGGTCCTCTCTGGCCCTGAGCCACTCTAGGGAGAAGGAAGTTTCAAATATTTTTTATTCATTTACTTATTGTCCACATTTTTATACCATCCTTCTCCAAGGAAAAAAAGGGGGGCATATAGTTCCCTTCTTTTGTGCTCACAACGCGGTAAGGTAGGTGAGGCTGAGTGAGTGACTGGCCAAAGGCCACCCAGGCTAATGTCGCCAATGTCACATACTGTCCACTCCCTCGTCCCATCCCTGCTGCTCCCTCCTCCCTTGGCCTCTCTGGCCCACAATGCCTTGACTGCCCCAGAGGGTCTCCACCAGTGCCAATCTACACAGCAGCTGCCTACTGTAGCTCAGGCCATGATCTTACTCCCCCACCACTGGTTAAGAAGGAGGGGAAGAGAGAGAACCAGTCTCCCCCCTCACCAGCACAAGACCCTAACCCAGACCTGCATGCTCCCCTGAACTGAGCTGAGCGAGAGCCTGCGAAGGGGGAGGCACACTCCCCGTCCCCCCAGGACAGAGACTCCCATTGCCAGGGCCTCCGAGAAGTCCACTCCATTATTACTTCTGAGGAGATCCAGAGGCAGTAGAGTGAGGGAAACCCTCACTGAATCAGGCTGTGTACAGGTCTGCCCTTTTAATCCACGGGTTCAGAACCCGTGGATTTAGGAATGACACGATCTCCTGGACTTGTAACAGGGAGGGCTTTCTGGGAGGCTACACATGGCTGCCCCACCGAGATGTGGGCCACATCTCAGTGGGGCAGCCATGTGTAGCCTCCCAGAAAGCCCTCCCTGTTACAACCTTGCAGTTTTTCAACAGTGCCCAGAGGTCACATCCTGAGGGCCTGTAAGAGACCCACTCCGGGATCCCATCATCCACAGATTTCACCATCCTTGGGGGTTCCTTGACGGGAAACCTGCAGATGCTAAGAGCCAAATGTATAGTTACGCCCTGTCAAGAAGAACCATTTGGTGGGGGCATCCCTGCTTGAAGCCAGGCCTTGCCTGAAAGGTGTTTGGACAGACTGTTCCAGGAAAGAACAACAAGAAGAGGCCCTTTGTCTTTCTTTCCTTGGCCAACAAAATGCTTCCTGCTCTGGTCTCAGAGTGGGCGGCTGTGCAAGGAGTGGAGACGGACATCTATGACGTGAGACAGGCCCCCCACCCCTGTGCAGTTCCCTCTCTCTCAGGCCACCTCTTTTCACCAGGTACAGCCCTAAATCGCCTGAGGATCCTGGACAACAATTCCCTCCTCCCACCCTCACATCCTGCTACGCCACCAACAGAAGGCCAGTTCAGTCTCCAGTCCCGCCTCCAGGAGGCCACCAGGAAGCTTCTGCCAAGAGGACCCCGTACCTCTCCAGCAGCTGCCCCCACCACCGAATCTGGCTCCCTGGGCGTAGTTGGCTGCGCTTGTTGAGGGCTGGTGGCACCGCCAGGCCTGGCCTGCCCAGGGCGCCACTCGCCCTCCTCGTTCTTGTCCTGAAGGTCTACATAGCGCACCAGCACTTGGTCCAGCCGCTGCACAGCCACTTCCCGATTGTGCCGCAGGCGACGGGCCAGCTCATCATCTGTCAGCGCCGGGTCATTCTCTGCGGAAGGGAAGGAAGAGGGCCCCAATCAGCCAGGGCAGTGCAGGGCCTGGAGGAGCACACGAGGAGCCTGGCCTGAGCTCAGGGGCTTGCCCAGTGTACCTCTCTTCCCCTCGAACGGTGCCCCAACCCCGTTCCCTCTACTCTGGCAGCTGAAGGTGGCCTGGAGAAAAAGCACAGCCTCTGAGGTGGACCCCGAGTACCGGTACCAGAGCCTGGTTGGCCGCCTTTCTGCTTAGCTGCAGGCTGCCACAAGCCATCCTGCCTTCCACGTCAGGGCAGTTTCCCTCATCAAGTGCTTCTGCCCCATTTCCTCCCTTTTTATTATTTTATTTTTGGGTCCTGAGTTCTCTGCAGGCTTAGACTTGAAACAGACACACATGCAAAGCAGACCTCTGCAAGCACAGAAACCCAGCTGCAAACTGCGATCTGCAGCCTGGGCCTCGGAGAAGCACTTGGGGTGGGGGTGCTGCCTTTGAAGACTTCTCAGAAGCTGCAGGACAGAGGGGGCCACCCCAGGGAACACCTCCCAGTTGCCACAGGGCTTTGCTTGCCTATTGCCAGGCATCAGGCACAGAACCACAGGCCTATCCAGAGCCTGACACGTTTCGAGACCCAAGGCCTGAACACTGACCTGCCTGCACACGGGGCATGCTTCTTCTGAGTCCCCACACCAGGTGCCCCCATCAAGTTGTTCCAAGTTGGCTCGGCTCCAGGACAGGGGAAGCCGACCGCGGTCTGCACCAGCGTCACGCCCCCCCCCCCAGCAGACGGGGCAAAGAGAGAAGGGCCTTCACAGACCCTGCTCTGGAGCAGCTGTCAGTCTGAACCAACCCTGCACTTAGGCACATAATGTGGTCCTGTACAGTGGTACCATTGGGGGGGGGAGGGGGGTAATTAGCTGTATGAACCCTGTACTGCAGCAAACACGGATATTTGTAGACAGTTGCGTTCTTTTGAACTTACCTATTTTATGAAAAATAAGTGCAGCACAGCAAAGCGGGACTCCTTGTACCCTCACTGTGGCTAAGAATGTATTAAAACACTGGGCGATAGGTTGAGGACCCGGACTCTACTTGACCAGCACTGGAACACATAGTTCACAGACAACCCCACCAATGGCTACAGCTCTGGGTCCAAGTGGAAGCCACCTGTACAGGCGCTGCGTCTTAATATTTTTATAGGAGGCTTCTTAATGTTTTGAGATCTCTACATTTTGTATTTAAGTCATGCATTTTTCCTCCCTCTCCCCCCCCCCCAGCAAGGTTATTTTGTCCTTCTCTTCTTTTAATTCACTAATAAAGGAGAAGAAAAAGCAGGGTGGGGGGAGAGTCAGGAGGGCTAAAGCTCTGCTCAGGTCAGGCGAAGAAAAGCCAAGAGTGCCTGAGAAAGCAGCAAAGACCCAAGTCGCCCTTCGGGAATGAGGCAGAAACACCTGCGTGTTCCAGCCACTCCATCTAGTGAATTTTGACACCTGTGCAGGCCCTCCTACCTTCAACACAACACACAGCATTATGGTCTCCAGATTGGCATCCTGGCAGCAACTCTGCATTTCCTTGGATGCCCGCTGGGTCTGGCCGTGGTGCAGAAACCCATTAGAGCCTGGCCACCGCCAGCCTGGGCTTCCCAGTCTAAGCCTCCCTCACGCTTGCCTCACTTTGCTGCTGCTCATCCACAGAAGCACAGCACCCAGAGCACGAGAAATCCTGGCAGCACTCCATGCTCCTTTCACCAGGTCCCATCCAGAATGCCACGCCCGGTTCTGGGAACCCCAGTTGAAGGGGGATATTGACCAACTAGAGAAGGTCCAGAGGATGGCAACTGGCGGTTGTGTCCTCGGAGGAGAGGCTGAAGGAGTTAGCCAGGATTAGTTTGGAGAAGGGGTGGGGCAGAGGGGACATAACTGTCGACAGACATCTCAAGGGCTATCACAAGGAAGATGGAGAAGATTTCTTCTTGGCTGCTCCAAAGAGCAAGACCAGCAGTGGGCCAATGTGTCTCAGAAGCTGGTGGACTCTCCATCAGAAGTCTGGAAACAGAGGCTAGACAGCCTTCTAGCAGGGTTGCTGCAATTGTGAACTGCCTGCATTTATGGGGGAGGGGTTGGGCTCAACTATCTCCGAGGAGCTCTTGGACCAATCAGGCAAAACTGATGTCACTAGAAGGCAGCTGCATTGGAGGCCACCTGGAAGACTGGGGGGGGGAAGGGGTTAACACTGGTTGGTTAACACAGAGAGCACAGAGCCCCAAGCAAAGTGTTCTACCTCCTTCAGCAGCAAATGAACTTGAGGTCTAATTCAGCTGCCTAATTTTTCATCTTTGCAAAAGGGTCATTCCATGTCATGTGGTCTAGTTTTTGAAAAGTGCCCTGCACAACCATCACAGATTTTAATGAAATTTTGTGTGTAGCAGTGTAATAATAGTATAATAATGCAGAAGCACTGGGTTTCAGAGCTTTTGGGCGACACATTTTGAGACATACAAAATTATGCAGGGGATGGACAGAGTGGATAGGGAGATGTTCTTTACACTCTCACATAACACCAGAACCAGGGGACATCCACTAAAATTGAGTGTTGGAAGAGTTCGAACAGACAAGAGAAAATATTTATTTACTCAGCGTGTGGTTGGTCTGTGGAACTCCTTGCCACAGGATGTGGTGATGGCAACTGGCCTGGACACCTTTAAAAGGGGATTGGACAAATTTCTGGAGGAAAAATCCATTATGGGGTACAAGCCATGATGTGTATGCGCAACCTCCTGATTTTAGAAATGGGCTATGTCAGAATGCCAGATGCAAGGGAGGGCACCAGGATGAGGTCTCTTGTTATCTGGTGTGCTCCCTGGGGCATTTGGTGGGCCGCTGTGAGACACAGGAAGCTGGACTAGATGGGCCTATGGCCTGATCCAGTGGGGCTGTTCTTATGTTTGGGCGTGGGCACACCCCCCTGTTCTCATCCGAGGCAAACCCTGGTATGTCCTTTGTCCGTGAGAAGCTGGGAGCCGTGAGGCCCAGTGCAAGGGAAAACACAAGGATGAGTTATAGTATAGATAAGGGTAGCGCTCAATGTGTTTTTGCCTGGGAAAGTGTTTTTTTTTATCAGTAGCTGAGAGAAATCTGAGCCTTGTTGTACACTGCTTCAGGAGAACAAAATAAAAAGGCTGAGGGGCGGGCTCTGCAGAAGCAGCCGCTTTTCGCCCCTGGCACTCAACCTGACACTTTGGCTCCGTGTCTTTTTTTCATCATTGCTTCATTTGTGAGCAAAAAAACCCACTTTTCTACAGGGTTTGAAAAATGCTCTTTCTAATGAGATTAGTTTAAAAGTGTTTCTAGAAGGTACTGTCCCCAAAATGCCAGCTCACAATATTGAAATATCCCAAGGCCCAAATTCAGTTGCTATTGAAAAATAGCAAGGGAGATATTATGTCTCAAAGTTGTCAAAATCTCACAATTGTACTTAACGTGGTCGTAGTGTGGGGATCCAACAAATGACTCTAGCTCCACAAGTATTCCACCAGCGAACTTAAAACTTTACCAAAGTTCGTTTGGGACACGTGGGACTCTGCACACAAAATTCCATTAAAACACAGGGAGGCCTAGATCGCTTGACATGGAATGAACCCCAAAGTCATTGAGTGCCAAGAAGCCATTTCAAGAGTTCCACAATGGCCAGAAATTCTACCTCTCTGCTCTTGGCTTGTGGAGTTCTCACCAGTGATACCCACAACCACCTTTTCTTTTAGAAACTTTGTTTCTTAAAAGTGAAGATAAAGCAGTATTCTTGCTCCCCATGCCCAGCATCTCCTGTGCTCCCTCCCGCCCCGCAAACTCCTCCCTCCCAAGAAGGCAGATGCAACTTCTCTCTCCTGACCAGCTTCTCCCCACCTTCTGAGCCTTCAAAAGCTCTGAAAATTTGATCTTGATTTGTTTCTAAATGGTTGAATACCACAATCAAATGGAAACCTCCCAAACTCACACCAAAGCCACCCAAAAAGAGCAGGTGAAGCCCAGCAGACAAGATGGGGCACAAGTCTGATTGTTGCTCTCCAAGAGCCAGAGCCTGGTCATGGCCCCGCTCCTTCTCCCCTCCCTGCTCTTTCAGTCCCAAGTCCCGCAAGGGAACCCTCCTCCGTTTGTGCCATCATGCAGCCTCTTCTCCTCTCAAGGATGCCCTGGTTCTTCTGCTTTCTATCCAAGGACCACTTCTGCTTAAGGTAAATTGTACAGCGGTTACTGGCATTACATCATGCCAAAATACACCAACGCCAGCACGTGTGTCCCCAAACAGGGTGGATGTGGGTGGCCAGGGCATGGGTGCGGTTGACAGACACCATACCCAAAACCGCCTCCAGGTGACAGGCACACCCCAAAGGTTGTGCCTACTTTAGAGCTGAGCTGGCAATTTAAATACTCATGGGGAAGGAAAACCACTCCCTCTCCAATCTGCTCCTCCCACTGCAGAAGGAAGTTTACAGACTATGCTCTACAGTCAACACCAACCACAACTAGGGAGCCACAACTCAGACAACCTGCACGGCCATGTGACGATAGCTTTCTGCCTCACGTCGTGCACTCAAGAGCCATGGAGAAAGGGCACTTAGCACAGACAGCCTGCTTGCCTCAAAACAGGAACAGCAAACGACTCATCTTCCGGCTCAACTTCCCAGAATGCGCACTGCAGGGATCTGTTCAAGGATACCCCCAACCCTAACCCCAACTGGAGCCTCTGCCTCACCATCCCAATGGAGGGGGGGCAAGGCCAACACACCCCTCACCAAGAAGTAACCGGGGGAGGCAATTCCATGCCACAACACCCTGATGCCGACTGTCTCACATCCCTGACCTTTTTCCTGGCTTGGCACATGACATCTTTCAGAAAGACGTTGAGGTTACTGGACTTAACCTGTCAACACACAGAAATAACTCGTATGTGCTTTCCAGTTCCCCACAGAGGAGGAGTCTGTGCAGGGGACGCTTTGGACTCGACCCCAAGTCTTCCAGCATCTCTGCAAGTTCTTCATCTGCTGCTTGCTGTGCTGCTGCCCCCATTTGGGACTTCAGCGATCTGCAATTTTCTGCTACCTTGAGGTGCTGCTGCTGCTGCTGCTTCAGTCTCACTCTGGCAACTGCTTAACACTTTTTCCACACCGCACTTGACTACCTTGAGGACAGGAAAAGCGGCAGACTTTTCTAAGCACGCATGCAGAGCAGGACACACCTTGAGAGACCAGTACGGCACCCATCACAAGCCATCCCTGTGCCAAGTTTTGAGCCCCCCCAAAGGATCTGAGCCAGTTCAGAAGAAGCTGTGCCCAAGAGTGCCAGGCAGCTGCAGCAAAGCCTCTGCTTTCCTAGACGGGATACAGCGAGCACAAGGTGCCTGCAGCCAGATCCCACGTAGGCTGCCAAAGTGAAGCCCACCTTTAGAGGCCTGTTGGGCCTCTCAGGGAGAGATCAGCGCCCACCCAGCACAGGCACTCAGCCACCCCACTCCACTGGTTCTTGGACCACAGCCAGCACCACCCCGTCCTGCCCCCAAGCTCACCACGCCGGTACTCGTCGGTGAGGTAGCTGCCAAAATTGTACACGAGATCGAGCCGGCGCCGCTCCTGCAGGCGCTCGCCCACCTCCTGGAAGGCGCTGGCGGCCATGCTGGCCATCTGCTGCTTGGGCAGGGCCAGGCCGTGACGGGTGCTGGCCTTCTGCACCACCTTGAGGATGTCGTTGTAGTCCGGGAAGGCCTCGGGGTGGTTGATGAGGCGCTCGATGCGGCGGTTGACCTCGGGGTAGCGGGTGCCCCGGTAGGGGATGCGCTGCTCGATGACGCGGCCCGTGAGGCTGCTGCAGTCCTTGAGCTCACAGAGCCGCCGGAAGATGCGCATCATGCGCCGCTTCAGGCGGCCCTCCTGCAGGTAGGCGGAGTCCTCGCTGTCCAGCTCGTCCAGGTCCAGCTCCTGCGCCTGCAGCCGCCGGATCTCCTCCGCGTGGACCCTGAGCAAGCCCTCCAGGTGCCGGATCTGCCGCGAGGAGCCCCTGCCGGGGGGCGGGGAAAGCTGCGCCGGGGGCCCAGCGGGGGCGGGCGGGGGCTGCTCGGGGCCCGGCTGCCTCCTGCGGTGGGCCTTGAGCACGGTGCAGAGCTCGCTGACGTAGACGTAGACCTTGCTGCGCTGGGCCCGCACGCGGCTCAGGCAGCGGCCCAGCACGTTGCGGAACTCCGCCGAGGCCAGGAAGCGCGGGCAGGTCTTCTGGTGCCGGCTGGCCAGGTAGGGCATCACCTCCGGGTGCTCCCGCGTGTGCTCTGTGCACAGGGCCACGAACTGCGGGGGGGGGGGCGGGCGGTCAGGCGGGGGCGCAGGCCGGGGCGGCGCAGGCCTCGCAGCCCCCGCCCAGGGGGCACCCCTGCTGCCCCCCAGAGGCCCTGCCGCGGCCGGAGCCGGGAGCAGCCTGGCCTGGCCGCAGGGGCGCCCGCGGGCGCTGCGAGGGCCTGGCACCGAGGCCCAGGCCCGGGGGAGGCCCGACGCGGGGGCGGGGGACTGACCTCGGCGAAGAGCTGCTCGTTCTCGGACTGCAGCGCTCGGCCCTCGGCGGGCGGCGGGGGGGCGGCGGGCGGGGGCGCGCTCGCTCCCTCCTCCTCCTGCTCCTCCTCGTCCAGGACGATGACGTCGTCGTCGCCGCAGCCACCGGGGCCGGACCCAGCCATGGCTCCGCCGGCGGGCGAGCGGACCGTCGGTTTCGTTTCCGCGGCAGCGCCGCCGCCGCCCACTGCGCAGGACCGGAAGCTGCCTCGCCAGCACCTGAGGAGACGGAGGGCGGGGCTTCCGGGAGACCTCGGCCACGCCCACCGCTCTCGGGCGGAAGTGCGGGCCTCTCTCCGGCCCGGCCCGGCCCGGCCCGTCTTCGCAGCGGTTGCGGCTTCCGTCGTCTGCCTTTCCGCGACGGGCCATGGGCGCCGCCATCTTGCTGTACGGAAGGCGCGCGCAGCTCCCTCCCTTGCCCCGCAGTCCCTGGCGGGCCCGGAGTGCGCACAAGGCCGGGAAGAGGCGGGAGTTCCGGCCCCGCCCAGGCGTTCGACGTGACGCCATGACGATGCCCCGCCTGAGGAAGTACGCGCACGCGCCCTCGCCCTCTGGTCTCCTCGCGGGACCTCCTTCCTTCCTCGCGCTGTGCTCGAGCCGCGGAGGCCTCCGGGCGGCGGGGCGGTCCCCTCCCGCAGCGGGTCGGGCGCAGGGGAGGTCCCGCCGGCAGCTGCCGCCGCCCGGCCTTGCGCGGGCCTCCGCCTTCCCCCGACGGCCCTGCCGGGCGGGAAGCTCCTCGGCCGGCCCGGCCCTTCCTGCAGCAGCAGGGCGCGTTGGTGACGCTGCTGGACGCGGGCCGGAGGCTCCTTCTGCCGGGCTGGCTCCGCGCCGGCAGTCGGGGCGGAGGGCCGGCCGCTGGCCAAGGGCTGCTCCTTGCTGCGTGCCTCTCGTCGGGACCTTCCTGGCTCGGGCCTGAGGCCCGCCGCCGCAGGAGAACCACCCCTGCGCGGCCCCTCAGGCCGGACTGGCCCTGCCTGGTTCTCCCAGCAGGGGCTGAAGGGCCCCTTCCTGCCGCCTTCCCGCAGGCGCCTTATCCTCACTCAGAACTTCAGCTGCGAAGGACACAGAGGAAAGCAGGCACCTCCTGGCCGTGTTTCAGGCGTGGCCGAGCCGGGCTGCAGTCCTGGCCTCTGACCTGGGAGTCGGCCTCACTGGCTGCAGCCGGACTCCTGAGCAGACACGCGCAGGACGGGGCTGCCTGCCGCTTCTCTCCCACGCTCCTGCTGCGCAGAGCAGTGTGTGGCCGTCACCTTAAAGTGCGCAGCGGCCACCCTTCTGCCTGGGAGAGCCCAGTTATCACGTGGTGCCCTATCGGCAGTACTGCCGGCAGCATCGCTACAGGGGTGTGGGGGACGCCGTGGGGCGTGGGCGACACCACCGCTGCCACAGTTGTGAAATCCTGGTATGTTCAAATAGTACCATCAAGTTATATATCATTTGACGCACAGTGCAATGAAACCGTCTGGAAATGTCCGCATTCTATCAGAAGTCCTATGCACTGCTGAAACAGAGACGCCTGCGTTGGCTCGGTCATGTCGTGAGAATGGATGATGGCCGGATCCCAAAGGATCTCCTCTATGGAGAACTCGTGCAAGGAAAGCGCCCTACAGGTAGACCACAGCTGCGATACAAGGACATCTGCAAGAGGGATCTGAAGGCCTTAGGAGTGGACCTCAACAAGTGGGAAGTGGGAAACCCTGGCCTCTGAGCGGCCCGCTTGGAGGCAGGCTGTGCAGCATGGCCTTTCCCAGTTTGAAGAGACACTTGGCCAAACAGATCAGGGAGGTGACAAGGAAGGACAGGGTTGTAATCATGGGGGACTTCAATTATCCTCATATTGACTGGGTCAATTTGTGTTCTGGTCACGATAAGGAAACCGGATTTCTTGACGTGCTAAATGACTGTGGCTTAGATCAGCTAGTCACGGAGCCCACCAGAGGACAGGTGACTCTGGATTTAATTTTGTGCGGTACGCAGGACCTGGTTAGAGATGTAAACGTTACTGAGCCATTGGGGAACAGTGATCATGCTGCGATCCGTTTTGACGTGCACGTTGGGGGAAGAATACCAGGCAAATCTCTAACAAAAACCCTTGACTTCCGACGGGCGGACTTCCCTCAAATGAGGAGGCTGGTTAGAAGGAGGTTGAAAGGGAGGGTAAAAAGAGTCCAGTCTCTCCAGAGTGCATGGAGGCTGCTTAAAACAACAGTAATAGAGGCCCAGCAGAGGTGTATACCGCAAAGAAAGAAGGGTTCCACTAAATCCAGGAGGGTGCCCGCATGGCTAACCAGCCAAGTTAGAGAGGCTGTGAAGGGCAAGGAAGCTTCCTTCCGTAAATGGAAGTCTTGCCCTAATGAAGAGAATAAAAAGGAACATAAACTGTGGCAAAAGAAATGTAAGAAGGTGATACTGGAGGCCAAGCGAGACTATGAGGAACGCATGGCCAGCAACATTAAGGGGAATAATAAAAGCTTCTTCAAATATGTTAGAAGCAGGAAACCCGTCAGAGAAGCGGTTGGCCCTCTGGATGGTGAGGGAGGGAAAGGGGAGATAAAAGGAGACTTAGAGATGGCAGAGAAATTAAATGAGTTCTTTGCATCTGTCTTCACGGCAGAAGACCTCGGGCAGATACCGCTGCCCGAACGGCCCCTCCTAACCGAGGAGTTAAGTCAGATAGAGGTTAAAAGAGAAGATGTTTCAGACCTCATTGATAAATTAAAGATCAATAAGTCACCGGGCCCTGATGGCATACACCCAAGGGTTATTAAGGAATTGAAGAATGAAGTTGCAGATCTCTTGACTAAGGTATGCAACTTGTCCCTCAAAACGGCCACGGTACCAGAAGATTGGAGGATAGCGAATGTCACGCCTATTTTTAAAAAGGGAAAGAGGGGGGACCCGGGAAACTATAGGCCGGTCAGCCTAACATCCATACCGGGTAAGATGGTGGAATGCCTCATCAAAGATAGGATCTCAAAACACATAGACGAACAGGCCTTGCTGAGGGAGAGTCAGCATGGCTTCTGTAAGGGTAAGTCTTGCCTCACAAACCTTATAGAATTCTTTGAAAAGGTCAACAGGCATGTGGATGCGGGAGAACCCGTGGACATTATATATCTGGACTTTCAGAAGGCGTTTGACACGGTCCCTCACCAAAGGCTACTGAAAAAACTCCACAGTCAGGGAATTAGAGGACAGGTCCTCTCGTGGATTGAGAACTGGTTGGAGGCCAGGAAGCAGAGAGTGGGTGTCAATGGGCAATTTTCACAATGGAGAGAGGTGAAAAGCGGTGTGCCCCAAGGATCTGTCCTGGGACCGGTGCTTTTCAACCTCTTCATAAATGACCTGGAGACAGGGTTGAGCAGTGAAGTGGCAAAGTTTGCAGACGACACCAAACTTTTCCGAGTGGTAAAGACCAGAAGTGATTGTGAGGAGCTCCAGAAGGATCTCTCCAGACTGGCAGAATGGGCAGCAAAATGGCAGATGCGCTTCAATGTCAGTAAGTGTAAAGTCATGCACATTGGGGCAAAAAATCAAAACTTTAGATATAGGCTGATGGGTTCTGAGCTGTCTGTGACAGATCAGGAGAGAGATCTTGGGGTGGTGGTGGACAGGTCGATGAAAGTGTCGACCCAATGTGCGGCGGCAGTGAAGAAGGCCAATTCTATGCTTGGGATCATTAGGAAGGGTATTGAGAACAAAACGATTAGTATTATAATGCCGTTGTACAAATCGATGGTAAGGCCACACCTGGAGTATTGTGTCCAGTTCTGGTCGCCGCATCTCAATAAAGACATAGTGGAAATGGAAAAGGTGCAAAAGAGAGCGACTAAGATGATTACGGGGCTGGGGCACCTTCCTTATGAGGAAAGGCTACGGCGTTTGGGCCTCTTCAGCCTAGAAAAGAGACGCTTGAGGGGGGACATGATTGAGACATACAAAATTATGCAGGGGATGGACAGAGTGGATAGGGAGATGCTCTTTACACTCTCACATAATACCAGAACCAGGGGACATCCACTAAAATTGAGTGTTGGGCGGGTTAGGACAGACAAAAGAAAATATTTCTTTACTCAGCGTGTGGTCGGTCTGTGGAACTCCTTGCCACAGGATGTGGTGCTGGCGTCTAGCCTAGACGCCTTTAAAAGGGGATTGGATGAGTTTCTGGAGGAAAAATCCATTATGGGGTACAAGCCATGATGTGTATGCGCAACCTCCTGATTTTAGGAATGGGTTAAGTCAGAATGCCAGATGTAGGGGAGAGCACCAGGATGAGGTCTCTTGTTATCTGGTGTGCTCCCTGGGGCATTTGGTGGGCCGCTGTGAGATACAGGAAGCTGGACTAGATGGGCCTATGGCCTGATCCAGTGGGGCTGTTCTTATGTTCTTATGTTCTTAACGGACTGAGGCAAAGAGGCAAAGAAGGAAGGCCCATAGCCAGGGAGACAGACCAGGGACAGACTGCACTTGCTCCCAGTGTGGAAGGGATTGTCACTCCCGAATTGGCCTTTTCAGCCACACTAGACGCTGTGCCAGAACCACCTTTCAGAGCGCTATACCAGAGTCTTTCGAGACTGAAGGTTGCCAACTAACTAACTAACCTGGATGGACACCAGAAAAGGAAAACACAGCTACTTTCTGTAACAGAAAGTGGACTGACTCAAAACCAACCAATGAGACTGATTCTTCTGAGAGCCAATCAGACACAGCAGGCAACCAAGGAGGTGTAAGTCTGAGTTGGCTCTCGTGCCCCTGGATCAGAGCTCATACCAGAACTCCTAGTCAGTTCTGTTTCAGCAAGTTGGCCACTGGTTTTTGGTTGCCTACTGATTTGTTGGGCGACCTGTACTGTGTTATATTAATGGAGGTTACACCAGCACTAGAGATGCCACTGTGTTTAAGCTGTGCATATGAGATGGCAGTTTATTCTGTATGGTCTGGAATGGGCAGAGGTCTGTCATGGAGGAGACGCATTGGGGAGACTCACCACAGCACCCCCAGCCACTGCTGACCAGTGTTGAAGATATGCCCACCCACCACCACCCCACATCTCTTCCATTTTCCATGGGGGGGGGGGAGAGAGTGCCTGGGTGTCATGCAGCTCCCTGTGTGTCCCACCGTGTGTGGGAGGCCAGTTTCAGGGCCTTCCCCCAACCCCAGGTCGTCCATGGAGGGTGTTGCTCCAAGGTCTCCCTGCTTCCCCAGTTCCCCCTCTTGGCACAGGGGGCTCCTACAGACAGCCTTCGGGAAGGCCTGAAGTCTGCTGTCAGCAGCCTTGTGTCTCAGCAGCCATTTTATGGGTGGGACCATGCAGTGCCAGCAAGATGACCAGTGTAACCATCAAAGATAGACTCAAAACACAGCCAAATAAGCCTTGCTGAGGGAGAATCAGCCTGGCTTCTGTAAGGGTAAGTCTTGTCTCATGAATCTTTAGAATTCTTTGAAAAGGTCAACAGGCATGTGGATGCGGGAGAACCCGTGGACATTATATATCTGGACTTTCAGAAGGCGTTCAACAGGGTTCCTCACCCAAGGCTGCTGGGGAAACTCCACAGCTAGGGAACTAGAGGGCAGGTCCTCTCCTAGATTAGGAACTGTTTGAGGTCCAGGAAGCAGAGAGTGGGTGTCAATGGGCAGTTTGCACAATGGAGAGAGGTGAAAAGTGGTGTGTCCTGGGACCCGTGCTTTTCAACCTGTTCATAAATGATCTGGAGGCAGGGCTAAGCAGCGAGGTGGCCAAGTTTGCAGATGACACCAAACTTTTCCCAATGGTGAAGACCAGAAGATAAGAGCTCCAGAAAGATCTCTCAAACTGGCAGACTGGGCAGCGAAATGGCAAATGTGTTTCAGTGTAGGTAGGTGTAAAGTCATGCACATTGGGGCAAAAAATCAAAATTCCACATGGTTAATGGTTAAAATTTCACATGGCTAATGGGTTCTGAGCTGTCTGTGACAGCTCAGGAGAGGGATCTTGGGGTGCTGGTGGACAGCTCGATGAATGTCGACCCAACAGGTGGGGACAGAAGAAGGTCAATTCTATGCTTGGGTTCCTTAGAAAAGGTATTGAGAACAAAACAGCTAATATTATAGTGACATGATTGAGACATACAAAATTATGCAGGGGATGGACAGAGTGGATAGAGAGATGCTCTTTACACTCTCCCATAACACCAGAACCAGGGGACAGCCACTAAAATTGAGTGTTGGGAGAACAGCCAGAAAATATTTCTTTACCCAGTGTGTAATTCACCTTTGGAACTCCTTGCCACAGGAAGTGGTGATGGCATTTGGCCTAGAAGCCTTTAAGAGCAGATTGGACAAATTTCTGGAGGAAAAGTCCATTGTGGGTTGCAAGTCATGATAGGTATGTGCAAGCTCCTAATTTTAGAAGTTCACTACCTAGGAATGCCAGATGCGGGGGAGGGGGGGCACCAGGAAGCAGATGGTGTCTTGCTGCCCTTTCTGCTCTCTGAAGCGTTTGGTGGGCCACTGCGAGATACAAGGAAGCTGGACTAGATGGGCCTTTGGCCCGGTCCAGTGGGGCTGTTCTTATGTTGTTAGCCACAAACTAGCCCAGTGGCAGCCACAGGGTGGGTGCTGAGGTGGCCCAGTCATGCTGTGACACATATTGTCAACCACTGATGGGGGGGCAGTTCAGTCTGATTGCTGTACACACAGATACACACGTGTCCAGGGGGGCTTGCCTGAAGCTACTTCTGGAGGTCTTTGTTCCCATCATGCTGTCTTGGTGTGAGCCCTGCAGGTCCCAACATCCTCCCCAGCAGTGCTTCACCTGGCACTGAGATGGACTCCTAAGGAGTGACACCCCCCCCCCAACCTGGATTAGCCTGGAGGCTCCAGGGGCATTCTTCAGTCAGGGTGTGCCCCATGGATACTGAAAGGCCGCTGCGGAACACACATGGTTTGGTTTGGTCAACATGCCAGGATTGGCCCAGAGCCTCCAGGACACAGCCCCAGTCCCTACCAGGGTCCTCTGACCCTGGAAGAAAGGAACCTAAATGACTTTTTGCTTAATTTAGATTTAGAAGATGAAGCACTTTTAATTGATAATGGGTTAGATTTTTTCCCTTTAAGTTGCAGGAAGGTTTATATGAGTAATTTTCCACATATGGCAGGCGGACGTTTTACTTACTATCACCCGATTGTGGCCAGCAGAATAGACGGTGTGGGAGGAGAAGGACTGGACAGTGCAATCTTGCAGGATAGGACTGAACCCTTAGATCACGGGTACCTTTCCATAGAGTTGTACGGCGATCGCCTGACCCTTTGTGGCAAACGAAGGTGGAGACTGCACCCCTCTATGCTGCGTGAGCAGGAATATAAAGAAGTGCATTATCACATGGAGAGAATTAACTGAGGTCAGAAGGAATGACCCAATCAGATGATGGCAGGAGCTAAACAGGGAAATTAAGCAGAAGTGCATCGTGATGTCATCGCACGTGTACAGGAAAGAACTGGCCCAGTACCATAGAGGCCTTTTTGGCTTTCTGAAGGCCCATCAGAGGATCAACAAAGGACTGGCATGGAATAAGAAGAAATTAGAGAGGGATGGGAAGATTATCCAAGAATATCACTGGAGGAGAGAGGCCAGAATACAAAAGCAGAAATACAGATCAAAGGGGCCAATTGTGGAGCAGGAAGACTGGGAGAAGAAACAAAGGGGGGGAAGGACGATCAGGAACTTTGAAGGGCTTCGAAAGTTGAGGAGAGGAGATAAAATACTCAACAGATGAGATGTTGAGCATCATGAATTATCACTACCAGGAAATGTAGGCTGAGAAAAAGATGGAAGAGCAAACCATGACTGACTTTTTGATGAAAATGCCTAGGGATGCCTATGAGTCACCCAGTAAGGAAGAAGCAGAGGAGATGACTAAACCCGTAACAGAAGATGAAGTGCTGGAGGTGATAAGAAAGGGAAGAGACGGCACTGCTGTGGGTCCTGATGGACTAAATTACACCTTTTATAAGTTTCAGAAAGAACTGGCCGAACCCCTAGCCGTGGTTTTTAATAGAGCCTTACGGGAGGAGGACAAATTTAGAGATCGTTTTTATGGAGGACTCGTAACCTTCATTTATAAAGAGGGGGACCCTACTCTGCCTAAAAACTGGAGGCCCATGACTCTGACAAACATCGACTATAGGATTTTAGCAAAGATTTTGAATGACAGACTTTCCAAAATAGCCCCTAAGTTGATTACGAGGACCCAGACTAGTGCTGTCCCAGGGAGGAAGTTGACCGATTCCTTAGTTCTGGTTAGAGAGATTTTTCAGATGGTGGAGAAGGGAGAGTAGAGAGGGATACGTCTACAAATGGACCAATCTAAGGCCTTTGACAGAATAAACAGCAAGTATCTCTGGCGAACGCTGATGGCTAAGGGTGTCCCAGAGGTTTTCATAAACTATCTAAAAACTCTGAATGAGCAGGCATCGGTTATGCCGCAGGTAAACAGATGGAAGGGAAAAATCATACCCATAGAATCAGGGATACGCCAAGGATGTCCATTGAGCCCGCTCCTCCGTTTTGGCGTTAGGTCCGTTGCTGGCCATACTCCAGGCAGAGCGCAGAATAAAGGGAATCGCCATGGGTGGGGAAGGGAATAGCGCAGAGGCTGGGAAGTTAATAAAAACGGCAGCCCACGCAGATGATGTGTACGTTATGGTTAGAGACATGGGTGAGATGGAGACATTGAAGGGAATAATAGATGAATACAGCAGGGCCTCAGGAGCGGTGATAAACGAGGATAAAACCAATTGTTATTCTCTTGGGTCGAGGGGGAGAAACATAGAGGTGAGGGCCATGGGGGCTGTTTCTGAAACGGATGAAAGGAAACAAGAGGTTCAGAGGGTGGAATCTGTAAAAATTTTAGGTATAATTTTTGGACCGAAACAAAGAGGGTGGGAAGAGAACTGGAAACTGTGGGCCTCTAAGGTGGAGGAAAAACTGAAGAGGTGGAAAAAATGGAACTTGAACCTGTACCAGAGGGTGCATTACGTCAACGTGTATTGTGTTCCGATGCCGTTCAATTTGGCGGCGAACTATCCTCCACCAAAACAGGTGGTGGACAAGGTTACCCATCAGGTTTTTGTTTTCTTGTGGGGCGCTGCCTTCTTCCCTCTTGCCCGAACGATGGCATATAAGAAAGTGAAAAGAGGACTAGGGGTTTGGGTCCTGGAACCTTTGTTCTTGGCGACCTTTGTCTCCTATAACTGGCAACTGGGCAAAATGGAGGCAGAGGCCGCAGAAAGGGGGAGCCTTTGCCTCTGTATGGGCCCAATTCAGAGACACTTGGGAAAAGACGACCTGGGGACAGAAATGGTGGGTGAAAGAGCTATAAAACAATTTTTGCCGGAGTACATGAGGGAGGCGGTGACTCTGATGAAAGAGATGGGGCTCTTGGCCAAGCTGTATAAAACCAGTGGGCTGGAAGGAAAACAACTCGCATTATATGTATGAAATGACGGTATAGAAGTTTATCATGAGGCCTCACCAAGAGAGACAGCAAAGATTCTGCATACCTCTTGCAGGAGGAGGTGGCGTACAGTGCCTTTAGCGAGAAGAGAATCCCCTTTAGTTTATGGAAATTAAGGTGGAGGAGGGCTTTCCATCAGGTCCTCAGGGTGGGAGCGGCAAACCCATGGTTGTGAGATCAGAAGAGGTGCAAGAGGCCGACCTGCTTGGGGGGTCGGGACCCTCTAGATTGGTAGGTGCCCTGCCGCTGATAGAAATGGTAGCCTAGATGTGGAGGGGTGTAGCGAGGGCCGTTAAGTGGCCCAAACTGACCCAACAGGACTGGGAGACTATCGTCTCTGGGAAGGAGCCAGCGGGAGGTATGAGGGAACCCAAGAGAACAAGTAATGCGGGACAGGAGGGGAGGAGACAATAGGTGGGAGGTGCCGTAGTCCATGGCAAGATTGATAAATCTGTTATGTCCTTTTTGTGCTAGGGGCATCCAAAGGGGCAAAGAAATAAAGGAGAAAAAGTCCACCAACACGCAGGAATGGGTCCACTTTGTGGTCTCCAGAGTATACGGCGTTGTGGCTTACAAAACTGTGAGAACCGGTAGAGACAGGTGGAAAAAATGGTGGGAGTGGTTAGATGGGGTGAATCCACCTATAACGTGATGTCTCTGTGTTCCAGTTAAACAGTTGATGTAATGTGACTGCAGTTGAAAATGTAAAATATGATTTCTTTCCTCTATATTATTTATTGCAGTATTAAACTTTTAAAATAAAAATCTATATTTCGCAGTCCCTCTCGCCTGCAAGAGGAATCCTGGGGGTGCCTGGGCAAAGTCCTAGCAGGACAATGGGAAGAGGTCTCAGGAACAGCTTTGTTCAGGGAGGCAGGCTCAGTACCAGGGGAAGTGCATGGATTCCTGGAGAGCCTTGGGTAGGCAACAACCCAGCACAACACCCCCCCCCCTCTGGTCCAGGGACCATCCTGTAGCCCAGGGGCCTGTCCCATGGAGTCCTCCACCTCAACCAGGGATGCCAGAGTGAGTGGGGTATGGACACCTGGCCATAGTGTCAGGCCCTGGCCCCCGTTCACCCTCATGACCAAGCAACCCCAGCCCTGTGCCAAGCCCCCACTGCCAGTGTTTAGCTCCTCATCCTTCACGGTGGCATCTCCAGGATCTGCAGTTCAAACCACTGCTCAAGCCTGATAGAACCCTGAGCAGGAAAGAGAAGGGGCTGCACGACTCCTTCAGATTGGGTCATGACACCTGCGAGTCCTCCGCAGGACAGGGATGGGGACAACTGCCGTCCGAGGCAGAAAGCACCGGAGTGCTGCCATGTGCTTTGTGCAAGAAGTGGAGCACAGCCCCAGCTGCTGCTGCAGGGTCCTGTGCGCTAGGCAAGGTGCTGGGGTGTTGACCAGTTTGCCTTTGCGAACACCTTTTCCGTGACAGAGGGGTAAGCACCCTCCCTCTGCCTCTCCGGGTCAGGCTGCAGTAGCGGCCGCCAGGACTTCTCCCATGACAGCAAAGCAGCCAGAGTCACGAGTCAGAGCCACTGCTAGTCCCCCATGATGTGTGCTGTGATCACATACAGCACCATTTACGGCTTCCATAATGAATCCCACAGCGGCTTCACTTTGAGACCAAGACAGATGGGGTTGTTCAGAACTTTTAATACAAACATTGTCAGAAAAAAGGCTTTATAAAAGACTAAAACTCAGAAAGAGACACACACAACCCCCTGGCCCAGCATCACTGCGCTGTCCAGTTGCCCCTCCCCCCCAAAAGCTTGCAAGTCCTGTGCGCATTGCTGATGCGTCTTGCATTGCCCTCATTTCCGGTTGGCCTGGGCTGTGCCAATGACACACTCGTTCACCTGCAAAGAAGGCCCAAGGCGGATTGGGATTGCAGCCCCACAGTCCCCACACCTCCACTCAGAGCCCCAGGCCAGCCTGCCTTAGGCAGAGGGGGTCCTGCTGCCCCATAGTCTTCCACCAGCCCCTGCTGGCTCACACTCACTTTTTTGGCAAAGCGCAGGGAGTTAAGGGACTCGGCCAAGTTTTCTTCCAGCGGAGAGATGTTGACAAACATCAGCCTGGCGGAGGCAAGAAACGGAGATGAGGCAGAAGAGGCCGAGGGCAGCCTGCCCAACCCCCACCGTGCTGGACCCCATGCCCCTCCTTGGCCCCAGCAGCCCCAGCCCACTGACTCACATCTTGGAATTGCCTCCCAAGGAGTTCTGAAGCAGGTAGGTCAGTTTGCTGTTCCTGTAAGGCACGTGGGCCTCCTGCCAGGGAGAGGAGGACAAAATGAGCCAGTGGGTGCTGAAAGAGGCCCCCAGCGCGCCTTTCCTTCCTCCCACAATGGGGAGACTGCCAGTAGCACAGGAGAGGACCAAAAACCTCTCGCTTGCGGCCAGCGCTAGATGTTCCACAATGGCAATAATTTTTGTGCGTGCCAATTCTGCATCCCCTGCAGCACGCGGACTGCTCCATACAGACTCCACAAGGCAGGTCACCATCACCACTGCCACCCCTGTGCTGCAGGGGACAAGGAAGAGCTACCCAAGGTCAGCGCATAAGCCTGCAGTTCAGACAGGAGTCAAGCCGGGCCCACAAGCGAGTTAGCCCAGGCTCTATCCCTTCTCACAGAAATAAGCCGGCAAGACACGCACACGCTGGCTTCTTGATGTCCCTGAATCAGGCAAACCCCCCCCCCCTTCCCGGCAGCTGCTTTGCCCCAAAGTGCAACAACCCCTAGGCCAAGCAGGCTCCAGCTCAGACGCCTCAGCAAGAGCAGCAGGAACTGTTCCAAAAGGGGGCGGAGCCATTCCCTTCCCCCAGCAGGAATGTATTGGAGAAGGAGAGCAACACGGCCCAGTGCCCATCCAGGAGGGGTTGCTGCAGCAGGACTGTCCCTTCAGACACACTCACAGCCCACAGGGGCTGACTTGGGGGCGACTGCTGAGCCCCTGCAGGGGGCAACTCTGGCTCGCTTCATTTCTCTGCTTCAGTGCACTCTGAGAGACCAGGCCAGGAGGGACGGGCAGCTGGAAGGAGTCACCCCAACCTCCAAGCAGCCTTGGGGAGAGGCCACAGGACAGCAAAGGGTACCTTGTTGCTCAGGGCCATGATGACCAGGCCCAGGTTGGAGAGACTGCTGTTGATGGCCTGAGTCTCCTTGAGCCGCTCCCCTCTGGACAGAGACTTGTCCAGGCGCTCGCTGCCCGCCAGGTCCACCAGGCTCAGCACGGCTGCAATGGGACAGCAGAAAGATTAGCACAGGCAGACAGCCCCCCCCCAAGAGCAGCCCCAGGGCTTGGCTCCGGCCACAGGGCAGCCTCCAGAGATGGTGAGCGCCCCAAGAGGAGGAGACTGGAGCTTGCAGGAGGGAGACGAGCTGAGAAGGCTCAGTGGCGCCCGGTGGCGGCAGCAGCGTGTGGCTGGAATCTCCCTTCCCCCCAGCTAAGCACTTGTCCCCTCCTCACAGGAGGTATGCAGGTCTTGGCTGGTGTTGTGGCCCTCAATGTGGAGCTGGAAGAGGCTGTGGCTGCGGGAGGACCGCTCGTTGAGGATCGTCTTGGCCACTGAACGGTGGGCCTCAGCTACCCGCAGCAGCTTCAGGACCTGGAGAGAAAGGACAGGAGAATTGGGCTTCTTCCCACCCCGGCATTACCAGGGAGCAACCTGCCTTCTTGAAACACACGGAACTCCTCCTGCGTCTGCAGTTGTGGTTTTGCACTTTCTGTCACTTGCTATCTGGTCTTTATCTGTTTTTAACCCTTTCGCCTCATTTATCACTTTATACATCAGGTTGTTATTTTCTAGGCACAACAAGCTGACTCAACAGATTTAAAGTTACTTCTCTGAGTGAGACATTCCCAAATACGGCAGTTCCTATGATGGTAAACATCACAGGAGCTCCTGATGTCCAAACTCCCACAGCGCCCCACTTGAGGGGACCCCACTGCAACTCTTTGGTGCCTGGATGCAGCCTGCGCTGTTGCCTCGGCACCTGCAGTGACCCCTCCCCCACAACCTCAGCAAGCAGGTCTGCAGTGCCGCTACCTCCTCCTCTGAGGCGACGGGGACGCAGCTCAGGCCAGGGACGTGCAGCTCCTCTGTGCACTGGCTCACTCTCCTGATCTCCAGCTCGGAGCTCCGCTCGGGACGAGGCACCAGCAGGTCCCGCAGAGCCTCGTTGTAGATCTCCAGGAAGTTGGCAGTGAAGTGGTACTGAACAGAGGTGACAGAGGCACACGCTGGATTGGAGAAAGGTGCCGCGCTGACTGCACAAGTACACAAAGGCAGGAGCGGAAGGAGTCCTGAAAGCTACAGCCACAGCGCCTGGGTGGCCCATCTCAAAATACTCCCGGCAGCAGGTGACCAACCAAGTCGCTTTCCCGCCCCCTGCTAGGTGGCTGGGCATGTTAGGGGTTCTGAGGTTGGAGATGAGGAGCCGCCTGAGATATGACGTGGGCGAGAGACTATGTGGGGCCTTGCCCAGCTTGCCTTGGAAGGGACACGGGGTGCCCTGCTTCCACACACTGCTGTCCGGCATAGAATCCTCCCCCCCACCTGAACCTCTTGGAATGGGGGGGGGCTTTCACAGCAGGCAGCTTGCTGAGGCTAAACTAGCAGGAGCAAGGCCAGACAAGCCCAACTCCAGCTTGTAAGAGCAACCCCACCCACCCTGCATTCAGATCAGTCCGCCAAATAACAGCCCAATCCTAGCCACACTTTCCTGGGAATAAATCCCATTGACTCTAGTGGGACTTAGTTCTGAGTAGACACACATAGGATTGGGCTGCAAGCTGCCTACAAGCAGCCCTACATTTCCTCCATTATCACGCAGAATTTTCCCCTGCTCCCAACACAGCCGCTGTGTGAGCCAACTGCTCCCCTGTGCTGGGAAAGATAGAAATCTTTCCCAGCACACGCATTTCTGGTGACTGTCAAAGAGCTGACAGATGCACCAGCAGCAAGAAATACACTCAAACCCACTTTAGCGCAGTCTGACCTAACCCCCGTCTCTGGTGTGCAAGCCTCACCTTCCAGCCCTTGGCCTCCATCTCGCGGGACGCCCTGAAGACCTGCTGCACAGCCCGGGGGATCAGGCCTGCAGTGTCTGGGCCTTTCTCCTCTGGCCCCTCCATAGTGTACGTCTTCCCGCTCCCTGTCTGTCCGTAAGCGAAGATGCAGACGTGGTACCCGTCCAGTGCAGACTACAGCCAAAGAAGGAGGCAGCCATCAAGCCAACGGGCAGCAAGAGAGGCCCCGTGATTGCGGCCGCCTCCCGTGAGCCCCTCCCATACCTGCACGAGCAGCGCAATTTCTTCAAACACCTCTGCTTGAGAGCTGGACGGTGGGAAGACACGGTCAAAGTTAAATTCGTATGTGATGTCATCCTTGCGTTCGCGCCCAGTGTGGGACTGTGGAAGAAACGCAGAGGTTACCCCTGCTAACTGGGTAAGAGACACTTAAAGTGGGTGCTCTTATTTAGGGAGGGAGAGTAACTGGCCCTCCTCATCCCAGCAGCGTCTTTTCTAGTGGCTGTCTGCTGGTGTCCTTTTGCATCCTTTTAGATTGTGAGCTCTTTTGGGACAGGGAGCCATTAGTTGTTTGGTTGATTTTCTCTGTAAACTACTTTGTGAACTTTTCATTGAAAAGCAGTATATAAATACTGTTAACAACAACACCACCACCACCACCACCACCACAATCGTGACTAGGGGCCCCTCTTGCCTGGTCCCTCTGCTCCAGGCGGCAGCTACAGCTGCTTTACAAGACGACCCCTCCTCAGTCCAGGACCGGCTCCCTCCCTCTGCTGCACAACAGGTCCCTCCCCTCCCCGGGTCTGCTACTGACCCTCAGCAGCTGCTCTGCACACGTTACAGTACAGCTGAGGAAAAGAGCACCGCCCCTTTCCCAGCCAGGCCTGTCCTCCATGCCGGACTCTCCTCATCCACTTGAGCAGAGACTAGCAGGTCTTATCTCCTGTCTGTAGCCTCCTATTGCAGTAGGAACGGCCCTGGACGTGGCAACCTCCAGCTGGCTCTCCCACCCCTTTGCACCACCTGCATTCTTCCCCAAGATGCAACCAAGCCCGGGAGAAGAAAAATATACTGGGAGACAGGCCCCAGCTCACCTCTTCAGCCTTAGAGATCACGAGACTGTTCTTGTCACCTGGAGGGAAGTGGAGGTGGCCCATCCCCTTCTGGGCATCCTTCTCATGGCCCAGCAAAGGGCGCACACGGCAAAAGACACGGATATTGCCCTGGAGAAAAATCACCCCTTCATCAGCACTTCTGCTCCAAGGAGAGCCGGGGGGGCAGTGGCTGACTCCCACAGCCCCCCCTGCCTGCAAGCCCAACATGCCCGGGTCACCTTGAGCTCCTGCACAGTGTTGTGCAGGACCCGCCGCTCCATCTCTGACTGGTGCAGCTGCTGCGCCTGCTCTGCCAGCTGGGCCCGCAGCATCTCGCCTTCCTGCCGATGCCAAGCCAGGCTTTCCTCTACCGAGCGCAGCTCTGCCTGCAGGACAACAGAATGGCGCATTTGCACAGGCAAAAAGCTGTCCTCGGCCCACCTGGCTCACCATCAGTGGTGCTGACTAGTAGAGGCTCCTTGGGACTTTAAAGCAGGGAGGAGACTACCTCTGACTGAACCCAGGATCTTCTGTGCACAAGCCAGGTGCCCTGCCACAGAATGCTGCTGCTGCAACAAAGGCTGGCAATCACCCCAAACCTTCAGGTCAGGCAGCCGATTCTCTTGCGAGAGGAAGAGGACGGCCAGAAACCTCAGCCCTCCAAGAGCAGGCCGCCTGCAGCAATCCCCACCAAACTGCAGCAGAAGGCGCAAGGAAGTCCGCTGGACCCTGCCAGATCAAAGTCAAGTATGTCACTGGGTTTCTTCCACCTTCCTTGTGCCTCCCTTTAAGATTAGGAGTCTCTTTGGATCAGGGACAAGAAAGCAACATGCTTTCTTGAAATCCGTCCCTTCGCCTGGCATGGAGCAACAAAAAGAAGGATGGACCATACCCTCCCAAAGAGCCTGCCAAAATACTTGTTGTGGTCAACAGAGGAGGCAGAATCTGATCTGGCCCTGCAAGATGCCCAACCGCTCAGGCACCACAAGCCTGCAGTTGGCAAACCTCCTGTACAGCATGCGATTCTTCCTTGGTATACTGGGGTCCCTGCTAATGGAGCATGCAACACAAAGCAGGAGTGACCCACCAGGGCTCAAGCCAGCCTGATCCAAATCAAGAGGGCTGGCACCCTGGAGCAAAAGAAGCAGATGGTGTGCACTGTCATGAAAAAGGCTGCGTTACTTGCAAAATGAATAGCTACTCTAAGAAATGGCAAATTTTCTCATGCGCTTACAACCCCACGGCGGGGGGGGGGGGTCCACCAAGGTCTGCTTTGTTTCTATAGACCAGAAACACGTACAGAGCAATATGTGTGAAAAGACTTTAGCGACTACTAGTCAATCCTCTGCTACCACCCCAGAGAACGAAGAAGCCACATAGTTTCTTCTTCTCCCACATAGTGATTTACTAGCAGATTCACCAGCTCCTGTGCCAGTCACAGAATGCGCGTACTCCACCTTACCTCTGTGTAGAGTCAAATTTTTGCCCTGGGGAGGAAACCTGAGGCAGGCCCCACCCCAGACATTCCCAGCTCTCACTCACCTCTCTGGCCTCCAGCTGGGCCACTGTGTCCCTGTTGACTGCCTTCATCTCCGCATTGGCCTCTTCCAGCTTCCCAAGCACCTGGGCCTGGTTCAGGAGCGTCTCCTCCATCTGCTTCTCCTTTGCCAAGAGCTGAGCCAGTCTATGGAGCCTCTCCTGGGCCTGGTCTTGAGAAGTCTGCAGTGCAGAGGCCAGAAAGCTAGTTTGGGGCAGAGGAAGCAGAGCTGTCAGAGGCGCAGCAGGAAGGCAACCCCAAGAAGCAAGCCCGCCCCCCCTGCTCACCTGGCCCGGCCTGTCAGCTCCTTAATTTGGGCCCTTGCCTGAGCCAGCTCCTGCCCCAGCCCCGCCAGCCGGTGCTCCAGGGCCTGCTTCTCGCCAGACAGCCCCTGGATCTTCTCCCTGTAGACGACCTCCTTGGCCCGCAGGTCGCTCAGCTGCCCCTTCAGGTCCCAGGCAGGCCGCTTCCGCTCGCCCTTCCTCGCGGCTGCCGCCACTGCAGACACAGGGAGGGAGAGGCTGTGGGCCGGCCCGGAGCGGTCCTGCGCCCCAGACCCGCCTGCGGGAGTCCCTACCTGGCTGAAGGACCGTGGCCGCCGCCGGCTGCTGCGCTGCGGCTGGAGTGGAGCGGGAGGGCGGCCGCCGCCGGCCTGTCAAGAGAGCTCCGTCAGGCGAGGCCAGAGGCAGCGGCGGGAGACCCCGCGCGGCCAGGCCCGCCCCGCCCCGCGGCCCCTTACCGGGCAGGTGCTGGCTGCGGCGCGAGGGGGCTGCAGGAGGCGCCCTCGGCCGGGAGGCGGCCCCCGACGCGCAGCCTCTCTTGGCGGACGCAGCGGGGCCCCGGGCTCGCTTCTGCGGAGGACACAGGCCGTCACCGGGAGGACTCGGGGAGCCCGCCCGGCGCAGCTTCCTGCTCGCTGCGCCCCGCGTCCCTCCCCGGGCGAGGACGGAGCCCCCTTCCGGAGCCCGCCCGCCCGCCCGCGCGCCCGCGCGCAGCCTCACCAGGCCGGGGGGCTCGTTCTCGCTGCTGGCCGGCCGCTTGGGCCGCAGGCCGGGCACGGGCAGCCTGGAGGGCGCGGGCGGCGCGCCGCGGTCCATGGCGGCCGGGAAGGACAGCGCCCGCCAGGCTCTCGGGGCCGCTCCGCGCAGGACTGGCCGCGCTGCCTCCCCGCCGCAGCGCCAACGTCCGCGGATTCAAACGCCGCTCCTTCCCGTCGTCCTGCGGGCGCGGAGGCGCTGGCCAATCGGCGCCCGGGCTCGCCCCGCCCCTCGCCCCAGGGGGACTGCGCGCCCCCGCCGGCCGCGCGCGCTCCTGTCGCGGGGAGGCGCCCGCCCGGGACGGCGCGCGGGGACAGGCAGGCAGGCAGGCCGGCGGGCGGGGCGCGCGAGGGGCGGCGCGCGAGGGGCGGGGCGCGCGCGGCGGGCGGTGGAAGTCCGGCAGGTGCAGCTCCGCCCCTTGGCGCCTCCCCCCGAGCCCAGCACGGGTCCGCGGGCCGCCGGGCAGCGGCGGAGCGGGTGGCGCGGCTGCCTGCCTGCCTGCCTGCCGGCCTGCCTGGGGCTTTGCCGGGCCGCGGATGTCCCCGGGGCGGGGCCCTCGCCTCCCCCTCCGGGGCTCGCGGCCCTCACGGCGCCGGCGCGAGCGCGGGGGGCTCTAGGGGGGTCCCCGCGGCCGTGCCTCGGCGTCCCCCCTGGCCGCGCCCCACTCGGCTGCTGCGTCACTCGGGCTCGGCTGGGATGGAGCCGCAGAGGGTCCCGCCGCCGCCTCTCCCCTGAGCCGGCCGGCCGGGGCGCTCGGCAGCCGCGGGCGGGCGGGCGGGCGGGAGGGCGAGTAAGGGCCGGGCCGCGCCGCGGAGGGCGGGAGGACGCCCCGCCGCCTCTCCTCCGGGCATCGGGCAGCGCGGCAGGGGAGGGTGCGGGGCTGCCGGTCCGAGGGGCGCGCCGGTGCCGGACGGGCTGCCCGGTCTCCGCGCCCACCCACGGTCCCCTCCCCTCCCGTCCCCGCAGGCGGGCGCAATGTGATGGCGAGCGAGCCTCCCACCCCCTCCGCCCGGGTGACCACGCGGACCAGCTCCCGCCTGACCTCGGGCCCCTGGAAGCGGCCGGCCGCGGCCTCCTCCCCCTGCTCCCCCGCCGGCTCCAGCACCGCTCCCGGCTGGCCCCGCTTCTGGGACGGGCAGGATGTCCTGGCCCGCTGGACCGACGGGCTGCTCTACCTGGGCACCATCAAGAAGGTCAGTGCCCCCCCCCCCGGCCCCGGCCCGCCCCCCGGCAGCCCCGCCCCCCGGCCCCGCGCTGAGACCCTCTCCGCCCGCAGGTGGACCCCCTCCGGCAGGTCTGTCTGGTGCAGTTCGAGGACGACTCTCAGTTCCTGGTCCTCTGGAAGGACATCAACCCGGGTAGGCTCGTCGGGCTTCCCCCGCCCCCCTTGGCCCTTCGGAACTTGGGAGGGGCGGCTGACCTGCTGCAGGGAAGATTCCTGCCCCAGCAGGTGGCCTGGCCCGGCCTGCCTGCCCACCTTCCTCCCTCCCTCCCTGCAGCCGCTGTGCCCGGGGAAGAGCAGGCGTGTTGCGTGTGCCACTCGGAGGCTGTGAGCCCAGAGAACCGGCTGGTCAGGTGTGAGAAGTGCAGCCACGGTGAGCGATCCGCCTTCGTTCACCTCCCTCCCCCTTACCAGAGGACCTGGTGTCCCTGGACGACCCCCGTTGACTTTCCTCCCCCCTCCCCCCTACAGCCTACCACCAGGAATGCCACCTCCCCAGGGTGCTTGGCGAGGGCGCCTGGATGTGCAGACAGTGTGTCTTTGCAGTGGCGACCAAGGTGAGGAGGCTGTGGTGCTGGGTCAGGCTGGGTCCCTCTTGCCACTCTCACAAGCACAGCTGGATTCAGGGCCCAGGTGGGGCAGGGAAAAGACTCCATGCTTGTTCTCAGCTGCCCCTGTCTGGTGTGGGATGGCTGTTCCACCCCCCCTCACCTACTATGGCTGTCTGCCAAGCAAGCTGCGCTTGGGCTAGGCACACCTTGGAGCTGCAAGAAGAGCCTGCCTCAGTTTTCAGCATTGCACTATTGCACTGCATGGATGTATCTTATTGCCGGGGGCAAGTGGAACTTGTTGTCTGTGGGGTGGCCATGCTCCGTGCCTGTCCAGAGATGCGAGCGCCCCGGCTGACCCTCCCCATCTGGGTCCCGCCCCTTGACCTGACGCCTCTCTGGATCTCTCTCTCCCTCCTTCCCCACAGCGGGGCGGTGCCCTCAAGAAGGGCCCTTATGCCAAGGCCATGCTGAGCATGAAGCTCGTGCTGCCATACCAGCTCCGGGCACTGGAGTGGGACGCTGAGCACCTTGCCAACCGCCAGCAATGTTACTGCTACTGTGGAGGCCCTGGCGAGTGAGTCTGCTGCGGCGGGGCAGGAGGGGGGCTTGGCTGCGGGACCCAGTGCCAGGCCCCTGGCAAGGACAGGTTCTGCCTGAGGCTGTGTGGTTCGCCTGCCCGCTGGGACAGAACCAGGCGGCCCCTGCTTCCCACTGTGACCAGCCTGCAGCCAAGGCAGGAAGGCAACAGCTCCAGGCAGGCTGCTCCTCTTGACCACACAGGCGCCACCTAGCGGAGCCCATCACTGCTGTTGTCTCCAGGGGGTGGCCCCCCTTTGTCTCTCATTGATCCAACCTGTTGTTCAAGCTTCCTGAGCCCGGGGGCGTCCCCCATCCTGTGACAGCCAGTTCCACTTAATTGGTGGAGGGAGACCCTCGTCCGCCACTCTTGAGTCTTCTGCCCAGGCCATGCCAAAGAGTTATAGTCTGGGCCCATTCCTGAGACTGGCCTGCCCTCCAGCCCCTGCCAGAGTACCGGCTGTCCTGGGGGGAGCGAGGGGAGCCCCAAGCTGTCTCCTTCTCTTGGCCAGGTGGAACTTGAAGATGCTGCAGTGCCGGCAGTGCTCCCAGTGGTTCCATGAGGCCTGCACCCAGTGCCTGAGCAAACCCTTGCTCTACGGGGACAGGTGAGGCTGCAGAGGGCGTGGTGGGCTTGGGGCATGACGGGAGCTGGTCGGCTGCAGGACTAACTCGGCTTGGATCTGTGGCAGGTTCTACATCTTTGTGTGCTGTGTGTGCACAGGGGGTCCCGAGAGCGTCCGCCGCCTCCCACTGAGATGGTGAGTCCTGCAGGCTGTAGAAGGGCACAGGCATTTGATGCACCTGAGGCTGGGAATGAGGGGCTCTGGCCAGTGGCACAGGGGGAGCTGGGAGTGACTGAGCTCCTGGCATCGCAAAGGGGGCTTTCAGCTAGACCGGGGTCCCCAAACTATGTCCTGGGGGGCTGCGTGCGGCCCGTCACAAGACTTTATCCAGCCCATAGCAACTTAAAACATCTTTTTCTTAAAGCACTCAGTCAGACAGTCAACACGTGCAGTTCTGTCCACCGAACTCCTTTCCGTAGGAACAGAGTGATGTCGGCCTGCTATCTTCAATTACTTGAGCCATATGCTTTAAGACCCTCAAACTATAATAATCATCCCTGCAGCCAGAACAAATTGTGCATGTTGACTTTTCAACAACGCCATAAAATGATCATAGCGAGGAAATAGCGTCACTTTGGCACCTGTAAATAAGTAATAGCAAATGGCGTTTCACGGTGGATCTGCCAGAGACCGTGTGCCCCGCAGTTCTCGCCTCTGCCCCGGATAAAACTGCCCACCAAAGTGCGAAATGTACATTGTGGTCCTGAAAGTTGGGAGACCCCTGAGGGGGACGATGGTGTTCGATTTGGGGTGTCCTCCTAGAATGCCAGTGTGGCGCTCTGTTTTGCGCGAAGAGGCGCCTGAGTGACTGGTAGCCCAGCCTGTGCGTGCCCGTCTAGAAGCGAGTTCCACAGAGCGTGCGGGGCGTTGCTCAGTGCCTGTGTGTGCATGGCTCCGAGCGTGCAGGGGCTCACGAGTGCCCAAGAGAAGGGGGAACTGGTGGAAAGGCTCCTAGAGAAGAGAAGCGAGTGAGCGAGGAGCAGGTCCCGGTGCTTCCGTGCTTGCCTGCCTCTGAGTGCAGATCTCTGAGGCTGAGGCGGGGGGGGGGGGGTCAGGCTGTGCCAGATTCTTCTGAAGATCGGCCGCCTTGGGCCCCAGCAGAAACCAAAAGAGCCCAGGGCTTCTGGGCACTGGGCAGCAGCCTTGCCCTCCCAGCCAGTGTGTGTGGGAGGGGAGTTGCCGCCTCCTGCTCAGCATGCACTTGGGGCGCCTGCTTTGCAGGGTGGACGTGGCCACCTTATCCTGTACCACCTGAGCATCTGTTGCAAGAAGAAGTACTTTGACTTTGAGCGTGAGATTCTGCCCTTTGCCAGCGAGAACTGGGACAGCCTGTTGCTGGGAGAGGTAAGAAGCCTGCTGGGGAGGTTGGCTGGCCTAGGGAAGAGCCCCCCCGTTTAAGTGAGGGGTGGGAGGTGCATCATCTTGGGGAGCGGGGGGGGGTGTGCTGCTCCTCCGGGAGGTGCTGGAGGGGAGCCTGCAGTGATCTGTGGACAAGCACCTGGCCGGTTGGTCAGTCTGCGAGGTGGTCAGCAGAGCACGACTGAGCGCCAGTGCCTGGGGGTGTCAGAGGAGGAGAGAGGGCTGCTGCTTGCCATGGGAGGGGCAGAGGGGGTGGCAGGCAGCGGGGGCCTTGCCGCGCACTGACCCTCCTTGCCTTCCTTGTCCCTGCAGCTGTCGACACACCCAAGGGGAACCGGTACAGTGAGCTGCTGAGCGCCCTGACCAGCCACAAGGACAGGTAGGTGGGCCCCTTCCCTGCTGTGTAGCTGCCGGGCCCCGGAGCCCTGCTCTCCTGCTCCTCAGCCCGACTGTGCCCACCCGGCCCTGCAGGTTCATCTCGGGGAAGGAAATCAAGAAGCGCAAAGGTCTCTTTGGGCTGCACCTGCGCCTCCCACCCCCTGCGCCTCCAGCTCCAGGTGGACAGAGTGGTGACAGTGGGCCTCCTCTCATTCCGGACAGCAGGTGAAGGGGCTTCCCGCCTGCGGGTTCTTGGTGGGGTGCCAGGGAAGCGGGCCACGTGCTAAGGCTCTGCCAGCCCCCTCTGTGCCTTCAGCACCCTCCCCCTCTGTGCTGTGCAGATAAGGAGGGTCTCTTACAGCTTCCTTTCAGGGCAGGGCAGGCGTGGGAAGGGCCCAGAACGCAGGCAGGCCAGGCGGCTGCGGCTGCGGCAGCGGCAGGGCCGGAGGGAGCCAGCCTCGAGCACGGAGCAGCACAGCACCAGGGAGAGGGAGCGGCTGGAGAGGGCCCTCGCTCAGGTACATGGCCAGGGCGGGAGGCGCATGTGGGTCCGTTGCCCCTCTTTGCCTCTGGCAGCATGGGGGGCACACGCACCTGCCTCCCCCAAGGCAGACAGGCAAGTGCTTCTGTTGGCAGGAGGTGGTGCCGAACGCAGGCAGCACTAACCAGAGCTACGGCGGCTACGGCGGCACGTCCAGCGCCTACAACTTCCGCCGCACTGACGCCCGCTGCCAGGACAGGTGAGGGGGTGCCTGTGGCGGTGGATGGTGGGGAAGCGCTCCAGCCCTGTTCCGCGGTGACGCCTGCCTCTGCCCCACAGTGCCCCAATCCGGATGTTTGCCTCCTTCCATCCCTCGGCCAACACAGCAGGGACTTTGAGGTGAGGAGGGATCAGGGCTGGGGGAGGGTGTCGTGCCTGGGCTGCGGGGGGGGGGGGTGTTGTGCCCCTTTTTCTGCAGACAGCTGGTTGGTCCTCCTCTCTGCATAGGGAAAGAAGCAGCTCTGGGGGCATCTCTCTAGCCGTGACCAAGTGGGACACACAGAGTGCTTGGATTCCCTGGGGTGGGGGGTGGCACCCACTGCCCCCTTGGCTCACAGTGTGTGTGGGGGTGGAGGGAGGGAAGGAGCAGGAACTTATTTCCCCCTTGGGACTGGGACTCGCCCAGTGACATTGGTTGGGAGTCGGTTTGGACAGACGGGCAGTGCTCCAAGAAAGCAACATCCAAGTTGAAAGAGGGGGTGGGGTGCCAAATGCTAGTCCTCTGCCCAGAGAGGTTGGGCAAGTCATGGGGGGAAGGTCTGGCCTTGGGAACGAGCTGCGATGGCCACGCGGAGCCTCCCTGTGCAGCACCACTGCCTCTGAGAGACGGTTGTGTAGGAGGCCTGCTCCCCTCCCCCACCCACTCCACAGCCCCGGTCTGCCAGTGGGGGGGTGGGGGCTGCCTCAGGGGCTTTGGGGAGGCTTCCTACAAGCAGCTGGCCAGGCTGGCCCCACCCCAGGAGCTCCCTCACCTCCTGCCCTGTTGCATTCTCACTGTGCCACCCTCGAGCATCTCTGGAACAGCCAGGTTTAGGAGCACTCTGTCTCCATGCGCAAGATGCTGAGTGGCCCCCACACAGACTCCCCCCTTGATCCCTATCCACAGCTTGGAGGATGGGGTGCTGTGCCGAGCGCGGTGCCCCCCCTTCCATGCAAGTCAGGCGCGCCTGTTCGTAATGGCTCTTTGCTGGGGTCTCTCTTGTGCATCTTGGGGGGGGCAGCAGAAGCCTTTCTTTTCATTCTGCTTACTCAGAGAAGCCGCACTGTGACCTTGATTTGCTAGAGTGGTGCATGTCTGCATTCTGTGTGATCCGAGCCTGTTTTATAGCAAATGCAGAAATGGAGGCTCCCACAGAAGAGGGGCAGGGAGGGGGCAGGAAGGACCAGGGCCAGCCTCTCCCCAGTGAAGGCAAAGGCCTTCTGTGGACACTCCCAGGCCAGAGTGAGGCAAGACCCCAGCCCCACTCTTCCTTGCTTGGAGCTCTCACTGTAAATTTAGATTCCTGGGCTGGAGCTCCTCCCTTTGGTAGAAAGGCTACAATGCTGGGGGCTCTGCAGTCTTGAAAAAGCCTTCAGGGTCCCAGCATAGGATGCTACCTGGACACAAAGCCTCTGCCCCTCCCCCATCCAGGAGAGTGTCTCCCAGCAGTCACGGCTGACTAGCTGCAGCCCCAGTGAGCAGAGCCTGTCCACAGGGCAGCATCAGTGACCTTTCATCCTCGACAGAGCCTGAGTACTGCTGTTGCTGCAGATGGCATCCTCAGGCCTCTACCTTGGGGGCGGGGGCTCAGCCCTGCCCAGCTCAGCATCCTGTCTCCCACAGTGGCCCACTCACTAGCAGCCCTGATGGGCAGGGCCCAAGCAGACCCCACAGATACAGCTCTCCCCCCCCACGCCCCTTCCTTGGTCAGAGCAATGTGGAGTCTTGTCCCCTATGAATGTCTCCAGCCTGCTGTTAAAGCCCCCCCAGGCTGGTGGCCTTCACACCTTGTGACAAAATTCAGACCAGCCACAGGCTGCTGCGTGAACCACATATGGGCCTGGGGGCAGTCATCCCTCCTCCTCCCAGCCGTGTGAGTCCAGCCTATACCTGCTGCTTTGGGTTGGAGGTGGGGCAGGGGCAAGCAGCTCCCAGACAGCAGGCCTTGGGCCAAACTGGCCCAGGTGCCTAGAAGCACAGGCTGCAGATCTCTGAGGGGTGGTGTCTGATGTGGGGAAGTTCGTAAGCAGAGGCTGGCTGACTGGCTGGGGGAAGAGCCTTGGGGAGAACTTCTCACTCAAGAGAGGAGGCCAAAGCGCTACTCCTGAGCTTGCCCCTCTCCTCCTCCTGCTGTGTTTCTGGCTGTGCAGGCTACAGCGAGAGGTGGGTTGCCAGCAGTGCGTCTCTAATGCCAGAGACCCTGGTTGACCCCCTCCCGTTCTCTCTTGCAGCACAAGCCGTGGAGCCGCCCTCGACCTCCACGATGCCTCCGCAGAGCACGAGAGCCCCGAGCGGTCTGCCCCACTTCTGCCCTGCGTGGCCTCTGCCAAGCGCCCAGCCCAGCCCCTGCCCCCAGCTTCCTCAACCCTCTGCGTGCCAGCAAGCGGCCCACCTAGCAGCACCTACTTCGGGGCCATGGGGCGGCTGGCCCGGGGGGAGGCAGTGCGCATCCTGGCCCGACGCATCACCACCGACGGCACCGTCCAGTACCTGGTGGAGTGGGATGGTGGGGGCATGTTCTAGCCCCTGTTGCAGTGGGGCTCCTCGGGGCCCGGACCCAGGGTGGACTCACAGGAAGGCCTCCCCAGCTGCTGTCCTGCACCTGTTGATGAGTGCAAGGAGCAATTCCAGGGGGCAGCAGTGGCTCTCCTTCCTCAGAGGAATGCTGAGAGTACAGCTTATTTTCCAGGTGGAGGGAGCCATGGGGCAGGAGGCGGAGGATTTTTGCTGGGGCTCCCCCCCAAACCAAGCTGGATCCTCCTGTAGAGTTTTAAGTTTTGCTTATTTTTTTACGGTTTGTTGGTCAAAGGTTTTATTTAAGGAGGGCTGATGAGAACGGAAGAGGGCCCTGCTTCTCTTGGGGGGCGGGGAAGTATGTGTGCCCCTCCCCATCCCCTGCGCCTGCACCGCTGCTTCTGCTGTCACGGCTGCCACCTCTGCAAGCGCCAACTCTGTACAAAGCGCCGTGCTGAATAAAGAGCTTATGGTAGAGATTCTGGCTGCAACTGTTCTGGGGCACAATCTCATGCTTCTGAAAGCCAGGTAAGCTGCCTCTCTCCTCCCTCGCTAGAGTGCTGACTCCCATCCCCCCCATCAGGGCTGGGGGGATCTCCCCTCAGGCATGGCCTGGCCGCTCTGAACTGCATCAGGCCTGGGAAAGCAGCCCTTTCCCCTGCTGCTCTGGGTCTCTGAGCAGCCAAAGGGAGCTGTAGTTAAAGGCAGTTAAATGTACAATGCCCCCCCCCCCTTAAGAAATCCAGCAGTGCCCTGCAGGATCAGACCACCACCTCCCTCACAGGACCACAAGGTTCAAGGTCTTGGGTTCAGAGTTGGTGCATGCTGATTCATTGGCTGAAACTCTGGTCCCAATCTTAAAATGGTAACTTTTGCTTTTCACACAAATTCTGCTCAGACCAGCAGCTGCTGCCTGAAGAAGCATTCTGTCTTTTGGGGGGGGGGGTGCCCCTTGCAAGGCACTGCCTGTTACAAAACCTGCATTGGAGCACAAAGCCGTTGGGTCCAGGACTGTGGCTTTCCGTCACACAAGTGTCCTTGGTGACATAGGTCTTAAGCTTTGGGGCAGGTGGCAGCCCCCCACCCCACCCAGTGGTCCTCGCAAGGATCCCAGCAACAAAACGGCATGATGGTTCTGGGCATGATCTTCTGACTGGAGACAGGGGTGGCAGATCTGCTGTAGAGAGCGCCCTCCTCCCCCACCCCATAGCTGCCTGCTGGGAATCAGCCTGAACCACAGCGCCAGGTCTCCTTGCACCACAAGGGCCAGCTTTATTGCCTCCGTCAAGGCACAGCCAACGTTCCTTTCTGTCCTCCTCCGCCTCTTCCTTGCTCAGTCTCACTCGGGCACTGTCTCCTCAACCCACCGCAGGTAAGGAGGGTTGCCCTGCTGGATGGGCAGCGCTATCACCTCAGCCACTTCGTAGGGGTGCACGGATCTGCAAGCAGAGTGGGGAAGGGGCAGAGACAGCAGGGTTTTATTCTGCTGTGACCGCCCTGCACTTGCCCAGGCCAGGAGAGCAGAACCTCCCATTCATCCCCATCCTGATGGGACTCACCGGACAAACTCTGCCAGCGCCGAGATGCGAGAGCTGCGTGTTTTCATCATCTGCAGAAAAAGGAAGGAGCAGGCCTTTGCTGCAAGGAGACCCCCTCCCAGCCCTCCCTGCTTTCTCAGGGCCAAGTAAGGTGCTGGTCTAAGTCTCAGGCCAAAACTGCAGGAGGTAGAGGATCGCCTGCAGGCACGGAGCAAAGTGGCCCCCTAGACAGCCCTCCTCAAGCCTCCCTCTTCTTCCCCCAGCCTGGCTCTGGGCCAAGGTGCCTCCTGCCTTGCAGCACCCTGCTTGGGAGAAGGCCACTGCCAGCACACAGCCTTCCCCCGCCTGGTTGCCAGGCCACCCTCTGAACTACACCTCCCAGCATGCCCTCCTGGCAGAACTGCCTTGCTACAGCAGGCCTCCATTTTTGCAAGCCCTGGGGCCTGCCTGCTCTGCACGCTGGACCGAAAGGACAGCAGGCAGCGCTGGGCAGAAGCCCCCTCCCAAAACAAGCAGGCTTGGCTTCCCCGACTAGGTGACGGGTGTAGTACTGCCACTATCACCATGGCAACGCAGCTCCACTGCAGGAGCCAACCCTCCAGGCAGCCTGAATTGCTGCACCCTTTCACAAATGCTGAGGGAGGGGGGGGACGCGGGGGCGTCACTAGATGCTGCTCCTCACTCACCAGCAGTACCTCCGTGTCCTCCTCGATCTGGCCTTTCCACTCATAGCTGCAGGGGGAGAGAAGGCGGCAGCCATGAGTGGGGGGGAGCCACCACCAATCCCCCCCCCCGGCCTGCCATGGCTCGGAAGTCGCCCTGACAGGAGCCCCTGAATTCCTCTCTGAGCCATCAGTCCTGGTTGGAGTCTGCAAGGCCAAGGCACAAGGGGGGGGGGGTTGGCAAATGGCGTGAAGGTGGTGGCCACAACATTTCCTGCTCTTCAGCCAATGAAGCTCCAGAAATTCAAGGTGAGAGAGCAAAACATGCAAACTACAGCGAGGAAAGCCCCCCCTTCAGCCAATGGTGGTCAGGCCACCCAAGGAGACCCACTGGCAGGAGATTTGAGAAGCCAAAGTCTGCTGCTCCTGAAGCTCACAGCCCCCCCCCCCCCCGGACTGGTGGCTGGCCCAGTGAGAAGGCCGACTAAGGTGGGTGCTTCAGGCAGTGGCTGTCCAGCTCCTATGGGAAGAGAGGAGGGCCTCAGCCTCCCCTGCCCTTTTGGCACTGGAAGTCCCTGGGCCTGGCACCGCCTGGCTTGGGGGCGGCCCTGAAGGGGATCCCACAGATCCTGGGCGGGGAGGGGGCAGGCAGAACATCTTCGAGGTTCAAAGCGGCCGCAAAGAATGCCACTGACTGCCACGTGCTGGAGGTGGGGGGAGGCCCACCAGCGGGGTCCCCTGCTCCTTTGGGGGCCGGGTCTCCCCTGGGAACCGCAGCCACAACCCCGAGCTCCAGCCAGGCACCTGCCTGTGGGGGGGGGCGCGGACCAGGGCTGCACTCACTCACATGGACGTGATCTGGGGCACGATGTTCACGCAGGCCGCCAGCCGCTTCTCCACCACCGCCCTGCGGGACGGACAGACAGCGAGGGAGGCTCAGCGCCGGCCGGGTGGACCACGAGGGGGCCCAGGCAGGCGCCCCGCCCCCTCCCCGCAACCTGGCGAGCTCCTCCCCGCACACCTGGCGAGCTCCTTGGCGACCTTCTCATTGGGGCAGGTGACGAAGGCGGCGGAGAGGCTGCCGGGCGCGGGGGGCTCGGCCGCGGCCATGGAGGAGAGCAGGCGCCGGGAGGCCGTCCGGAGCGCGGGGAGCATCCACGGGGCCAGGAGCAGCAGCAGCAGCAGCAGCGCCTGCGGGCGAGGGCGGAGGGTCAGGGGCGGCCTCGCTGCCCTCGCCTGCCCAGGCTGCTGGGGGTCCTGCGGGGGCCACTCACGCAGCAGGCGCCCCGGACCGTCCTCTGCCTCCCTCGGCCGGAGGAGGCGCGCTCGCCGGCCATGCGGGGGGCCGGGCCGGGGGCTGCAGGCGACCCCCTTCCGCCGGGGAGGGTGTCGCTTCTGCCGCCGCCTCCTTCGCCCCCCGTCCGCGGCGGGGGGCGGGACACCGGGCAGTTTCTGCGCGTGTGAGCGCTCCGAGGCGCAGACGCGTGCGCACTGCTCGCTCCCTCCCCCAGTCCGGGAGGGGCCGCCCTTCCCTCCCTCCCTCCCTCCCCGTCCACGGCTGCAGGGCGCGCCTCCGGGGACCGAGGCGCCCAGCGGCCCTGCCGGACCCCCCCGCAGAGGGAGCTGCTGTCTTCGGAGGGGGTCCGCGCCTCTCTCCGGGGGGTCTGCGGGGGAGAGCAGGGGCGCGACCCTACCCGCTGCCTGTCGCGTCCGCCGGTCGAGCACGCGCGGAAGGCCCCGCTTCGCTTCGCCCCGCCCCGGAGGCGGCGCGCTGCCCTCTCTCCGCCCCCAGCGCCGGTCGCCCGGACAAGAGGAGATCCGCACCCTAACCCGCCCCCGCACCGGCCTCCGGAGCGGGCCCGCCTGAGACCAGGATGCGCACTGCCCAGCCTGGCTGGGACCCTGGTGGGCTTCTGCCTGGTCCCCTCTGGAAGGCGTCCAGGCCGACCCGTCAGCAGATCCTGTGGCCAGGAGTTCCACAGGTTGATGTCATGCTGGATAAAGAAATATTCTTTTCTCTGTTCTAACTCTCCTACCACTCAGTTTTAATGGCTGTCCCCTGTTCTGTAATGCAATGTGAGACCACCTCCCTCCATGCATTACTGTACAGGTCTCACTCATGTCCCCCTCCCCAGGTGCCTTTTTTTTAGACTGAATAACCCCAAATGCTGCAGCCTTTCCTCATAGGGAAGGTGCCCCAGCCCAGTCATCATTTTGGTCACTCCCTTCTGCACCTTTTCCAGTTCCATTAGGTCCTTTTTGAGAGGTGGCAACCAGAACTGGACTCAGTACTCCAGGTGTGACTTACCATCAGTTTGTACAATGGCTTAATAATCTGGGCTGTTTCATTCTCAATCCCCTTTAATGATCCTGAGCATGGAATTGGCCTTCTTCACCGCCGTCACACACTGGGTCAACCCTTTCTTTAAGCCGTCCACCAGGTCCCCAAGATCTGTTCCCTCACAGACAGCTCAGAACCCATCAGGGTATACGTGAAATTTGTATTTCTTGCCCCACTGTGCAGCCAATCGCAACACATCAGCCCGGTATTTCAGCCCCTGCCAGAACTGAGATGATTGTGCGCAGCAGGGATCTATACCTCTCTGGTCTCCTGTTATTCACACTTAGAACACACACATGAATTGTGGTGATGGGAACTGTGGAGAACAGCACTTGCACACAAAGGGAACACTTTGCACAAAGACTCTCTTGGCCCTCACAACAGGAATGGCAAGATACTGTGTTGACACTTGGTCTCTTGGAATTCTGATTGCATAAGAACAGCCCCACTGGATCAGGCCAAAGGCCCATCTAGTCCAGCTTCCTGTATCTCACAGCGACCCACCAAATGCCTCAGGGAGCACACCAGATAACAAGAGACCTGGTGCCCTCCCTTGCATCTGGCCTTCTGACATAGCCCACTTTAGTCACTCTCTTTTGCACCTTTTCCATTTCCACTATGTCTTTTTTGAGATGCAGCAATCAGAACTGGACACAATACTCCAGGTGTGGCCTTACCATAGATTTGTACAACGGCATTATAATATTAGCTGTTTTGTTCTCAATACCTTTTCTAATGATCCCCAGCATAGAATTGGCCTTCTTTACTATCGCCGCACATTGGGTCGACACTTTCATCGACCTGTCCACCACCACCCCAAGATCTCTCTCCTGATCTGCCACAGACAGCTCAGAACCCATCAGCCTATATCTAAAGTTTTGATTTTTTGCCCCAATGTGCATGACTTTACACTTACTTACATTGAAACACATCTGCCATTTTGCTGCCCATTCTGCTAGTTTGGAGAGATCCTTCTGGAGCTCCTCACAATCACTTCTGGTCTTCACCACTCGGAAAAGTTTGGTGTCGTCTGCAAACTTAGCCGCTTCACTGCTCACCCCTGTCTCCAGGTCATTTATGAAGAGGTTAAAGAGCACCGGTCCCAGGTCAGATCCTTGGAGCACACCGCTTTTCACCTCTCTCCATTGTGAAAATTGCCCATTGACACCCACTCTCTGTTTCCTGGTCTTCAACCAGGTCTCAATCCAGGAGAGGACCTCCCCTCTAATTCCCTGACTGTGGAGTTTTCCCAGCAACGTTTGCTGAGGGACCATGTCGAATGCGTTCTGAAAGTCCAGATATATAATGTCCATGGGTTCTCCCGCATTCACATGGCTGTTGACCTTTTCAAAGAATTCTAAAAGGTTTGTGAGGCAAGACTTACCCTTACAGAAGCCAGGCTGATTCTCCCTCAGCAAGGCCTGTTCCTCTATGTGTTTTGAGATTCTATCTTTGATGAGGCATTCCACTGTCTTACCCGGTATAGATGTTAGGCTGACTGGCCTATAGTTTCCCGGGTCTCCCCTCTTTCCCTTTATAAAGATCGGTGTGACATTTGCTATCCTCCAATCCTCTGGCACCATGGCCGTTTTTGAGGGACAAGCTGCATATTTCATTCTTCATTTCCTTAATAACTCTTGGGTGGATCCCATCAGGGCCCGGTGACTTATTGATCTTTAATTTATCAGTGAGGTCTGAAATATTTTCTCTTTTAACCTCTATCTGACTTAATTCCTCGGTTAGGAGGGGCCGTTCGGGCAGCGGTATCTGCCCGAGGTCTTCTGCCGTGAAGACAGATGCAAAGAACTCATTCAATTTTCTGCCATCTCTAAGTCTCCTTTTATCTCCCCTTTCCCTCCCTCACCATCCGGAGGGCCAACCTCTTCTCTGGCAGGTTTCCTGCTTCTAACATATTTGAAGAAGCTATTACTCCCCTTAATGCTGCTGACCATGCGTTCCTCATAGTCTCTCTTGGCCTCCCGTATCACCTTCTTACATTTCTTTTGCCACAGTTTATTTTCCTTTTTATTCTCCTCATTAGGGCAAGACTTCCATTGACGAAGGAAGCTTCCTTGCCCTTTATGGCTTCACTAACTTGGCTGGTTAGCCATGCGGGCAACCTCCTGGGCTTAGTGGAGCCCTTCTTCCTTTTCAGTATACACTTCCGCTGGGCCTTTGTTACTTTTGTTTTAAGCAGCCTCCATGCACTCTGGAGAGATTGGACTCTTTTTACCTTCCCTTTCAACCTCCTCCTAACCAGCCTCCTCATTTGAGGGAAGTCCGCCAGTCGGAAGTCAAGGGTTTTTATGAGAGATTTGCCCAGTATTCTTCCCCCGACGTGCATGTCAAAATGGATCGCAGCATGATCACTGTCCCCAATGGCTCAGTAACATTGACATCTCTAACCAGGTCCTAAGTACTGCACAATATTAAATCCAGAGTCACCTGTACTCTGGTGGGCTCCATGACTAGCTGATCTAAGATACAGTCATCTAGCATGTCAAGAGATCTGGTCTCCTTTTCATGACCAGAACACAAACTGACCCAGTCAATATGAGGATAATTGAAGTCCCCCATGATTACAACCCTGTCCCTCCTTGTCACCTCCCTGATCTGTTTCCTCATTCCAAGGTCCCCATCAGATTTCTGGTCTGGAGGACGATAGCACGCCCCCAGTATTACATCGCTGCACAAGCCTGGTAATTTAACCCACAGAGATTCTATGGTGGAGTTGGACCCCCCTTCAATCTCGACTTTGCTGAATTCTATCCCTTCCTTAACATAAATGGCCACCCCACCTCCAACACGTCCTTCCCTATCCATCCTGTAGAGTCTATAGCCCGGGATTGCGGTATCCCACTAATTCTCCAAATTCCACCAGGTTTCCGTTATGCCCACTATGTCAATGTTTTCCCTTGTCACCAGACATTCCAGTTCTCCCATCTTTGCTCGGAGACTTTGGGCATTTGCATAAAAGCATTTGTACACGGAATGCCCCAGGATGCACTGCTTATTCGCTCCTTTGTCCCCGCATCCTCTCATTGTGCCAAACCGTCTATCACATCCCATCACACTACCTTTCCCAATTTCTTCTCCTATTCTGCCTTTGTCTTGTTGTTCTCTAACCTCCCCATCCTCATCCCATAGGGATGAGGAGTCCCGAACCGGATGCCCCTCGGCTCCTGTCGGCCTTCCCCCAGGGATCAGTTTAAAAGCTGCTCTGCCACCTTTTTAATGTTATGCGCCAGCAGTCTGGTTCCATTCTGGTTCAAGTGGAGCCCGTCCCTCTTGTACAGGCCCCCTTGTCCCAAAAAGTTCCCCAGTGCCTAACGAATCTAAACCCCTCCTCCCTACACCACCGTCTCATCCACGCATTGAGACCCCTGATCTCCGCCTGCCTAGCTGGCCCTGCGCGTGGAACAGGTAGCACTTCAGAGAACGCTACCTTTGAGGTCCTGGCTTTCAGCTTCCTGCCTAAAAGCCTAAATTTGGCCTCCAGGACCTCCCAGCTACACTTGCCCACGTCATTGGTGCCGACATGCACCACAGCCACTACCTCTCCCCCAGCACTGTCTACTAGCCTGTCTAGACGAGAAGTGATGTCCGCAACCTTCGCACCAGGCAGGCAAGTCGCCATGCGGTCCTCACATCCATCGCAAACCCCCCCTCTCTATGTTTCTAATAATCGAATCCCCCACTACAAGAAGCCCCCGACCCCCCTCCTGCCGAGGAGTATCCTGAGTGCATTGGGATACGGGCCCGTCCCCTGGAGAAGGGGTCCCCCCTACGGGATTGTTTCCCTCCTCTCCAGAATGATGTCCTCCAGCCCCGAGACTTCCCACCCGGGCAGCTGAGGAGCTGCACGCCTGAAGTTGGGACGAAGCCTGATCGTCCCCGGAAGTCTCCCCATGGTCCTTCTCTGCCTGCCTCTGCTTCTCCAGGTCAGCCACCAAGGCTTCAAGGGAGCGGACACATTCCCTGAGACCCTGGAGCTCCTTGCACCAAGGACACACCTATGACTTATGCCCCAGAGGCAAATAATCATACATGTGGCACTCAATGCAGAACACTGGATAGCCCCCACCCTGCTGCTGGCTGTCTGACTGCATAGCTTTTTTTCTTTTGTTTGTTTTTGTTTAGGGGTACTTAAAAACCCTACACTGGTTTGCTGCCCCCTTCTCAAGGGAAGTGAAGGGCGGTGCCTGGGGCCCTGGCTTCCTCGCCTTGCTGCTGAACTCGCACAGATGCTAAACTCGCGGTGCCTTACCTGGCACTTTGTTGCCAAGGCACTGGGTTTCCCAGAGGCCACGCGTGCTTCTGCAAAGAGGCTCACGGGGTGGCAAGCACTAGCTTTATACTCCTAGCTAGCTCCTCCTCCCTCCCTCTTTGCTGATTGAAAAGGGGCTGGTCTTCCCAGGTGAGATTTCCCTGAATGGGGTGCTTGGATTTGCCTAATGGGGCTCTTATCAACTCCTAAAGGTCAATTGCTATGACCTAAAGGACAATGACTATGCTAAATTGCCCTGGCTGGGTGGGAACTGGCCCTTCCTAGGTTCTTACCCTCCTACTTCAGTTCTCTGAGGCTGGACTCTTTTTTAACCTCAAGCTGGTCTTTTATTTGAGTTTAAACTGCACTGTTTAAGATTTTTTTGGCTTGGCAGAACTTACACACTAAGGTTTAAATCATGTTTAGCCCTACAAAAATCCTGCTTTTATTAAGTGTGCACCTTTATTTTATTTATTTATTGCTCTCACCTAGATTCTGTGTCCTAATTTACTGAACTTTTACATTATGTTAGATTAAGTTTAACTTGGGTTAAGTATAGGGTTAATTTAAACCAAGTAGAAAAACTTGCTTTCCACTTTATCCTCCTCTGTTTTATTTATTTTTCCAAGTGCCTGTACTTTGGGCTCTTACTCACAAGTAGAACTCTGCTCCTGCTCAGAGTAGGCCTCTGTACGCACTTACGTATTTATTTTTATTGCCCTCACCTAGCTCCTGTGCCCCAACTTGCTGGACCTTAGAATCCCTCCCTCAGGTTAGATTAGGTGCTAACTTAGGTAAAGCTAAGGTAAAGCTAAATTTCAATGTTGATCTAAGGTTGATTTAAGGTTAGAAGACAAAGAGTTAAAAAGAGTACACTTACCTTCTCCTTCCTTCCTCCTCTCCTCTTCACAACTCAAGGAGCCTTCCCTCTCCTTCTCCAAAACTCAGAGGTCCACTTGCCTTCCCCTTCTCCTCGCACAGATGCTAAACTCGCGGAGCCTTACCTGGCACTTTGTTCCCGAGGCACTTGGTTTCCCAGAGGCCACGCCTGCTTCTGCCTCAAGAGGACCCCACAGACAGACATCAAAGTGGAACTTCCACTCCACCACTGGTGGTGGTGTATTGATGCTGTGTTTCTACATCATGCCTCCGTAGCAGACAATGTACCAACTGGTGTAGCTAGATCCCACTGTGACCTGCTATTTGGCTGTTGGAAACTTGAAAAGGCACAAGAGCCCTGCTGGACGGGGTGGTTGGCAACCCCACTTGTGAGTTTCTCTTTCAGGCACAGGCTGTTATCCATGGAGTAGTGTCCTGATGGAAGAGCACTGTTGGCTGTGCAGTTTGTGCATCATCTGCGAGTCATTGATGTGATGTCTAATGTGATGTCTTTGATGTGATGTGATGTGATCAGATCCAGCCAACTCCAATACTGGCAGCTAGAGAAGCACCACCAGGGTGACCTGAGCAGGGGGCAGGGCTCAGTCCAGTACGGAGGAGACACCCCCCAACAGCAACTAAGAATGAACAGGCATCACACACACCCTACAGAGAGGCCACAGCACCCCCTACAGCAGTTACTGTGGTGTTGGCAGCAAAGGGGCAAAAGCAAAGAACTGCTAGGACCCCCTGCCCATCTCCAGGTGCGAAAGGGAAATGTACTGTCATCCATCTGTGCCCCTGGGTGCTCTCTATGTGCTAAGGAGTGATGGGGCACCCTGCAGCCCTGTTTTCCTCCCATCCGCTGTCTGTGCAAGGACACAGAGAAGCTGGGGGAGAACTGGTGCCCAGCCACACACCCCCCAGCCCTCCCAATTCACCCGGGCTTGCTACTAATGAAGTGGAGCAGTGTCATTCAGTTGGGATCATCCTGGGATTGCAAGTTGCCCTCAAAAACCCATGTGCATAGCTAGAAGCAGCTGAACAGGAGCCTGGGCAGGTGGGCTTTTGTGCAAGGCCCTTCGCTCTCTCCCATGGAGAGCTCCAGGCTGGCACACTGTGTGTGTGTGTGGGGGGGGGGGCCTCTGGGACCCACCCCTAAGGGGCCTCTGAGACCCTTTAATCAGGGAGGCTTTTGCCAGCACTGATGGGGCCCAGGCAGTATTTGCTTTGGAGAGAGAGCCTGGCACATTCTCCAGGGAGCAGGAATGGTCACGTACCCTTTCCCTACAAAGACATAAGAACATAAGAACAGCCCCACTGGATCAGGCCATAGGTCCATCTAGTCCAGCTTCCTGTATCTCACAGCGGCCCACCAAATGCCCCAGGGAGCACACCAGATAACAAGAGACCTGCAAGGCTTCCTGGGAATTGTAGTTAAGAACATAAGAACAGCCCCACTGGATCAGGCCATAGGCCCATCTAGTCCAGCTTCCTGTATCTCACAGCGGCCCACCAAATGCCCCAGGGAGCACACCAGATAACAAGAGACCTGCAAGGCTTCCTGGGAATTGTAGTTAAGAACATAAGAACAGCCCCACTGGAGCAGGCCATAGGCCCATCTAGTCCAGCTTCCTGTATCTCACAGCGGCCCACCAAATGCCCCAGGGAGCACACCAGATAACAAGAGACCTCATCCTACTGCCCTCCCTTGCATCTGACATAGCCCATTTCTAAAATCAGGAGGTTGCACTTACACATCATTGCTTATAACCCGTGATGGATTTTTCCTCCAGAAATTTGTCCAATCCCCTTTTAAAGGCATCTAGGCCAGATGCCATCACTACATCCTGTGGCAAGGAGTTCCACAGACCAACCACACGTTGAGTAAAGAAATATTTTCTTTTGTCCTAACTCTTCCAACTCTCAATTTTAGTGGATGTCCCCTGGTTCTGGTGTTGTGTGAGAGGGAAAAGAGCATCTCTCTATCCACTCTATCCTTCCTGTGCATAATTTTTTATGTCTCAGTCACGTCCCCCCTCAGGCGCCTCTTTTCTAGACTGAAGAGGCCGAAACGCTGTAGCGTTTCCTCATAAGGAAGGTGCCCCAGCCCAGGAATCATCTTAGTCACTCTCTTTGCATCTTTTCCATTTCCACTATGTACTTTTTGAGAAGTAGCAACCAGAATTGGATACAATACTCCAGGTGTGGCCTGACAATAGATTTGTACAACGGCATGACAATATTAGCAACCTTATTCTCAATGCCTTTCCAAATGATCCCAAGCATTGATTGGCCTTCTTCACTGCCCCTGCACACTAGGTCGACACTTTCCACCACCACCCCAAGATCTCTCTCCTGATCTGTCTCAGGCAGCTCAGAACCCATTAGCCTATATGTGAAGTTTTGATTCTTTGCCCCAATGTGCATGACTCTACGTTTACTTACATTGAAACGCATCAGCCATTTTGCTGCCCATTCTGCCAGTTTGGAGAGATTCTTCTGGAGATCTTCACAATCTCTTCTGGTCTTCACCACTTGGAAAAGTTGGGTGTTGTCTGCAAACTTTGCCACACCATACCCCATCCAGACAACATCACACCCAGAGGTGCAATAGGGCGAAGGGGGAGGAGAGCCTCTGGGGCCCTACCACTGAGCCCTGGCTCCTGCCAAAGCTGCATGCTGAACTCAGCCCAGTCGTCCTACAGTCGGCCTCCCAGTCCATCCAGCACAGCACAGATGACGCCGACTGGCAGACACAGAACGCTCTGTCTCAGGCCTGCTCAGATGCGCTGCTGCTGGGGCCTGGTCCCGGGACACTTGCATGCCAGGCTGGTGGGTGCCCTGCCAGTCAGCTGTGCCTCTGCGCCACCCTAGCCTGCCCTTGAGCTCCCTGCTGGAATCAGACCTCTGGCTGGCCTGCCTGCCTGCCTTTGTGTCCAACCACATCCAGCCCTGTGCCACCCGGAAGTTTCCATGGAGGTGACCCAGGATCACCACCTGCCCTGCCTGGATGTGATTAGGGACTGGAGGAAAGCCAAGAAGACAGAGGTTCTGGTTAAGAAATCCTCAATGCAGGCAGTGAATCATCCACCCACTTAGAACGGGGCAGAGCTCCCCTTGCAAGAACGGGTGTGCAGCCTGGGCGATCTCCTGGACTCTCAACTCTCTCTGGAGAACCAGGTGGCAGCAGCTGCTAGAAGCGCATTCAGCCAGCTTAGGCCAACTGAGACCACACTTCAGCTGTTTGGACCTGGTCACGTGACCCATGCTTTAGTAGCTTCAAGACTGGACTGCTGCAGAGCGCTCCACGTGGGACCGCCCTCTAAACTGTTCAGAGACTGCAATTAGTGCAGAATGTGGCTGGGGGGGGGCTGATGACATGACTGCTGGACTGTCGCTTCAGCAGCCACACTGGCTGTCCACTTGCTTCCAGTCCCAATTCAAGGTGACCTTTAAGGCCTGCTATGACCTGGGTCCAGGCCACCTGAAAACTGCCTCCTTCCACGCACTTCAGCCGCCCTCATAGGTCAGCTGAGGGGCTCTGTCCCAAGTGAGGGAGTGGCAGCCTTCTTCAGTGGCACCACAACTACGGAGGAAGCGAGACCTGCTCCCTCCCTGCTGGCATCCGTTGGTCAGGGCTCCAACCCCACTTGTTCCGACTGGCACTTGGTCCTGGAGCAGATACTGGCCCCTGAGCTTCTGCGGTGGCTGGACTGATTGCTCCTTGCTGGCCCAGTGCACGGGCGAGTCGTGCTCCGTTGCAATGTCATGTCGGAATCCACGCTTGCAGGCCTTCTGTGCTGTTTCTCCGGTTGGGACACCGTGTGCTTTGCAAGCCGCCTGGGCGTTTGCTTGGGGGTGGGGCGGGGGGGCATCGCCTAAACAGGATTAACAAGAAGCAAATCTCCTGCTGCGTGCGCCCCCCCCCCCGGCGCCCAGCCCCAGCTGCTTGCAAGGCCCTTCTGCCTCCGGAGCAGCCTGAAGGGCCCGGGAAGGTCGGGGGGGGGAGCCTGGGAGACCTGCATCTGCGGAGCGGGCGCCTCGGCCACCTGCCGGGGTGCGAGCGTGGGGGGAGGAGGACGCGCGGCGCGGCGCGGCGCGGCGGGGAGGGGAGGGGGCGCGCCTTAAAGGGGAGGCGGCGGCGCTTTTCTGCCCTCCGCCGGCGCCCCACTGCAGCGCGTGCCGCGGGCGCCTTTAAGAGTGGGCAGCTCGCAGCGCTTCGACGAGGCGCCGCCGCCGCTGCCGCTGCCTGGCCGCTGCCTCTGCGGCTGCTCTGCGCGGCCGCCCGGCGGTGATGCTGTCGCGCTGCCGCTGCTGGAGGAGAAGCAGCAGCAGCAGCAGCAGCGGCGGCGCGGAGCGGGCGGGCGGGCGGGCGAGGGAGCGGGGAGCGCAGCCGGCTCGGCCAGCGGCGCCCGCCCGTCAGCACCAGGGACAGCGGCGCGGGGGAGGCAGCGGCCCGTCCGCCCCCGGAGTCGCCGCGTCCCCCGCGGGTCGATGAGCAGCGGCGCGCCAGGAGGAGGCAGCAGCGGCTGAAGGCACCATGTCCTATGCCCCCTTCCGAGGTACGCCGCAGCGCGCCGCGCAGGGCCGGGCCGGGCGGGGCGCGGAGGAGCCTCTCCGCCCGCACACGTGTCCCCGGGGAGCCGGCCTGCTGGCGCCCGCGGGACGAGGCCCGAAGGCTGCTTCCGCGCGCGGCTCACGGCCTGCCGCGGGACCCCCGGCCTCCGCCGCCAGCGCTCCCGAGGGGGCCGTTGCCAGGCAGCGCCGCTGGAGGGGTGGGGGAGCCGGTCCCTCCTTCGGGCCGCCCTGCCGGGAGGGGCCGAGCGGCCGCGGTTGGGGGGGCGGAGGCCCTGCAGGGCTGCATGGTCCCGGAGCGGGCGCCTCCGCGAGCTGCGGCGAAGGACGGCGGCGGGCCGCGGCCCCCGCACCGTCCACCTGGCCACGGTGGGGGGCCGCAGGGGCCGGCGGCGAGGCGGGGGCGGGTTCGGGCGGCCCGGGGTGCCCCCCTGCGGGCGGAAGTCGACCTGGTTTCGCCAGCGAGCGCTCCGGGCTGCGGGGGGCGCCGGGTCCGTCCTGCCCGGCTGCTCCCCGCCGCCGGCGCAGGGTGGCGGGAAAGGACCCGCAGCCCCCCGGTCGCCTGGCCAGAGCGGGCTCCTCCGGTCCAGGGCCTCTCTCTGTGTGGAGCTCCAGGCCCGCGGCGCTCTGCAGCCGGAGCTGCCCCCGTCCGGGAAGGCAGGAGGCCCAGCCGCGAAGCCTCCTTGGCCGGGGCCAGCGCGGGCTGCGCGTGTGGCGGCGGCAGGCGGGCACTGGGCACGGGGCCTGGGAGAGGCGGGCGAAGGGGTCGTTTGTACCCGGCCTAGGGTCTGAAGCGGGCCCAGAATCCAAAGGAGGGTTTGGATTAAGGAAAAATATTTCTTTACTCAGCGTGTGGTTGGTCTGTGGAACTCCTTGCCACAGGATGTGGTGATGGCGTCTGGCCTGGACGCCTTTAAAAGGGGATTGGACAAGTTTCTGGAGGAAAAATCCATTACGGGTTACAAGCCATGTTGTGCATGATGTTCATTAGAAATGGGCTATGTCACATGCAAGGGAGGCCACCAGGATGAGGTCTCTTGTTATCTGGTGTGCTCCATGGGGCATTTGGTGGGCCGCTGTGAGATGCAGGAAGCTGGACTAGATGGGCCTATGGCCTGATCCAGTGGGGCTGTTCTTATGTTCTTAAACTACAATTCCCAGGAGGCCTTGCAGGTCTCTTGTTATCTGGTGTGCTCCCTGGGGCATTTGGTGGGCCGCTGTGAGATACAGGAAGTTGGACTAGATGGGCCTCTGGCCTGCTCCAGTGGGGCTGTTCTTATGTTCTTAAACTACAATTCCCAGGAAGCCTTGCAGGTCTCTTGTTATTTGGTGTGCTCCCTGGGGCATTTGGTGGGCCGCTGTGAGATACAGGAAGCTGGGCTAGATGGGCCTCTGGCCTGATACAGTGGAGCTGTTCTTATGAGGGGCCCAGAAATTTCCTGGAATCCGACATTTTTGTATCTGCTCAGACTTGGTGCCCACACGGGGTGCTGGGGACACTCCTGATGCCACCTGGGTGGGCAGACCTGGGCTCCCAAGGCTTTTCCAGCTGTCTCTACCCTCCCCACTCCTATTCTGCTCACCCCTCACCACCCTCTCCTGCTCTTTCACCCCTCCCCCTTTGCAAAGGGGCCCCAAAGAAACTTTTCACCCCCTGATAAAATTCCTCTCAGAGGCCCTGCGCCGCATGCGCTCCCAGCGAATCCTAAGGCTTCGCGCTCTGGAACGGTGAGCCAACCTGCGAAGTGTCCCGGCAGGCAGGTCAGCGGAAGGCCAGGGACAAAACGGCTTCCCCAGGTTTGAGCATCAGAAGAGCCCCGCTGGGTCAGGCCCACTTAGTCCCACCTCCGGCATCTCACAGCGGCCCACCAAATGCCCCAGGGAGCACACAAGGCAACAGGTGCAACCTGCATCCTGGGGCCCTCCCCCGCACCTGGCAATCACAGGCAGCTGACTTCTACTTTGCACATACCTACCATGAGTTGTAACCCGTGGTGAAGATGAAGTTTTCCTCCACAAGTTTGTCCAATCCCCTCTTAAAGGCAAAATGCGGTGGGTGGGGCCTGTCCCTGGTCTGGTCTCCCACCGGGTTCCGGTGGTGGTTTAGAGGTTGCAGAAACAGTCAGCAGCTTCAGTTGTTGCATCCAGGACTGGGGACCCTTGTGCAGGAGCTTGGGGGTGCCGGGTGCCCTTCCTCATGCAGCACATTGCCACGGGGTGTGGGGGCAGTGTGGGTGGCTTTAAAAGGGGATACGAGTTGCGCTGCCTCCAGCCCCAGGGTCTGCCTGCCTCGGAATCCCAGTCTCGGGGGGGGGGAGCCCTGGGGGGAGGGGTTGCCCTCCTCCTCTCCTGCTGGTGGGCCAGTGCAGGGAGGGAGGCAGAGTGCTGGCCTCCTTGGGCCTGATTTGGCAGCCAGGCCTTTCTGACGGTCCTCGGCAGGCGCTTGCTTTATCCTCTGATGGAGAGAGTGAGTGAGTGACTGACGGAAATTACGAGCAAGGGCTAGAGAGACGCCACCCTCTCCTCCTGCGCTCTCTCTCTCTCACTCTCCAAGCAGGAGGCCGCAGAGCACCCACTGAAAGGAGTGGGCAGGACGTGCAGGAGAAAGGCGAGGAAGTGTCTCTGTCCAGGACACGGAACTGAGTGCCACGAGGAGCAGAGCGGGCCACTAGTGCTGGTCAGGGCCACTTCCTGGGAACAGGCTGGGGTTTTGCTGCCTGCTTTTTCACACTCTTCTGGTGCAGCTGCAATAGTCTGAAAAGTTCTGCGCTGGGCACTCCTGAAGGAGGGGAGCCTTTTCTGCCCTGAGAAGGGGGAGTTTTTGTCCTGACGTGAACAGAGCCTGCAACTCTCTGAGTCTCTTCTGCTCTTCTTGCCCGCACCTGCTCCGCCAGGCACCAGGACCTGTCCTGAAGGCCTACCTGGGGATTCCCAGGACAGCCTGCTTGCTCCCTTCCTCAATTGTGGAGCTCCAGGCCAAGGGTCACCTCCTCTCTGAACCCATTGCCCAGTGACAAGCTGTGGCAACTGAACTAGCCATCCGTTCACCACATGCACCCCACCAATTGCACAAGAAAGTCAAGGAGAAGAACCACTGCAAATGTAGAAGTTTGTAGCTTTTCATCCAACAGGATCGTGTCCACCTGTGTGCTTAAACAGGGCGGGGGGACACAGCCTAGGCCAAGCCATGGTCACTTGTCAAGCGCTCCCCAGTTCGGTAGTTTCAGCTTTACTTGAGAAGTAAAGCTGCCTGAGCAGGACCTCTCCCTGCTTGCTGAGCATCAAGAGACCTTGCGCATGAGACCAGAGCAGGCCACCCAGTGGCCCACCAGCTGCCCCAGTGGGCAGTCTGTGGCTGAACTGGGCCTGCGCTTTGGAGGTCCCCCCGCAGCCACTGCTCCAGCATGAAGCTGCCCATTCCCAGGCATTGCAGACTGAGTGCTGTGCTGGCCCTCCCGCCTGCCGTACAGACAGAAAGGGCTCTCCTGGAATAAGTTGGCGACATCATCGCCTCAGCGCCAACCATTTCCGGGTGCCTGCTTTGCTTGTGGCGCCGTCAGCGTTGGGCTGGCCGCAGCTGCAGTTGTTGTGACTGCTTGAGGAGTGGACGTGTGTGGGGAGAGTGGGGGCCCAGTGTGAACAGACCCTGCTGGTCCTGGTGCCAGCCCTGCCTCTCTCGCACCGCTGCTTTCCTGCCACTGGTTTTGGGTTCAAGGTGCATGCTGGGAGAAGACTTGACAAGGTGAGGCCCGGTTGAGCAGGACGTGCTCCCTATTGACTTTGTCCTCTGCCCCTTTGGGAGGTACAGGTCTCAGTCCTCTGGGCTGGTCAGCCTATGGACTGCTGGACCTATCAGTTGAGCTGGTTCCTGACCATTCCTTCTGCAGTGCTGAATGGCTGGGAGCTTCTTCTGGTCAGGGGAGGAGGAGAGCTGGGCTCTCCTGTCAGGATCCCTTCTGCTCCCCCAAGGGAGCAGGCTAGTGCCAGCCTGCTCGCCCTGGCCGTCCCCTCCCTGCTGGCCTCCCATTGGCTCCCCTGCTTCCCTCCCCTCTATCTGCTGTCTGCTGCCCAAATTATTCCCATTTCTTCCCCATCAGCTCCTCCTCTGCTCCTGGTCCTCCCCTTCAAAGCCTCCCATGGCCTGGCCTCTCCCTCCTCAGGGCTCCCGCCCCCCCCCCCAGACAGTCCTGGCAAAGAGCCCTGTTCTGGCACCAGAGGTGGATGTTCTGCCCAGGCAGAAAGTCCTACAAGTTGGTTGTCTGGGGATGGACCCAAATGTCCTTTTACAAAGCTGCTGGGATTTCCGCCTCCCCTGGGGAGGGGGTGGAGGCTGCCCGCAGGATACACTGTAGAGACCTTGAGGCTTGCAGCAGAGCTGGGACTGGGCAGTGGCGCCCCTTCCCCTTCCCTCCCTGCAGCAGTGGCAACCAGGGCAGGAGCTTCGGCTCTTTCCGAGGCAGGGAGTCCACTGCCGCATCGGTTTTGAAAGTGCGGAGCGAGAGACCTGGCCTGGGAGGGAAAGTGGGGCTGCAGCCAGAAGGGTGTCCTGGGGGGAGGGCACTTTTTGGACTGAAAACATAAAGCAGCCCCAGCTCCAGCTCTGACCTGCACTATCAGCAACGTTCCACACCGCAGGGCTGCTGTAAACTGCTGCCTCTGAAGCACAGACTCCTCGACCTGACAGATGGGCAGCAGGGGTTGTAGGGGCATTGCAGTGTCTTGCGTGGTCCCAGAGGCACCTGGTGGGCCACGGTGAGATACAAGAAGCTGGACATGATGGACCTGTGGCCTGATCCAGCTGGGTTTAGGGTTAGGGTTAGCAACACAGAAGTCCTGGGTTTCACCATTGCATTCTGCAGATAACTCTTGCTTCTGCCCACAGGAGGAAGGGTAAAAGAAGCAGGAATGCTTCTCCTTGCTCATTCTGGGATGGGGCCATGGGTCCCAGGGAAGCTTTGGAGTGTCTGTGAGCCTGGCAGTCACCACTCTGCAGAATGACTGGTCACGCCTGTCACTTCAGCCGCTCCGGCTCTGCCTTGGCTTTTCCAAAGAGCTCGGCAGGCACTTGTGCCCCCTACCTCGGGCTTCCCAGGCTGTGCCTGGCTTCAGAAGCCTCACTCTACAGAGATATGTGGCTTGCCCTCTTGTGACTCTCAAAGTTCGTCCAGCCTCATGGCTGCCTGCAGTGCGCCTGTGGATGCAGACGTTTCCTCACTAGCCCTGGATCTTTGTGCTGCCACAATCTGAACCCCAAGGCCAGTCTTCTCAGTGCCCCAGTCCTTAGCTACTGTGTATTTTGGAACATAAGAAGAGCCCTGCTGGATCTAGTCCAGCTTCCTGGAAAGTGGCCCCACCAGGCACTGCTGGGAGCACACAAGCCACTCCCTTGCACCTTGGCATTCAGAGAGAGACTCCCTCTAAAACCTGGAGATGGCATATAGTCCTTGTGGCTTGTAACCTGTGATGGACTTTTCCTACATAAACCTATCCAATCCCCTAGGCCGCATGCCATCCTGTGGCAAAGAGTTCCACAAATTAATTACAGTAAAGAACTATTTCCTTTTGTCTGTTCTAACTCTCCCAACAGTCAATTTTAGTGGATGATTCCTGGTTCTGGTTATGTACAAGAAGGAAAAGAAGTTCCCTCTTTCCACTTTATCCAACTCTTACATCATTTTATATATCTCAATCATGTCCACTCTCAGGTGCCTTTTTTCTAGACCAGGGGTGTCCAAACTTTTTGGCAGGAGGGCCACATCATCTCTCTGACACTATGTCGGGGGGCCAGGGAAAAAAAGAATTAATTTACATTTAAAATTTGAATAAATATATATGTTTACATAAATAAATATATTAAAGGTGAACTTATATGAATGAATAAAGGTCTTGCAATAGCTCAAGACCTATAAAAGGGCTTGCACAAAGCAAGACTTTCCTTTTTTTTGCTTCCCCTACTGGATCACAGATGTGAAACAGCAAGCAGTGGAGGGAGCCCTCATCCCACAGCTCATGCGAGAGGTCAAACAGTTGCCCTCACGCTGAGAGCAGTTGCGTCGGGCCAGTGTGGGCTCCAAAAAATCTCCGGAGGGCCAGAGGCTCATTGGAGACTGAGGGCCGCATTGAGAGTTGTCGAGGCTTGTGGCCCCAGGGCTGGGTTTTGGGCACCCCTGTTCTAGACTGAAGAGTCCCAAACACTGTAGCCTTTCCTCATAAGAGAGGTGTCCCAGCCAATCATTTTGGTCACCTTTTCCAGTTCCACCTGATTCTCTTTGAGGTGCAGTGACCAGAATTGGATGCGATACTTTAGATGTGGTCTTTCCATTGATTTGTACAATGGCATAATAATCTTCATAGTCACCAAACACTGGGTCGACACTTTCATCGACCTGTCCACCACCACCCCAAGATCTCTCTCCTGATCTGTCACAGACAGCTCAGAACCCATCAGCCTATATGTGAGGTTTTGATTTTTTGCCCCAATGTGCATGACTTTACACTTACTGACATTGAAGCGCATCTGCCATTTTGCTGCCCATTCTGCCAGTCTGGAGAGATCCTTCTGGAGCTCCTCACAATCACTTCTGGTCTTTACCACTCGGAAAAGTTTGGTGTCGTCTGCAAACTTAGCCACTTCACTGCTCAACCCTGTCTCCAGGTCATTTATGAAGAGGTTGAAAGGCACCAGTCCCAGGACAGTTTAGTGTCATTTGCAAACTTGGCCACTTCACTATATTATTATTATTATTATTATTATTATTATTATTATTATTATTATTATTATTATCATCATCATCATCATCAACAACAACAACAACAACAACAACAACAACAACAACAACAACAACACTCTCCCCCTGCAAAGTAAAAGAGGAGCCCCCACTTGAAAACAATGCCTCTTATCCAGCTAGCAGGGGCTTAACCCTGTCTCCAGGTTGCCTATAGTTTCCCAGGTCCCCTCTCTTTCCCTTTTTAAAGAGCCTTGTGACTGTTGCCCCCCCCATGCCTTGTAAAATGGAGACATTTGCACCCTGGCTGTAGGAGACAAAGCAAAAATGTATTCCTTAATGCAGTTTAGTGAGAAGGTCTCTGGCATAAGCCGCTTCTGTTGCTCAAGGAAGCCCCAGTCCTTGTGTTTGTGGGCGAGCATGTGGGTGCTCCTTCCTGAGCTCCCAATGAGTGGGTCATTCAGCACCTGGCAGAGCAGAACTTCCACCTTCCCTGGGCTGGGCCATTTATAACTTGGCTTGGGTGAAGCCACTGAGTAACCTGATTGGAGAAGTGGAGTCCCCCAAGGTCACTCCATTCCACCCTCATGACCTAGATCAGATTTGGCTGCCCAGTCACTAAACACCTGCTGATTCTGGTAGCCATTCCAGACTGGAAGAGAAACCGAACCTGCTTGGGAGAGGATGGAATTGTGAGCAAAGCTTCCAGCAGCTTTTTGGACCTGCTGAATCTGCACAGGAGCTTCTGGGGAGCCAAAAGTATCCAAAAACACAGAAGAAAGGGGCAAAATAGGGGGAGGACAGGGCATCATTCAGTGAAACTGATTGGTGGGGGATTCAGAAGGGACAAAAGGATGCATCTTCAGCTGTGGAATTCTCTGCCACAAGATGCGGTGAGGGCCACTAGAGCTGATGGATTGCCAAGGTGGCTGGACAAATGCATGGAGCCGAGGACAGGATTGTCAGTGGCTATGAGTCGCAATGCCCATGCACTGCCTCCAGGGTGAGTAGCAGTCTACTCTGAAGGCCAGTTGCAAGGCAGCTTCCCTCCCTCTCCTGCATGTGCTTTCCCTGGAGGCAGCTGGTGGGCCCCTTTGGGCCTGATCCAGCACCAGGCTGTCATTATGTTCCCTCTGGCAAGAGGTGATGTGGAGCTGTTCTAGTCAAGAGAGCCGTGTGTGGTGTGCAGCGGTGTGCAAGAAAAACACCTGGCGCTGCTGCAATGCACAGCTGGCGAGGTGGCAGCTGGACCTCCTAGGCTGTCCAGCTGGAGGAATGGCTTCCTTGTCCAGCCCTCAACAGCTCTGTGTCATTGGTGTTGTCGAGGTCTTGGTCCTCCTCTCTCTGCTTGTCTGGAGGTGGTGTTTGTGGTTCTCTTTTTGGAGAGGGTGATGTGTTGCTTTTGCATTTTTGTAAGCCACCCTGAGACCCTGTTACAAAAACAAATGAAATTTGGGATGGAAATGAAGCGTTAAAGCTCAACCCACCCAATCTGGTACTCAATTTACATAATCTGCAAACAGTTTGTAAAATACGCAAATTAATTTGCCTGGACTTGGTGAACCAGAATGTGGCAGCTGTATGTATACCATCCCTTTCAACCCAGAAGGCCTCAGTATGAGAGAGGCCACATGAGGGAACAGTTCTGTTTCTCAGCAAAAAGCCGCTTGAATGGTTAGGGTTGCTGCGTGCTACCTGGAGGTTCTGTGGCTGGCTGCTCTGGAGTGCCAGACACAGGAGGAAGAGGATGGGAGTGGGGTGCTTGGGGGCTTCAGTGGGCCGCCATGGGAGAGCAGAATGCCTTTTGGGGCCTGCCCCTGGAGCCGGCTCTTTTTGTGCACTTGGCATCTGATGATCTCCTTTGTGGTGCTGGAGTCTTTCAGCCCCTGTTCATGCACTCGCTGTTCCAGCAATGAATGGCCTCTCCCACGCTCCCCCTCGCCTGCAAGGCTGCTCGTGCACTCAGTCAAGGGGGTGCTCCTCACCTCTGGTTCCAGCAAGGGGCATCTGGATGGACTAGGGAGTGGCCTCTGCACCCCTCTTTCTCTGCCATTCTCATTCTCTGCAGAAGCTGTGGCCAGATGGAGAGGCTGGCTGGAGGCTAGCCCTGGAGATGTGATTGGACACCCTTCCGTCCTTCCTCACTTGACCAGGGAGCACTGGCCATGCCACTCTAGGGCCACCTGGGAGGAATGGGAAGTGTGAAACAGCCCTTCTTTTGCACATTGGCTCAATCAACACAATTGGGGGGCCTGTGAAGGCACTGGGGGCCCATCCGTAGGGCTGCTGTGACCACACGGAATGGAGGATTTGGCTGCAGAATTAACCCATTTTTGCCCAGCCCACAGGTGTACACATTTGGTCCCTGTTGTGCATATGCAATGTTGGGCAGAAATGGCTTAAGTGACCTGAGCAAGTCCCTAATCCAGTGTTTCCCAAACTGCAGGTCAGGACCCACCAGTGGGTTGTGAGCCAATTTTTGGTTGGTTGCAAAAAGTTTTTTAACATTATAAAAGAATCTTGCAAGCACCCTTGCCTGGTTTGCAGAAGAAAATAGTTAGCTGATATGAGGTAATCTTCCTACCCCCAAACTAAAATGTCACATTTTCCCATTTTCTCTAGTAATTGGTAGCCACAGGTTATGTGTGAACCCAGGATCAGCCCTTTTTCTGACCTGAAAGTCTCTAATTGCACATCTGGCAACTTGTTCAGCCTTCTGGGTACCCTGGAATGACTGTAAAGGTTTGGGGGAACAATCTTGGAAGTTCATTTCTAAGAAGAGTCTAGCAAATATTTATATCCACACACACTAGATGTAAGGTCTCTAGCAGCCTCAGGAGCACAGGACCCCGTTATTATTAATTTATTATTATTAATTAATAAAATATTTCTATTCTCTTTTTTGTGTAGTGGGTTGTGATAGATTGCCATTTGTAAAAGTGGATCCAGGTGCTCAAAAGTTTGGGAAGGACTGCCCTAGTCCTCTTGGTCTGGAGAGTGTATGCACAGTAGCCCAGAGGAGAGCCCGGAAGGCAGACCAAGAGACACTGAGATCCGTAGGTGGGTTGGGGGAGACAGCACATCAAAGAAGAGCCCCGCTGGAGCAGGCCAAAGGCCCATCTAATTCAGCTTCCTGCATCTCACAGCGGCCCACCAAATGCCCCAGGGAGCACACAAGACAACAGACACAACCTGCATCCTGGTGCCCTCCCCTGCATCTGGCAGTCAGTGGCAGTCTACCTCTAAAACCAGGAACTTGCACATACCTACCATGGCTTGTAACCCGTGATGAACTTTTCTCCAGAAACTTGTCCAATTCCCTTTTAAAGGCGTCCAGGCTAGACGCCATCACCACATCCTGTGGCAAGGAGTTCCACAGACCAACCTTGTATTGTATTTTTTTTTACAATACAAGGTTGGTCTGTGGAACTCCTTGCCACAGGATGTGGTGATGGCGTCTAGCCTGGACGCCTTTAAAAGGGGATTGGACAAGTTTCTGGAGAAAAGTTCATCACGGGTTACAAGCCATGGTAGGTATGTGCAAGTTCCTGGTTTTAGAGGTAGACTGCCACTGACTGCCAGATGCAGGGGAGGGCACCAGGATGCAGGTTGTGTCTGTTGTCTTGTGTGCTCCCTGGGGCATATTTTCTTTTGTCTGTTCTAACTCTCCCAACACTCAATTTTAGTGGATGTCCCCTGGTTCTGGTGTTGTGTGAGAGTGTAAAGAGCATCTCTCTATCCACTTTATCCGTCCCCTGCATAATTTTGTATGTCTCAATCATGTCCCCCCTCAGGCGCCTCTTTTCTAGGCTGAAGAGCCCCAAACGCTGTAGCCTTTCCTCATAAGGGAGGAAAGGAGAATACACCTTTGTGGCTTCCACCATACTCCCCCCTTGCAGTGGCTCCCACCCAGGTAGAGGGGGATGGTGGCCAAGCCCTCCTGGTCAGGGGGCGGCCTATTCATGAGGGAGGGGCCTTGCAGTGGGAGCCGGCCCAGTTGCCCTCTGCACCCGACCGCTGCCCTTTGGCCTGACTCGGGCTCCGAATGGACAGCCTGCTTGGCCTCTGTTCTGGGGTCTCCTGCAGAGCAGAGGGGAGCAGTTCTCTTTATTCCCGTCCTCTTTGGGTTTTAGTTCCAGCCCTGAAGAGTGGCACAGGCCCCAAAGAACAGGTGGGGCTCAGCAACACAGAGTGGAAGGGATGAAATGCTCCCCCCCCTTGCCGTTACAAACAGGCCCCTTGATTCTTGTGAACAGGAACAAGGTACGCCAGGGCCAAGATCCCCAATCCCTGCACAGCCTGCAGTGTGGCCCTGGGGGGGGAGGAAGCAGGGGGGCTCCAGGGCAGTCCTCTGCAGCAGGGGATAGAGGGGTGGGGGTGGAAAACCAGCTTTCTGTGGGGGGAGGGTCTACTCAGCTCTCCCTTTTCCCTTGCAGATGTGCGAGGAGCCCCCATGCACCGCGCTCAGTACATGCACTCCCCCTACGACCGTCCCTGGAACCCCCGATTCTGCATCATCTCCGGGAACCAGCTGCTGATGCTGGACGAGGAAGAGGTGAGAGCCTGGCAGGAAGGAGGGTCCTGGGGGTGGGGAGGGTCCTACGTAGCAGGAACTGGCCTTGGCTGCTGCCTCCCAGAGTGAAGGCTTGTCCGGAAGAACAGCTGCAGTCCAGAGTGGGTGGGGAGGCCAGTGGGAGGGAAGGAGACGGTGTGGCCCTTGGCCCGAGGCTCCCTGCCGTGCCCTCAGACAGGCCGAGTGAGCTTCTGCGTGCCTCTTTCCCTGGGCACCAGGACCCTCCGCGGCACGAGGGCCTCCCAGCCTGGCCTTCACTCCCTGGAGGACGCGCAGCCAAGCCCATCCCAAGCCTGGAGTGCTTTGGAGGATGCGAGCAGACCTGGACCAGGGAGCACACGCGCCCAGGAGGCAGCCGTGCCAGTGGCGGGCTAGAACGCCCCCGTGCCCAAGCCGCCGTGGCCAGGACTGACCCAAATGACACTCTGCTGTTGCTCAACTCCAAAAATGGGTGGGAGGACCTAGTAGGAGCTTCCCCCAGCTTGGAGGTCATCTCTGCGGCAGGTGGACCCCCAGCCCACCCATAGCAGACCTTCTGATCTCTGCCCCTTCCCCGAGTCCTATCTCCCGAGCCTTTCCATTTGCCCCCCACCAACAAAGCCCTGACCCCAGGAGCCCCTGGTCTTCAGCCACCTCCCCTCACATGGAGACACAAGCAGAGGCTTTTCACGTACATCCCTCCGCTGCTGTGCTAACAGCAAGAATGGCTTTGGCAACCCACCCCCACACGCCATCATGATGATGCTCAGTGGCTCCTGCCAGAAGAGGCGGAAGTGGGTCTGAGCAGGGAGATTCTCAAAGACCATCACCCCCCAAGCCAAATCTCTGTCAAATCCTCTTCTGCACGTGTGCCACCAGCTTATTGCACAAAACATGACTTGTGTTCGCTGGCGTCCATCAGACATTCAGCCCATCCATACGTACTGCAATCTCCTGCAGTAGCGACTGGGGGAGAGTGGGGTGTGTGGCCGACCCGGGTGTTCAGGATACCCCACATCCTGATGGAATGCTGTTGTTCTGGGCAAATAGCCTGGTGGAGTGCGTGCATGCGCTGGGGCCTGCATCTGTCTGCCCGTCTCCTACTCGGTTGCCCAGCTGGCTGCATCACCTCCCTTTGCCTGCTGACTGGCTGCTTGCAGGTGGGAAGAGAGATCGTTTTTCTGAAGGGGGGAGGAAGGAAGGAAGGAAAGAGGGGAGCTCCTGGTGTTCCAGTACTGAGTGGGAGGCTGGTGGGGGTCCCACAGAAGGACCCTGCAGCCCAAAAGGGCACCTGCTGAAAGACAGGGCTGCCATGCGGTCTCCACTCTCTGGGGACAGGGACTGGGGAAGAGGGAGAGGTGAGTGGTCTTCCAGTGCTTTCCAGTCCAAGGATTTCCGCAGCCCTTAAAAGGGCAGGCCCTGAGCACGTGCCATGGAGTCGTCCTGGGGCAGCCATGCTATTCCCCATAAAATAGTGAATGTGCAGAGCAGCTGGGAGTTTGTGCAAGTTTCTTGGTCGTGTTGGCACAACATTTACTGGGTTGGGCACGCTCGGTCTGTGGCATGAATTCTTGGTGGACACGCGATTGTGGATACATGAGGAACCCCCGACCAGGTGCCTACAGAGCAAAATGTGCCTGCAGCCTGGGGGCAATATGTTGTTTGGGGGCAGGAGAACAGTTTGGGGGCAGGTGGGGTTTGCTATTTTGGATAGCAGTCGCCATTTCTCTTGGCTGCGGGCTTGGTCCAGGTGTAGGTGGGTGATTTTCGTGTCACTGTGCAACGTGTCAAGCCAGCGCTGCTTTGGTCGGCCCTTCGGTTGTTTGCCATTGACCTCCAACTGCAGGCCCTTCTGTGCCAGCATATCGCTGTTGGCACGCAGAATGTTGCCGTACCGTTGGAACCGGGCTTCTCTCAACTTTTTGGTGATCAGAGTGACGCTGTGCCACTGCCGGATGGCATTGTTGTGGACATAGTCAAAACGAGTGGTACTGTTGATCCAATGCAGCATCTTTGTCTCCGTGATACTGAGGCAACATTCGGCTTCTCTTGTCGCCGGCCAGCATTCAGCTGCATAGATTGCAACCAGCCGGATGACCGTCTGGTAGATCTTCAACTTGAGACAGTCGCTGATCTTCTTGTCGTAAAGGACACCGGTCAGGCTGCGTGTACTCAGGACTCAGGCTGCCATCAGCCGCAGTCGTTCAGCACGTGGCAGGTTGATGTCATTTATGCAAATTATCCCGAGCTCAGTGGGGTCTGTCGTCATGCACTCCGTCTTGTTGAGGTGGAGGCCAAACAATGCAAGACGGTCGCTCCAAGTTTGTACTTGCTGCTCAAGGTCCACCTGGTTGTCAGATGCGAGAAGAACGTCATCTGCATAGAGAAGTGTCCATGGCGCTGGCTTTTGCGATCGCAGATGATGATGTCCATCACAGTGATGAACAGCAGGGAAGAGAGCGCCGAGCCTTAGTGGACGCTGACGGGGATGCAGAAGTTTTTCGACGTTCCAGTGATGGCCTCCACTCTCTTTGGGTCCAAGAGCGTCACCCATCGGACAAGTTCTTCTGGCACTCCTTGGCTGTGCAGCGCGTTCCAGATGACATTGTGTGGCACATGATCAAATGCCTTTTCAAGGTAAATAAAGGCAACAGGCAGTGGCTTTTGTTTCTCTTGATGTACCTTGGGTGGCCTGCACCTTCACAAGAGCATGTTCTGTACTAACTGAAGTTCTGAAACAGTCTTCAAGGGCAGTTCCACTTGGAGTGTGCGAGGGCCATGCTTCAGTCATGTCATGTCAATCAAGTGGGAAAATCAAGCAGTCAAGCAATGAAACCTGCACATTGGATTTCAGGAAGGCTGCTTTTAACAAGCTCAGAGAAATGATAGGTGGGATTCCAGGGGCTGATGAACTAATGGGAAAAGGGGCCCAAGATGGGTGGGAGCTCCTTAAAAAGCGGTTTCTACAGGCAGAGTCAGAAACAATTCCCTTGAGAAAGAAAAGGGGAAGACACCTCAAAAACCAGGATGGCTGCATAAGCAACTAACAGCCAAATCCTATCCACACTTACCTGGGAGTAAGCCCCATTGACTAGAATGGGGTTACTTCTGAGTAGACATGCATAGGATTGGGCTCTTAGTGGCGAGTTGAAGATTAAAAAAACAAAAACCTATAGGAAATAGAAGATGGAACTGATCACCAGGAAGGAGTACAGATAGACAGCCCGGTCTTGTAGGGCCAGGGTCAGGAATGCTAAAGCTCAGTATCAGCTGAGGCTGGCCAGGGAGGTCAAGAACAACAAAAAGGGTTTCTTTAGATATGTCCAAAGAAAGAGGAAGCGAAATGAGGGAGAAATTGCTCCTGGATAAGGCTGGCCAACTGATGTCTGGAAACAAAGAGAAGATGGAGCTGCTCAGCTGCAACCATCTTCACTCAGAAGGAGGATTGTGTAAATGCGGGTGCCTCCGACGCATCCTCGGCATCACCTGGCGGGACAAAGTTCCAAACAACACAGTCCTGGAACGTGCTGGAATCCCCAGCATGTATGCACTGCTGAAACAGAGACGCCTGCGTTGGCTCGGTCATGTCGTGAGAATGGATGGTGGCCGGATCCCAAAGGATCTCCTCTATGGAGAACTCGTGCAAGGAAAGCGACCTACAGGTAGACCACAGCTGCGATACAAGGACATCTGCAAGAGGGATCTGAAGGCCTTAGGGATGGACCTCAACAGGTGGGAAACCCTGGCCTCTGAGCGGCCCGCTTGGAGGCAGGCTGTGCAGCATGGCCTTTCCCAGTTTGAAGAGACACTTGGCCAACAGTCTGAGGCTAAGAGGCAAAGAAGGAAGGCCCATAGCCAGGGAGACAGAGCAGGGACAGACTGCACTTGCTCCCGGTGTGGAAGGGATTGTCACTCCCGAATCAGCCTTTTCAGCCACACTAGACGCTGTGCCAGAACCACCATTCAGAGAGCGATACCATAGTCTTTCGAGACTGAAGGTTGCCAACTGAGGGTGCTGGATCCTTAGTCTGATGGGGGGATATGCTTGCACCCCCAAAGAGGTAATGAAAATCTGGACAGCACAGGACTGCAGATTAGAATTGGCAGGGAAGTAGTTAGAAGCCACTTAACTGGCCTAAATGGATTCAAATCATTTGGATTGGATGAACTGAATCTCAGAGTACTAAAGGAGCTTGCAGATATACTTGCAGGGCCTCTGTCAATTATCTTTGAGAAATCTTAGAGGACGGGGAAGTGTTGCTAGACTGGAAGCAGGCTAATATGATCCCAATCTAAAAAGGGGATAAAAGAAGACCTAACAGACTGACTTCAATACTGGAGAAAATATTAGAACAAATCATAAAACACACAGTTTGCACACATCTAGACAACAACTCAGTGATCAACAGAACCCAGTATGGATTTGTCAAAAATAAATTTTGCCAGACAAATCTCATCTCCTTTTTCAATCAGGTTAGTACCTTACTGGACTGTGGGAATGTGGTAGATGTAATTTATCTTGACTTCAATAAGGCATTTGACAAGATCCCATGTGATATCCTAATCAGCAAGTTGGTAAAATATAGGCTAGATGATATAATTGTTGGATGGGTTTGCAACTGGTTGGACAGCTGTACACAAAGGGTGTTTGTCAATGGCTTCACGTCAACCTGGAGGACAGTTTTGAGTGGAGTGACCCAGGGCTCTGTCTTGGACCCAGTTCTGTTTAAGATCAGTGACTTGGATGAAGGAATACAAGGGGCCTCATCAAATGTGCGGATGACACCAAGCTGGTAGGGGTAGCAAGCACAACAGAAGACAGTTGTAGGCTTCAGGAAGATCTGGACAAAATGGAATACTGGGCTGAAATGAAAAAGATGAAGTTCAACAGGAACGAATGCAAAGTTCTATACTTAGGCAAAAATAACCAAAGACATAGGTATAGAATGAGAGACACCTGGCTTGACAGCACAACACATGATCAGAATCTTGGAGTTGTGGTGGATCACAGGATGAACACGAGTCAGCAGTGTGATGCAGCTGCAAAGAAGGCAAATGCCTTCACTAACAGAACCGTTGCTTCCACGAGAAGTTGTGGTCCCACTTTGCTTTGTACTGGTCAGATCTCACTTGGAGTCCTGTGTCCCATTCTGGGGGGCTCAGAGGAGACGGATGAGGATGATCAGAGAGCTGGAGGAAAAGCCCCACAAGGGAAGGTTGCAAGAACGTGGTATGTTCCACATGGAGAAGGCTGAGGGGATATGCTAGTGCTGTTCAAATACCTGAAGGGCTGTCATATGGAGGAAGGGAGTAATTTATTCTCAGCTGAAAGTAGAACTTGAACCAACAGGTACAAACTGCGAGAGGAGATTCCGATTGGACATCAGGAAGAATTCCTGACATCAGGGTGGATCTGCAATGGAACAGGTTGCCAAGAGAGGTGGTGGACTCTCCTCACTGGAGATATTCAAGCAGAGGCTCAACAAGCACCTGTTGGAGATGCTCTGAGAGGCTTTCCTGCCACAGGCAGGGGGATGACCTTTTAGATACCTTCCAACTCTATGATTCTGAAATACGACTGCCTGTCTGACATTATGACACTTGGCTGGTCAGCTGGGAGGTGAGAACACAGGCAAGGCCCCAGCTGCCAGCAGTCATTCCCTGTGAGGAGGGCTGGGTGTGCAGGTAGAAAAGGGGGTAGAGTAAGGGGAGGACTAGGGAGTGGAGACCCAAAGATAGGCAGAGAAGGTGGGGAGACAAAGCCAGGGCCGCAGACGGAGTGAGCCTGAGGACCGGCATTGCTGGGGCAGCCTGGGGTGGGACGATCAGCCACTAGGGGACCGTGTTCGGGGAGGGAAAGGCCAAAGGCACAGTTCAAGGCGGGTGGCACCCCTGGAGCAGGAGCGTCAAACACATTTCATATAGTGGGCCAAATAGCAACCATGGCACCTGCTGAGGGCCAGAAGTGACATCGTTAAGCAGGAAGTAACATTATTCAGCAGACGATGGCCAGGAATAAGCACTTGGTTCTCACATAGAAACTCATGAGCTGCAACGGCAGAAGAGAAAATGTGCAGATTTTGTTCGTAATTTCAAGAAATTATCAAGCTGGGAGAGCCCAATTATAATGAGGGCTGGAGAAATGGCTTCCAGGGGCCACTTCCGGCCAGCAGGCTTGTTGACGGCCTTGCCCTAGAGGGTGGAGTGCAGCAGTCCCCTGACTGGGGAGAGCCCAGCCAACTCTCCTGACTTGTTGGCTTGTTTGTTTGCAGATGCACATAGGCCACCTTTGCCCAGATAGCAAAACCTGGAGCCCAAGGCGGTAGAAAACAAACATAGTAAAATAGACGTAATACAACTGCAGTCCTGGAACCCTGAGCTCCCCAGGGCAGGGCAGGAGGGAGAGCCCTGGTTGGCATCCTGCTCAGCCTGGCTGCCTGGTCTGTGTGCAAAGGTGTCCCCAGGCATGGGGGGAACCTCCCCCCGCTCCCAGCACACTGCAATGACCCAGACCAGACATTAGCAGTGCATGAGGCACAGAGCTGGATCCAAGAGGGCTCCCCAGCTGTGAACCGGAGTCTGCAGTGCCGTCGTCCGCAGGCTCACCACCACCAAGATGGCAGCAGCACCTGGTCCTGCAGCCCCAGGGCAACCCTCGTCTAGCCCATCACGGCAGCTGCTCAGACCCTCCCCAGCTGTCCCAGTCACATACAGAAAAGAAAGAGCTGAGTGTCATCCATCCTCCCTTCACCCCCCCCACCCGTGACCTCCTCCGGCAGTTCAAGGTAGATATCGAAAAGCAGAGGGCACAGAACCGGAGGAACACCCTAGGCCAGGGTTCCCAAACCGACTGAGTTCACAGCTGCCCGTGGGCTGGACTTGTTCCTTCGCGGCATCCCTACAGTTCCATCGCTGGCGTGGAATGTCTCAGCTGGAACTTAGTCTGGGAACAGTTGCCGCGGATCCTGGCCAAGGTTTTAATCAGCGCTGTCCCAGCATCACTTGCTGGAGTCCTCCACGCAGGAAGGTCTGGACGACTCTCCCCCCAGGCCCCATCTGTGCAAAACGTGTCAGGAGGACACCATGACTGGGGTTTCAAAAGAGGCTGAGATCCCAGCGCAGTCGGATTCAGTGACAGCCCAGTCCTACCTTCTGCTGGAACAGGCAGGCTGGCAGACCTGCGCTGTATCTAGCGCAAGTTCCCGACTTCTGAGGCTCCGCCCAAGGCAAGGGGAAATTTTTTCCCCTTACAACAACAACAACAACAACAACAACAACAGTATTTATATACCGCTTTTCAACAAAAAGTTCCCAAAGCGGTTTACAGAGAAAAATCCAATAACTAAATGGCTCCCTGTCCCCAAAGGGCTCCCAATCTAAAAAGATGCAAAAGAACACCAGCAGACAGCCACCAGAACAGACACTGCCGGGGTGAGGAGGGCCAGTTGCTCTCCCCCTGCTGAATAAAAGAGGAGCACCCACTTGAAAAAGCGCCTCTTACCCAGTTCGCAGGGGTTACTTACCCCGGGGAGAGCCACAGCAGCCCCAAAGGGTCTACTCAGATCTGCGCCACCATGGTGCACATCTGAGCAGCCTGGGACTGCCCCGGGCCCCCCAGGGACTGGGCTAGGATCCGGCATGACTGCTGGACCCTGGTCCGGCCTGTCTACCGCCTGGAACCTCTGCTGCGCACCCTCCTCCTGCCCCAAACGCCTCCCTCCCACCTCCTCTGCACCCTCCCCAGTTCCTGCACTGGTTGAGCTCAGCCGATGCAAACTCAGCTTGGCCCAGGGCTCACGTCTGTGTGTCGACCATCTCCCCAAAAAGTGGCGTGAAAGTGCCTTGCGGCCCTTTGGTGACACAGCTTCGGCACCAGCACCTCCCTCCCCAGAAGAAGACCGAGGAGCTGCTTGGACTCTGCGGCTGGGCAGAGGTCACCAGAACGGTTCGGATGGATGGAGCCCCGAACCACCAGCCAGAGTTGCAGGGCGTCCCCCGTAGCCCCCAGGATCACCGCTTGGTTGCATCTGCCTCTGGGTAGTCCGATGACTGCCCCAGGCAGGCCCCTCCCCCCAGGGTGGGGGCCTCAGTCAGTCTCAACCCCGCCAGGCAGTGAGCAGAGCTTGGAAGTTGGGCACGGGGCTGCTATGCTGTGCCCGCTGCACTGAGGACCGGGGGGGGGGTGTGTGTGTGCAGCACTGCCAGGCCCAGCGGGAGGGAGCCCTGCTCAGGGTCAGCAAGGCCCAGCTAGGCCTGTGGAAGCCTCCTCCAGTTCCACGGCTCTTGGGCTACAGCAGGGCTGGCAAAGTCCTTCCTGGGTGGGGAGTTGCTGCGGTCAGAGGCTGGGCTCGCTCGCTGGGGGCGTCTGCACCAGCAGGAAGTTGCTCCGCTTGGGCACCTGAGGATCCTTGGAGCCAAAGGGTTGTTTGTGGCTGCCAAGGCCAAGGATGGACCCCGGGCACTTGGCGTAGACTTTGGCTTCTGGCAGAAGCCGGCATTGTACCAGGGAGAGTTTCTCCCCCACGCAGAAGTGACCTGGCTCATCTTATAGTTAGTAGCCCCATCACCACTCTGCCAAGTGAGTGCTGCTGCATATGGACACCTGCATGGGGGGGGAGCAGAGCTGGGAGAGGCTAACCACTTCCCTGTTGTCCCGGGGGGGGGGGCATATGTGCAAGGTCAGCAGCTCACCCGGGAGTTTCGCCTGAGTGGCTGCTGTTCACTGTCAGCAGCCCAGAGGGCGCTACGACAATGGATTGCTGCAAGGGTGGACAGTGGGCGCTGCCCGAAGGGTGGCCAGAGGCTGCAGGGGGCCGACTGAGCGGAGCAACTCCTTTGCGGTGCTTCTGTTGTGCCCGCTGCCAGCTTGGTTCCAGGTCCAGTTCCAGGTGCTGCTTTGGCCTTGGAAGCCCCCAGTGAACCATGTGCCCCCCTGGAGACCCCCTGTGAGTCCTGGGCCTTCTTGAGTGTGCACCGCTGCCCTCTGAGGAGCGGAGGGGCTGCATGTGGGAGAAGGCCAAGGCTCTGGAGTTCCCCACCCCATGAGGGCCCCTGACCTGGCTTGTCTAGCCCCCTGCCCCAGCACTGTTCTGCCCCCTGTTCTGAGTTGCTCTGATGGCACTGCCCCCCCCCCCCCGCTCTGGGCTTCCCATTTTCTGCAGGCCCTTCCACTGAATAGGAGCCAAAGGCAAACCTTGGTCCTGGCTGGAGAGCAGCTGGACCTGCACTGCCAGGTCCTGGCCAAAGTCTCACGCCAGCAGGTGGTCCAGGAGTGGTCAGCAGCGCCTCTCCTGTCGCCACACCTCTCCCCGGACAGCAGGCTCTAGTCCACTAGGGCAACGGTATGCCAGTGAGTTTTATCCCGGTGCTCCTGGCCAGTTTATGAGAAAGTGACCCTCTCACCCAAGGGGCAGGCAGGCAGGCAGGTGGCTCGGTGGCTCCCAGCAATAGGGCAGAGAGCAGCTGTCTTCTCCTCGGAGGCTGCTTGGAGGGGCAGAAATGGGCCAGTGGCCAGAGGCCGTGACCTTTAGCTGCCCAAGGGAGGCACTTCCTCTTTCTCTAAAGCACTGCCATTTGGGGCACAGAAGGCGTCCCCAAAACGCTGTCTCTTGAGGAAACCCTGCGCAGTCAAGAGGTCTTGTAGGTGCTGCCCACTCTGTCCCCAAATCATGTCACATGGTCCCACTGCTGCCCCGTTACCCCCCATCCCACCAGCACAGCAGGCTGCATTTTTCAGGGGCTCCAGAGGGCCCAGAAGGGACTCCCAGAAGCTCCTGTAGGGCATTTATGAGAAGTGAGAAGAGTGGCCCGAGCTCCCTCTTGTGGTCTTGGTGCTCCCTGAGACGTCTGGTGGGCCTCTGTGAGATGCAGGAAGCTGGACTGGGTGGCCTGCTCCAGGGGGGCTGTTCTGATGTTCTCTTCTGCCTTCTGTCTTCCCACGGCAAGATCCACCCGCTGCTGCTCCGAGAACGCCAGAGGGATCCGGCCAGGACCAAGCTTCTGCGTCGAACTGTCAGCGTCCCGGTGGAGGGGCGACCCCACCCTGAGCACGGTAGGGACCACCCACGGTAGCACCTGCAGGGGGGCAGCCTGTTGGGGTGTGGGGCTGTGGAGTGGGGAGCTCCTCAAAGCACTTGGCCCTGGCAGACCCCGGAGGCCACCTGGCAGCCAACACTGCTTGCTCTGGGCAGAGGCTGCAGAGTCCTCCCCTGGGCACTGTCCCGCTCTGCCTCGCCCTCCCTACTCCCTGCACCGGGGCCTGCCCACTTCGGACATCCCTGGCTCTCTGAGTCCTGATCCTTTTCCCTGGCGGGTGGAGCTCTGCCACTGGAGATGGGCACCCTTGGGCAGGTCTGCCATGAGCTCTGCCTGGTACAGCACAGCAGGGTCCCACCTGGGGGGGGGGCTGGGAGTCCAGGGTCTGTCACAACATAGCCAGCCCTGCCTACGAGGAGGGACACCCTGGAGTCCGGGCTCTGCACCTGTGTCTGAAATGGGCTGCCAGAACCAGGCCTATTCACCTGGGCAAGTGGCTTCCTACCTGCCTAAGCCCCACAGACTCCTTCTCCGTACCCGAATGAGTCCAGTGGCCCCAGGTGGGCCTGCTTCTTAGCCGACACTCTTCTCAGCTCACCGCCTCGCAGTGTCATGTCTGTGGAGCATGCAAGGGCCCTGCAGAGCGGTCCCCCCAATGAACTGAGTCTGTAGAAAGCGAACAAGCAACCCTGGACTCTCTGGAATCCAGAGCATGTGCTTCAGGCAGGGCCTCGGAGAGGGGCCCCTTCCCAAAGGGGAAGGGGGTAATGGGGGCAGGCAGAACGGGGGGCAAAATAGGGCAGGGGAGTGCTGACAGCCGCAATAGTCCTTGGAGCTCAGGTCTACCAAGCTTCTTGATGCAGAGCCCAGGTCCACCCACCCATGCGGCATTGGCAGCTAGAGAAAGTAATACGGAACATTAAACACACTCCTAAGTCCCTCTAAAATGGTTGAAATATAGAAAATCAGTTGCAGAAAATTAGCACCATCATATTTAGGCTCACATCATCATCATCACTGCCATCCTTCAGTCTCGAAAGACTCTGGTATCGCGCTCTGAATGGTGGTTCTGGAACAGCGTCTAGTGTGGCTGAAAAGGCCAATCCGGGAGTGACAATCCCTTCCACACTGGGAGCAAGTGCAGTCTGTCTCCCTGGCTATGGGCCTTCCTTCTTTGGCTCAGACTGTTGGCCAAGTGTCTCTTCAAACTGGGAAAGGCCATGCTGCACAGCCTGCCTCCAAGCGGGCCGCTCAGAGGCCAGGGTTTCCCACCTGTTGAGGTCCACTCCTAAGGCCTTCAGATCCCTCTTGCAGATGTCCTTGTATCGCAGCTGTGGTCTACCTGTAGGGCGCTTTCCTTCACGAGCTCTCCATAGAGGAGATCCTTTGGGATCCGGCCATCATCCATTCTCACGACATGACCGAGCCAACGCAGGCGTCTCTGTTTCAGCAGTGCAGACATGCTGGGGATTCCAGCTCGTTCCAGGACTGTGTTGCTTGGGACTTTGTCCTGCCAGGTGATGCTGAGGATGGTATCATCCTCACCATCATCATCATCCTCTAGGCTCACACTAGAATGGATCAAAATGAACTTCCCCACAGCCGGGTCCCTGAGCTTCTATACACTCTTTCATGGTTATGGGATCCACAAGCCAAATTGCTACTGCAGCAGGCCAGTTTCCTCCCAGATTTGGTACTGTGTTAAGGAGGGTCATGGACACTTTCCTGGGCCTGGTGTTTACGGCTTGCAGGAGCACTGCATGCTAGTGGTTGTGCCCCAGCATAGTGCGCTGGCAGTGTGTTCAGGTGAGATAGGAAACTGTCAAGTGCCCCTTGGGCCCCTCCTTTGGCTCCTGGGCCCCCTTTCTGACCCTGGGCCCTGGTACAAATCACCCCCTTTAAGCCCCCTCTCCCAGGCTCTGGCTTTGGGCCTCTCTGCTTGTGCAAAGTGGGGCTAGCCGGAGGCAGCGTGGCAAGGAATCTCTCCCCTTGAGCGGCACTCTACTGCCCCATAACCCACCCTCACCTGGCAGCAGGCGCTTCCTTGCCCAGCTCCACCTGGGGGGTGGAGCCGATGGAGGTGAGAGTGCTGGGCTATGGCAGGGGGGCAGGAGCAGTGGTGGTAGTGGCTCACGTACCACAGGGAGCGTGCACTGGGTGGAGGCCAGGTGGAGGTGCCCCCCCTGACTGAAGTCACTGCCTCTGTCAGCCTCCTGGGCAAGCTGCCCCTCTGTGGAATACTCGCTTGGCCCTTGGCCCAGGGAAGGAGAGCTGGCTGAGGTAGGGGCAGGAGGTGAGGAGGGGTCATGCATTTCACAAAATAGTGCTCCTTCCCAAGACTTGCAGGGAAGCCAGGGCACTCCCAGAGAGCAGGCCCGCTGTGCTGAGGCTACAGCCGGTGGAACTGAGGGGCGGTAGATGCAGCACAGACTTCAGAAAGGCCCTTCTTCACCTGTGGAACTGCCTGCTACAAGATGAAGTGCTGGCTGCTGGTTTAGATGACCCAGCAGAGCCTCTGGTACCCATGCCCACAAGGGTCACTTGCTGCTGGGGAGCAACAACCAGGCAAGGCAGCTGCCCTCACACTTCCCCCCTTCCCAGCGGCCACTGCGGGAAAGAGGCTTCTAGGCTGGATGCATGGACTGCGATGAGAGCCGGAAGGAACCTCACAGCTCACCTTGTTGATGGCCATCAAAGGGTGGAAGGACTGGAGGGCCAGAGCTCCACCCAGGGCTACTGACTGTACTGACTGTGCGCCGCTGCCACTGGATCCAGCCGCAGTCAGAGGAGCAGCAGTGGGAGATTGGGAGACCTGTGGACTGGGCTCCCCTGAGGTGGTCGGAGGGCCACGGTGGGCCTGATCCTGTAGCCCGTCTCCCCTGAGCTTCTTGCCTAGTCCCCAACCCCGCCCTGCTCCGTGCAGGCCTCTGACAAGGGGTCCCTTTTTGGTCTGAGTCCTCTGGGGGGCTCACATAGGGAGGTCCCAAGAGACCAACCTTGAGGGTCACACTGCAGCCCTCAGCCAACACAGCTTCACTCCCTGCCGCAGTCCTCAGTGGGGCTCAGCTGTGGTCGGAAGGGGGGCCTGCCCTGCTCTTCCCACCTCTGCCCTGGTCCCCAGTGGGTTGCTCAGAGCAGGGGCTCCCTTCTCTTTGTCTGGCTGCCAGCCGTGAGCGTGGGGTGTTCCTGCCCGGGTCTGCTCTGCGTGCCTGGCGTCCTGGTGGGGTGGTCATGGGTGAGCAGATGCTAGCGCCAAGACCCAGGCAGTGTGGGGGTGGGCAGGCGAGAGGGCGGCCTTCTCTTCCGGGGGCTGTGGCATCTGATTGGGAGGGAGGGCCAAAGAGGGATCTCTCTGGGACAGCTCAAGGAAGAGGAGATCCCCTTGTGCGGATGCTGCGGGCACCGCGAGGGGGTCTACGCCACAGGGGCAGCCAGGCAGCATTTTTGGACTCAGCGTGGCCTGCAGGGAGCACGGCCTCCTACCCCAGGCCCCTGGGGGTCTCTCCTCCTTACTGGGGGTCTCGCCCTCTGGCTCTGCAGTGGCCTCCCCCACCCACCAGGCCGCCCAGTGCACTTTGCATCTGAGGCACCACCCTGGCCTCACACCACACGCTCTCCCTCAAGGCAGGCCTGGCTGCCTGTTGACCTTTGGAGGGGAGAAGCACTTTCCCAGCAGAGGCGTTTGCCAGGCAAGGACTCTGTGGAGGCAGGCCTGGGCCCTGCTCGAGTGTGCTGCAAGGGCTGGGGGGATCCGCAGGGAGGTGGCTCCCCTCTGGTGGGACGGTAGGGGGTGTTGGTGGAGAAGAGCCTCGTGACATTGGCAGCAGCTTCGCAGCCATTCACTGAAGTGCCCCCATCCTATCCCATAATAGCACGTTCCATTGAAAGGCAAGGATGCCTGGGTGCTTGACAACTGTTGCTATAGGAACCCTCCCTGGCAGCCTTCCCAGCCAGCCAGCCAGCCACACACTACTCAGTGCTGGGCCTGCAGTGGGTGTTGTGGGCTTGCGCTGAATCCAGGACCTCCTGGGAGCAGGCAGTGGCCGCACGTTCCTTCTCCCACCCTTCTCCAGAGAACCCCGGAGTCCTCCTGGCCAGTCCCTTCTCCTCCCCAGAAGTCCTGGAGCTCCTCCTTGTGGCAACCCACCCTTCTGCTCTCCCTGCGGTGCCTGGGCCAGATTCTGGGCCAGATTCTGCACCAGCCTTGGCCTCCCTCCCCCCCCCACCCATGAGAGTCTGGTCCAGGTGGTGGCCAGGTGGTGGGCAGTGTCTCCAACCAGCCCCTCGCCTGCCCTCTTCATCCTGACCCCCTCCCTCCCTCCCTCCCTCCCTCTGCTTTTCCCTATTCTGCTTGGGGTTTAAAAAAAGATTTTTGTCTCCCTGAGAAGTTGGCTTAAAAGGTTTCCATGGCAACCCCAAGAAGAGCTGAAGGGAGGGGTAGTGCCACATGCCGAATCCAGCGTGTTTGCCACCCCCACCCCAGTCCCCTCCCTGCTCTTCTGCTGTGGGCCTGCAGCACCCCCTGCTGGGAAGCTGCCAAGCGCCGGGAGGGGGGGCACCATCTCCCCCGCCTGTCTCTGCCTGCCCGGCCTACAGGATGCCTCAAGGGTCCTGCCTGGCCTCATGGCTTCTGGAGGAGCTGGAATTGGAGAGCCCCCCCACCTGCCACATGGCCCCCTTTCTGCGCTGCTTCCGGCGTTTGCCTCCAAAAAGGCCATGGGAGGGTCTGTGGCTGCCCCAGGCAGGAGCCGGAAGGCGGGGAGGAGAAGCAGGGACTCTGAGAGGAATTTTATAGGGAGTACAAAGTTTCTTCTAGACCTTTCTTTCTTTTGCAAAGGGGGGATGAAACAGGGTGGGGGGGAATGGCAACAGCTGGAATAGTCTTTTGGAGGCCAGATTTAGTCCTGGTCTGGGCTAAATGAGGCAGAAATGAGCATCGCTGTATTGAGTGTATTGAGGCTCCCACTAAAATAGGAAGTGTCCTGTGTGCACCAAAACTGGCTTCTGCAGCTGAGCCCCTTCATGGCAAGCGGATCTCCACACCAAAGAACTGCTGCAGCAGGCCAGGTTCCTCCCAGATTTGACGCTGTGTTGAGGAGTGTCACGTATGCATTCCTTGACCTGGTGCATATGGATTGTGGCAGTAGCTGCTACCATGCCCACATAAGTGCCCCCAGCATCTCACGTAGGTGGGTGTGATAGGAAAATCTAAGACCCCAGGAAATTTCGGGGCCCCCCTTTGGGTCCTGGGCCCTCCTTTTGACACTGGGCCCAGGTACAAATTACCTCCTTTAACTCCTCTCATGGGCCCTGAAGAGAGGCAAAGGCAGGCCCAGTCCAGAGGGCAGCTGGATGCCAGGCTGGGAGAGGGTGCCTTGTCCTGCCTGAGCTCCCTCTGGAGAGAGTGGCACCTGGAGCGAGGAGCAGGGCCACCTGTGTGGCTACATCAAAGCGACAGGCAGATTCCTCCTGACAAGTTTAAGGCCCACTTCCCTCTCGCAAAGGGCTCTGGAGGTCTTCCACCTGTGACACGAGTAGCCTCAGCTAGCGGAGTTTGAAGTCACCAGGGCAAAGGAAGGGGGTTCACAGAGATTCCCACTAAAACAGGCAAAGGGAAACGCATCTTTGCCCAGCATATTGTTAATCTGTCGGACTCCTTGCCCCAGGACATGAGGACACCTTTCAGACTGATGGAGGAAAGGCCGTGGAGGAAACTGTGAGGAGCCCATCTCTGAATGTTGTTGGGGGGGCAGCAGGAAGGATGCTGCGATCTTGTGTGCTCCCGGAGGCAGATGGTGGGCTACTGTGGCCTGGGCTTTTCTGATGTTCTTATGCTTTTCTGGACACTTCTGATGTTCTTATGCTCAAAACCGCAGGGCTGGGGAGGGCAGTGCCACCACCCTCTCGCTTGGGCACTGCTGCTTTGCCACTCCCTGGGTGGAAGAGGGGCACTTGTGGAGGAGAGGAGATGCTGCCTTCCATCCCACTGCAAGGAGAACACAAGAAGATCCAGGCCTTAGGCTGGCTGGGGCCGGAGCCCACCTGGCCTGGTCCAGGCTCCTGTGCCTCGCAGAGGCCACCAGGTGCCTCAGGGAGCTCCCAAGACACAGCCGCGTCCTGGCGCCCAGCCCGGCGTTCCTGTGGCAAGGCGTTCCGCAGACGAACCGCCCTCCTGACGCGCAGCTTTCTGCGCCGCGGGAAGGGAAGGCGCGCCCTGCACCCCCCGCGGAGCTCCGGCGTCCACGCCCCGCGGGCGCCCTCCCCAGGCCGAGGCCAGGCGCTCCTCCGGGCCGGGACAGGCCCTCGGGGAGAGGCGTCGCGCCTGCCCGGGCGGGGCTCCGCCGTGCTCTGCCCCGCTCCGCACACACGCGCGGGGCCGCCGCCTCCCGCCCGCGCGCTCCCGTGGGGGGGGCTGCGAGCGCGATGACAGCGGCGTCTCCTAGCAACGGCGGGCATGCCGGGGAGCGCGCAGGCCGGCCAGCCAGCCAGCGAGCGAGCGGCGGGCGGGCGGGCACCGCGCGCGGAGCCGGAGGAGCGGCGGCGCAGAGGCAGCGCCGGGACGGCGGCTTCGGCGGCTGCCCGCTGACCGCCGGGCGGGCGCCCGCGACCACCGCCCGCGCGCCCGCCCGCCCGCATGGAGCCCTAGGAGGGGGCGGGCGGCCCCCTCCTCCCACGCCCGCGGCCCGGGGATGGCGGGCCCCTCCCGGCGGCGGAGCCCGCCTTAGCGGCGGGGGCCGGTGCAGGTAAGGGCGGCCCGGCCCGGCCCGGCCTCGCGGGCTCTCCGCGCGCGCGCGCGCGCGCGCCCGCCCGCCCGCCCGCCCGCCGGGCCCTGCCTCGGCCGCGGGGCGCTGCTCGGGGCGGCGCGCGTGCGGCGGCGAGGACTCCTGGCGGCGGCGGCGGGACGGGGAGGGGAGGGAGGCCGGTGCTCGCGCGGCGGGCCGTCCGGGCTCCAGCGCAGCCGGCGAGGGAGCCCCTGCCTGCGGGCAGAGGCTGTGCGCGCGCCCTGCGCAGCGGGTGCCGGCGCGGCCCGGGGCGCTCCCGCCGCCTGCGGGGCAGCACCGCACCACTGCGGCCCCGAGGCAGAGCCTCCCGAGGCGCCTGGGGAACAGCAGCGCCGGTCGCCGAGAGGCTGGCTGGCTGGCTGGCTGCGCGGCCCCGCAGGCGGGAGCGGCCTCGGTGCCCTTCGCGGCCGCCCCCCGCCGCGGCCCTCCCGCGCTGCTCCTCGGCCTTCCCGGAGTGACGCGCGCGGCTTCCCTCCCCCGTGCCCTTCAGAGCTGGGCTCCCCAGGAGCGTGGGCAGTGATGCTGGAAACGGTGCCTCTGCACATGTGTAGAGGGCTCCGAGGAAGGCTGTGCCTGGGCACGCGGTCGGCCTCACCTGCTCTGACCCCGGGGTGGGGGAGGAGGTGGCTGCTGTGCCGGGCCTTCCCCACTGCCTGCGGGGTCCAGCACTGGGGGGAGGCAGGCAGACGGGCAGGAAGGAAGCTAGGCTGGGGGCACTTTCGATGCCAGGATGTGGTGGGGGAGGAGCCAGGGAACGCCAGCCACTGGGGAGATCCGCGCTCCCTGGAGTCGTCCTTGTGGGGGAGCTGGGTGGACAGCTGGAGGCAGGTGCGTGGGAGTGCTTGGGAGGTGCCCCACACTTCTGGCATGGCTGCTGCAGGGGTGGGCTGAGACATGGGCAAGACCTGCACCCAGAACCCATAAGAACATAAGAGCAGCCCCACTGGATCAGGCCAAAGGCCCATCTAGTTCAGCTTCCTGGATCTCACAGCGGCCCACCAAATGCCCCAGGGAGCACACCAGATAACAAGAGACCTCATCCTGGTGCCCTCCCTTGCATTGGCATTCTGACATAACCCATTTCTAAAATCAGGAGGTTGCGCATTCACATCATGGCTTGTAACCCATAATGGATTTTTCCTCCAGAAACTTGTCCAATCCCTTTTAAAGGCATCTAGGCCAGATACTGTCACCACATCCTGTGGCAAGGAGTTCCACAGACCAACCACACGCTGAGTAAAGAAATATTTTCTTTTGTCTGTCCTAACCCTCCCAATGCTCAATTTTAGTGGCTGTCCCCTGGTTCTGGTGTTATGTGAGAGAGAAAAGAGCATCTCTCTATCCACTCTGCCCATCCCCTGCATGATTTTGTATGTCTCAATCATGTTCCCCCTCAGGCACCTCTTTTCTAGATTGAAGAGTCCCAAACGCCGTAGCCTTTCCTCATAAGGAAGGTGCCCCAGCCCAGTAATCATGTTAGTCGCTCTCTTTTGCACCTTTTCGATCTCCACTATGTCTTTTTTGAGATGCGGCGACCAGAACTGGACACAATATTCCAGGTGTGGCCTTACCATCGATTTGTACAACGGCATTATAATACTAGCCGTTTTGTTCTCAATACCCTTCCTAATGATCCCAAGCATAGAATTGGCCTTCTTCACTGCCACCGCACACTGGGTCGATACTTTCTTCGACCTGTCCACCACCACCCCAAGATCTCTCTCCTGATCTGTCACAGACAGCACAGAACCCATCAGCCTATATCTAAAGTTTTGATTTTTTGCCCCAATGTGCATGACTTTACACTTACTGACATTGAAGCGCATCTGCCATTTTGCTGCCCATTCTGCCAGTCTGGAGAGATCCTTCTGGAGCTCCTCACAATCACTTCTGGTCTTCACCACTCAGAAAAGTTTGATGTCGTCTGCAAACTTAGCCACTTTACTGCTCAACCCTGTCTCCAGGTCATTTATGAAGAGGTTGAAAAGTACAGGTACCAGGACAGATTCTTGGGGCACACAGCTTTTCACCTATATCCTTTGTGAAAATTGCCCATTGACAGCCACTCTCTGCTTCCTGGACCTCAACCAGTTCCTAATCCAGGAGATGACCTGCCCTCTAATTCCCTGACTGTGGAGTTTCTTCAGCAGCTTTTGGTGAGGGTCCATGTCAAATGTCTTCTGAAAGTCCAGATATATAATGTCCATGGGTTCTCCCGCATCCACATGCCTGTTGACCTTTACAAAGAATCCTAAAAGGTTTGTGAGGTAAGACTTACCCTTACGGAAGCCATGCTGGTTGTCCCTCAGCAAGGCTTTTTCGTTCATATGTTTTGAGATCCTATCTTTGATGAGGCATTCCACCATCTAACCCGGTATAGATGTTAGGCTGACTGGCCTATAGTTTCCCGGGTCCCCCCTCCTTCCCTTTTTAAAGATCGGTGTGACATTTGCTATCCTCCAATCCTGTGGCACTGTGGCTGTTTTGAGGGACAAGTTGCATATTTTAGTCAAGAGATCAGCAACTTCATTCTTCAATTCCATAACTCTTGGGTGGATGAAATCAGGGCCCGGTGATTTATTGATCTTTAATTTGTCAATTAGGTCTGAAACATCTCTTTTAGCCTCTATCCAACCCAATTCCTTATTCAGGATGGGCCGTTCAGGCAGCGGTATCTGCCCGAGGTCTTCTGCCGTGAAGACAGATGCAAAGAACTCATTTAATTTCTCTGCCATCTCTAAGTCTCCTTTTATCTCCCCTTTCCCTCCCTCACCATCCAGAGGGCCAACCTCTTCTCTGGCGGGTTTCCTGCTTCTAACATATTTGAAGAAGCTTTTATTATTCCCCTTAATGTTGCTGGCCATGCGTTCCTCATAGTCTCGCTTGGCCTCCCCTATCACCTTCTTACATTTCTTTTGCCACAGTTTATGTTCCTATTTGTTCTTCTCATTAGGGCAAGACTTCCATTGACGGAAGGAAGCTTCCTTGCCCTTTATGGCCTCTCTAACGTGGCTCATTAGCCATGTGGGCATCTCCTGGACTTAGTGGAGCCCTTCTTCCTTTGCGGTATACACTTCTGCTGGGCTTCTGTTATTTTAAATAGCTTTTATTAAACAGCTTTTATTATTTTATTATTATTAAAACTTTTATTTTAAAAAGTTTTAAAACTTTTATTTTAAAAAGCTTCCACACATTCTGGAGAGATTGGACCCTCTTTACCTTCCCTTTCAACTTCTTCCTAACTAGCCTCCTCGTTTGAGGGAAATCTGCCCTTCGGAAGTCAAGGGTTTTTGTGTCCGATTTGTTTGACACTCTTCCCCTGACATGCAAGGTGAAACTAACTGCATCATGGTCACTGTTCCCCAGTGGCTCAGTAACATTTATCTCTCTAATCAGGTCCTGAGTGCCATATAATATTAAATCCCTGGCAGGGACTCACCTGTCATTCCCCTGCAGAGGCCAGGGCCCCCCTAGGCAGCGGGCAACAGGCTCTTGGTGCAGGCAGCTGGACCCAGGTCTTGAGCAGTCGGTGTCAACAAACCCTCTTCTCAGACAGTAGCATGCCAGACCGAGGTTCTGCATGTAAGCAACCCCCCAGCCCCAGCACTCTCCGTGATGGTAGTTGTCCCTATTGGATGACCCTCTGGCTGATAGCCAACCTTGCTCCTCAGTTGCCCTTCTTTCAGCAACTGGCCAACAGGGGTGGTGGATCAACCAGTCCAGTCCAGTCCGTGTGGGTCAGTGGTTCTGGGGCCGTAAGCCGCAGCACACAGTGTCTGGCTTTGGGGAAGCTCCGGCAGCTGGAAGTGTCCAGATAGTGGAAGGTGGAGCGGTGTTGCTTCTGGTCTGAGTGACACTCAGAGGGCTTTAGGGCAGGGCAGGTCCTCTCAGCATAGCCCCCCTCCCCCCAGTTCCACTCACAGCTTCTTCTGGTGCAGAAAGCCTTACAGATGCTCTCTGCTGTTGGCGTGGATATATCCCAATCCCAGGTTGTGAGACTTCTAGCCTCCAGAGTGGGAGGTGAAGAACTCTTGTGGTGAAGGACTTGTGGGGCCTTGAAAGAGCCGACTGCCCACTTCTGTTCGCACCCTGGGTACACACTAACCCCTTCTCGTTCCCTTCTGCTGCCAGAGGTGCCATTGGCAGCTCAGCTCCAGAAGTGATTTGGAAGGCCAGAGCTCCATCTTAGCATGTTGGAGTTGAGTGCCTCAGAGCATGTACAGAGTGCTTTTCTGTAGCCATTTAGGTGCCAGACCTGGGATCCAGCCAGGCCAGTGTCATCTGCATTGACAGGCAGGAGTGGGCTCTGCCTTTCCCTAAGGTGCTGCTGGCCAGGGATTGAATTCACGGGGACATTCTGCACGCAGCACAGGGGCAGTGCCACTGTGAAGTGACAGCCCCTCCCCCTCGAGGCTCTGCCCCCTTCCCCCACACTCTTCCAGTTCCTTGGGGACATCTGCCCAGGAAGGGGAACTGGGGGGCCTGCACGGGGGCCGGAGGGCACGAGGATCCGTCCAGGGCTGGGATGTGAGTGGCAGGGGGAGGCCCTCTCTCCTTCCTTCCCTCACAGGAGACCTGTCAGCCCGGGCTGGGTGGGTGACGCTGGTCCTCTCATGCAGGGAGACCATGTGGCGGAGCTGGGACGCTGCTCACAGGGTGCAGGCCAGGAGGGGGAGGACCTCAGCTGCTGTTCTGGGGCTGCAAGGCTTCTGCAGCAGAAGGGTGACTTGCGGGGGGGGGGGGCAAGGGGCTCTCTTTCCTAGTAGGGGCTGTCACCGCTTGTCTGTCCCACGTGCCTTCTGGTGGCGGTGGCGGTGGCTGTGCTGTCTTTGAGGAATCTGGCTTGTCTGGTCTGTTGCTTGTCTGGGACTAGGAACCATCTCCCCAATTCTTGCTTTGAAAGCAGCTTCCCCCCAGAGGGAGTGCCTGTTGGCTGGTGAGGCCCGGGGCTCCCAGATTCAGCCCCTTTATTATTGTTAATTATTAACAGTATTTATATACCGCTTTTCAACTAAAGTTCACAAAGCGGTTTACAGAGAAAAATCAAATAACCAAATGGCTCCCTGTCCCAAAAGGGCTCCCAATCTAAAAAGATGCAAAAGAATACACTGCTGGGGTGAGGCGGGCCAGTTACTCTCCCCCTGCTAAAAAGAGGAGCACCCACTTGAAAAAGCGCCTCTTACCCAGTTCGCAGGGGTGAGCAGTTAGCGGTCAGGGTGGGAGTGGCAGGCGTCATTCACGTGCCCTTCTCAGCCCTCCACTGGCTTCCTGACAAGACACCCTCGGGAAAGCAAGCACCTCTGGGGGCTTCACATCACCCCCCCCCCCAGCCAGCTGAGGGAAAGGTGCATTTTGCTCGCCCCTTCCATCTCTTTGGGCCTGGGCAGGAGGGAGACCCCCTTGGCCCGCAGCTCGCAAATTCCTCATGCTGAACTCCCGTTGAGAGGGGGCCTTGCTCTTTGCCTAGTGGGCTTTCCGGGTTCTCAGGCGGGGGGCCCGGCTCTGGGGCTTGTTCTGTGCATGATCCAGAGCAGAAGTTCTGGGGCTGGGATCTGGGGAGCTCAGGGGCTCAGGCTGGGCACTGTTTGGTTCTTCCTGCCCCCTTTGCCACCTCCACTCCCCAGTGTGGGGGAGGGAATGCCATCACTTTCTGTGTGGGCTTGAGAAGCACAGCAGGCAGGGATTCTACCTGTATAGCAGTGTGGAGATGCAGTGAGCATTCTTGCCAAGCATCTGCCCGTCAGAGGGACCCCTTCAAGAAAAGGTGCCCAACCAGCCCCTCCCCCACCCTTCTGAACGAGACCAGCTGGCTGGGGTGCCCCACTGGGCATCAGTCTGGACTCCTAGGTCCTCCCTCTGTGTGAGTGAAGGCTTTGGCGCCTCAAGGAAGGGAGGGGGAGGAGCGGTCAGGCCTCTACGCTGCTGCTGCTATTTCCGTCGCTGACGCCAATTCATTGTGCTATTTGAGGCTCGGGTGTCCCTTCCTGCCCCCTGCAGCCTGCGAGGTTTTCTCCCGCTGCTCTTCCATTCACAACCGCAGTGGCCACAATGTCCCGGGCAGGCAGCGCTCCCTCCCCCTCTCCTTGCACAGGTGACCCCTTGCAGGGAGGGGCCTGCAGGCAGGTGGGCTGAGAGGTGCCTGGCTGCTTCTATCCCAAGGAGCTCCTTCAGAGGATGGGGACCACTGCCTCCCTCTTTCCCCACTTTCTGGTCTTCTCTTCTCAGGGGCTGCGAAGGGAGGGGCAAGGCTGAGTCAGTCTGAAGTTCTCTCCAGCCAGCCAGGGTCGCTGGTTCCTGCCAGAATCCCCCTTTGGGAACAGCAGCGTTGCCTGAACCTGCTGCTTTCGGAAAGACCCTCCCTCTGCCAGATCCTGGCAGCTGGGGGGGGGGCTCTGCTCTGTCTGCTGGGGGGCTGCACTGCACTTCTGACACGGTCTGCCTCTCTTCTTTCAGATCACCACGCAAGCCGTTCTCGGAGGAAAAGTGTCCCTGGAGGGAAGCAGTACAGCATCAACATGGATGCCCCGCCAGCCCCACCCTTCCGGCCATCGGTGAGCAGACACGTGGCTCAGTTCCGTCCCTGCTGGCTCTGTCCTTCTTATTCCCCTCCTGATGTCCACCCCCTGGTCACTGAACAGGCTTTGCCGGCCCCCCTCTCAGGCGTCATCCTCTCCGGAGCAGAGTGTGGCATAGCCGGAGTAGCACCTTCCTCTGTGAACAAGGGCACAGCTTGGGTGACTTTCAGAGGGGTGGGGGCAGATTCATGCTGGAGGCCTCCCAATGGCCCTGAGCTCGGAGGGGTGCCGCCGGCCCTCCCATCTTCTGGGTTTCCCACTGATCCCCTGGAGAAGAAGATGCCGGACTGTCTGGAACCGGTTCCCATGGCAACAGGATCCAGGTACCTTGCTGTCTTGAGTGTTTGCTAAAGCACCTGGTGGGCCACTGTGAGACGCAGGAGGTGAGGCTGGAAGGTCCCTTTTTGGCCTGACCCAGAAGGGCTCTTCTGATGCTCCTGTGACCTGTCTTGGTTTATCCAGCAGCAGGCAGGCAGGCAGGCTTGGCTGAGGAGTGGAGCAAGTGGAAGTTGCTCAGGTAGCTGCAGTCCAGGATCCCCTCATCAGGGGCTGCTGCTGAGGATGGCTGTGTAGACAAAGCTCAGGGGCTGTGCAGGGTGCCAGAAAAGGCCAGGGAGGGATGAGAACACACGAAGAGTCCTGCTAGATCAGGCCACAGGCCCACCTAGTCCAGCTTCCTGTATCTCACAGCGGCCCACCAAATGCTTCAGGGAGCGCACAAGATATAACCTGCTTCCTGGTGCTCTCCCCTGCATCTGGCAATCTGAGGTAGCCTGTCTCTCTGTAATCAGGAGCTTGAACATACCTACTATGACTTGTAACACGAGGTGAACTTTTCCTCCAGAAATTTGTCCAATCCCCTCGTAAAGGCATTCAGGCAAGATGCCATCACTACATCCTGTGGCAATGAGTTCCACAGACTAATAACACACTGGGCAAAGAAATATTTTCTTCTGTCTGTCCTAACTCTCCTAACACTCGTGGATGTCCCCTGGTTCTCGTGTTATGTGAGAGGGAAAAGAGCATCTCTCTATCCACTCCGTCCATCCCCTGCATGATTTTGTATGTCTCAATCATGTGCCCCCTCAGGCGCCTTTTTTCTAGACTGAAGAGGCTCAAATGCTGTAGCCTTTAAGAACATAAGAAGAGCCCTGCTGGATCAGGCCAATGGCCCATCTAGTCCAGCTTCCTGCATCTCACAGTGGCCCACCAAATGCCCCAGGGAGCACACAAGACAACAAGAGACCTGCAAGGCCTCCTGGGAATTGTAGTTAAGAACATAAGAACAGCCCCACTGGATCACACCAAAGGCCCATCTAGTCCAGCTTCCTGCATCTCACAGTGGCCCACCAAATGCCCCAGGGAGCACACAAGACAATAGACACAACCTGCGTGCTGGTGTACTTCCCTGCATCTGGCAATCAGAGGCAGCCTTCCTCTAAAACCAAGAGCTTGCACAGACCTACCATGACTTGTAACCCGTAATGAACTTTTCTCCAGAATTTTGTCCAATCCGCTCTTATCACTACTTTCTGTGGTAAAGAGTTCCACAAACTAATTATACGTGGGGTAAAGAAGTATTTTCTTCTGTCTGTCCTAACTCTCCCAACATCATGGATGTCCCCTGGTTCTGGTGTTATGCGAGAGAGTAAAGAGCATCTCCTCATCCACTCTGTCCATCCCCTGCATAATTTTGTATGTCTCGATCATGTCTCCCCTCAGGCGCCTCTTTCCTAGGCTGAAGAGGCCCAAACGCCGTGGCCTTTCCTCATAAGGAAGGTGTCCCAGCCCAGGATTCATTTTGGTTGTTGAGAAACAGCCCTGAGGGGGGCTCTGGATGCTTGGATCTTGGCTGTGGGGGCCAGTCCGACACCAGGTGGCCGTGGACGCAGGGAGGTGTCAGGAGGTGGGGGGAGTGGTACTAGGAAGGGGTGGAGGTGGGGGAGTGGCCCCCACCCTCAGGTTTAGACCCAGTATGTGTGCGACTGGTGGATGTGAGGAGCCCCTGTGGTGGGCCGTAGTCCACAGATGCTCCTGCTGCGGCTGGTTCGTGAAGGCGCCCCCAACCGACTCTCATGTTTGCTGCCACAGACCGTGCGGCTCCTCTGTGCCGGCTTGCCGGGTTTTCCAGACATGTTTGTGTTTACAGGCTGGTTGATGGTTTGCCGGTTGGCTGCATTGGGGGGTGACTATGCGCTTGTGTTGCATGTACAGTTGGCTTGAGTGCCTGTGGTGTATACATGGTTGGCTTTGGCCGTAGCTTGAGCACAGCTGCCTCTGATGTGCCCTCCGTTGTGCCCTGTCGGACTGTGCATCTCCTTGCCCCCCCCTGAGGGAAAATGTGCTAAGCTGCACACCCAGAGCTGATGAGGAAAGCTCGTGCTGTGATGGGGTGCATCAGAGGCCTGCGATGTGCTCCTCCAGCCACAGTTGCACTACCAGCTCCTGTCTCTCAAACTTGCATCCTGTTGGTGTGCGTGGTGATGTGTTGTGAGGAAGGGCTGCAGGCCGCAGGAGTTAGACGGCCCCCGGCTATCTGTCTGTTGCTCAGAGGGTGCTTCCCTGCTGGGGTGGCTGGAGCCGGGCCAAGCAGCGCCGTCTTCTCCCTGTGCATGTGGCTTCTTCTCAGGCCACAGGGTGGGGACCAGGTAATCTGCCACTAGACACTCAGAGAGTTTAGAAGACGTGGTCCAAGTTGGAAAGAGTGGACTGAAGAACAGCGCGCACCTCGCGGAAGGGAGGCGGTTGCTGGAAATGGCAAGAACGTGGGGAAGTCTGGGGTGGATGTTCAGGAAGCTCTCCTCGAAGCTTTGGACACAGAACCATAAGAACTTAAGAACATAAGAACTGCCCCACTGGATCAGGCCATAGGCCCATCTAGTCCAGCTTCCTGTATCTCACAGCGGCCCACCAAATGCCCCAGGGAGCACACCAGATAACAAGAGACCTCATCCTGGTGCCCTCCCCTGCATCTGGCATTCTGACATAACCTATTTCTAAAATCAGGAGGTTGTGCATACACATCATGGCTTGTACCCCATAATGGATTTTTCCTCCAGAAACTCGTCCAATCCCCTTTTAAAGGCGTCTAGGCTAGACGCCAGCACCACATCCTGTGGCAAGGAGTTCCACAGACCGACCACACGCTGAGTAAAGAAATATTTTCTTTTGTCTGTCCTAACCCGCCCAACACTCAATTTTAGTGGATGTCCCCTGGTTCTGGTATTATGTGAGAGTGTAAAGAGCATCTCCCTATCCACTCTGTCCATCCCCTGCATAATTTTGTATGTCTCAATCATGTTCCCCCTCAGGTGCCTCTTTTCTAGGCTGAAGAGACCCAAAGCCGTAGCCTTTCCTCGTAAGGAAGGTGCCCCAGCCCCGTAATCATCTTAGTCGCTCTCTTTTGCACCTTTTCCATTTCCACTATGTCTTTTTTGAGATGCGGCGACCAGAACTGGACACAATACTCCAGGTGTGGCCTTACCATCGATTTGTACAACGGCATTATAATACTAACCGTTTTGTTCTCAATACCCTTCCTAATGATCCCAAGCATAGAATTGGCCTTCTTCACTGCCGCCGCACATTGGGTCGACACATTCATCGACCTGTCCACCACCACCCCAAGATCTCTCTCCTGATCTGTCACAGACAGCTCAGAACCCATCAGCCTGTATGTGAAGTTTTGATTTTTTGCCCCAATGTGCATGACTTTACACTTACTGACATTGAAGCGCATCTGCCATTTTGCTGCCCATTCTGCCAGTCTGGAGAGATCCTTCTGGAGCTCCTCACAATCACTTCTGGTCTTCACGACTCGGAAAAGTTTGGTGTTGTCCGCAAACTTGGCCACCTCACTGCTCACCCCTGTCTCCAGGTTGTTTATGAAGAGGTTGAAGAGCACCGGTCCCAGGACAGATCCTTGGGGCACACCGCTTTTCACCTCTCTCCATTGTGAAAATTGCCCATTGACACCCACTCTCTGCTTCCTGGCCTCCAACCAGTTCTCAATCCATGAGAAAGATCCTATCTTTGATGAGGCATTCCACCATCTTACCCGGTATAGATGTTAGGCTGACCGGCCTATAGTTTCCCGGGTCCCCCCTCTTTCCCTTTTTAAAGATAGGCGTGACATTTGCTATCCTCCAATCTTCTGGCACCTTGGCCGTTTTGAGGGACAAGTTGCATACCTTAGTCAAGAGGTCTGCAACTTCATTCTTCAATTCCTTAATAACTCTTGGGCGGAAGCCATCAGTGCCCAGTGACTTATTGATCTTTGTTTTATCAATGAGGTCTGAAACATCTTCTCTTTTAACCTCTGTCTGACTTAATTCCTTGGTCAGGAGGGGCCGTTCGGGCAGCGGTATCTGCCCGAGGTCTTCTGCCATGAAGACAGATGCAAAGAACTCATTCAATTTCCCTCCTTGAGGGAGGGAAAGGAGCCTGGAAAGGCATTGGAAGGAGCCTAACAGGTCATCTAGTCCAAACCCTACCTTAGGCAGGAAATCCTGGGCTGTGTCCTGGTGCCGGCCTGCCTACTTGAGGGGTGGGAAAGACCTTCTTTGCTTGAGACCCTGGAGAGTCCCAGCAGTCCGCATAGGCCATGCCCAGCAGCCCTGACTTGGAGGGCAGCCTCTTGGGCTCCTATGATGCTGAGCAGATGCCTGAGGGAAGAGCCCCTCACACTGTGTCCAAGTGGAGGAGAACGTGGTTGGAAGGGCCTTCTGAAGGCATCACGTAAGACCTGTGTGCTCCAGCCTGGAGGCTGCAGTGGCTGGACCTCCCAGGCCAGGGAGCAGAGGGGAGCACCGGCTGCCTGCTGTCGGGGCATGGAGAGGCTGTGAAGGGGTGAGGAAAGGCCTGCACTGAGGGGCACCACTGCCCGAGACTGGAGGAAAGGAGGGAAAGCTGCTCCCCCTCGTCCTGCCCTCTCCCTCCGTGAGCTGGAGGTGCTTTTGGGAAGCCAGTGTGGGGCGAACGAGTGCGTGAGCCTGGGGGGCAGGGCCTGGGGGTGACGGAGTGCCCCCACCGCAGGGTCTCGGCTGCCGAGCCCGAGCCTGTTGCCGTCTCTCCTCCAGCAACAGGGATTCCTCAGTCGCCGCCTGAAGAGCTCCATCAAGCGCACCAAGAGCCAGCCGAAGCTGGACCGCACCAGCAGCTTTCGTCAGATGCTGCCCCGCTTCCGGAGTGCCGATCATGACAGGTGAGCGAGGAGGTGCTCTGGGGGTGGGCTGGAGGGACGGCCCAGCAGCCTCCCGGGCAGAGGGGCCTGTGGGCCTGGCCTCGGGGAGGGCTGTGCCATCGAGCAGGTGGCTCTTGCTCCCCCCCCATGTTTGACTGCCCAGAGACTGCCCTTCTGCCTCCTTCTGCCCACCACGACCTTGGGCGTTGCTGGCTTCCTTCCAGGTGCCCCCAGCTCGGCTCACAGTCCCTTTCCTCTTGAACGTAGAGCGCGCACACACGCACGCACCCCCTGCCTGCCTGCCTGCCTGCCTGCCCGCCTTCCTCCGAGGCCCTGGCCGCGCTTGGCTGCCTCCAGTCCCCGAGGCTCATCCCTGGGCACCCTGAGTATTTTTAGCCTCTGCCTGCCTCCCCCCCGCCACTGACGGCAGCCCCGACATGCATGATGGGCTCTCTCTTCGCTTACGCTGCCGCTGGGCTAAAAATACTCTCCTGGGGGCGGCAGCAGCAGCTCCTGGCAGAAATGCCACTGGGGAGGGGGGATTTCTGCACCGCGTTCTCCCTCTGCATCCCCTCCCTGTCCCTACAGGGAGGGCCACCATAGGTGGAGTGGGGCATGCTGGGCTGGGTGGTTGTGGGGCAGCGGCAATTGATGTGGGGTGCTGGAGGGGACCCCCCCGTGTACGCTCTGCCCCGGGATGCTCCTGCTGATGATGCCGGAAGGAGCCGTGGGGCTGAGAGGGGTCCCCCTCCCCCCTCCCCGCTCTGGCCAGGGTCGCCTTGCTGGCCTCTGCTCTGACAGTCTCTCCCTCTCTCTCTCTCCGGTGTCTTGATCCCGTTGTCCAGGCTGGGACGCTCTGGCAGCTGCAGACATGCCCCTCAGGTACCCCGCCTGCGTGTGGGTTTGGCCGAAGCCGCCGGCACCTCCCCTCCTGCACACACCTCCCCAGGAGCAGCCTCACGCTCCCCTGCCCCAGCTCTTTGGCACCCCGTCATGCCCCGCCTGCCCTGCCCCGCCTGCCTCTTGACCCTCTTAGCACCAGACGTGCCCCCCCGCACTCCAGATGCAGTCCCCTCAGCCTGGCTCATCAACCACCATTGCCTGGCCAGCGCCGCCACCGCACCTGCCTCACCTCCCTTCTGCCCCTCCCGCAGGGCCCGCCTCATGCAGAGCTTCAAGGAGTCGCACTCGCACGAGTCCCTGCTCAGCCCCAGCAGTGCTGCCGAGGCCCTGGAGCTCAACCTGGACGAGGACTCCATCATCAAGCCTGTGCACAGCAGCATCCTGGGCCAGGAGTTCTGCTTCGAGGTGCTGACCGGGCCGGGCTGCCAGGCCTCTGGGGTGCTGGGCGCCTGCCTGGGTCGCTGACGCCTCTGCCGCCTCTCCCCCCAGGTCACCACCTCTTCCGGCACCAAGTGCTTTGCTTGCCGCTCGGCTGCTGAGCGGGACAAGTGGATTGAGAACTTGCAGCGGGCAGTGAAGCCCAACAAGGTGGGTGGTGGTCAGGGGAGCCCCCCACGCCTGGCGGGGTTCTGCCTCCCTGGGTGTGGTGGGCAGGTCAGGGGCCAGGCTGGCTGTACTTTGCAGGCGGAAGCCACCCAGGGAGGGAGGGGTGGAAAGTCTCTGGCAAGAAAGCTGCTTCACAGACTTTTTTTTCTTTTACTCGTTCCTTTTAAAAGTAATGGTTTTCTGTGAGGAGTAAGTTTGCCAGCTTTTCACTAGCCTCAGCTGATGTTGTGTTTTGTCCAGAGGGCCCCCCCAGAGGTACCTCCAGGCCCTCTGCTTTCCACCTCACGCTTGCAGGGGCAGGACTGGGGCCACAGGCCCCCTGTGCCTATGCTGGGGCTTCCTCTCTAGCCCCTCCACTGCACAGACTGGCACCAGCTGCTCGGTGTTGCTCCCCCCCCCCCCGGGCAGGTTAGGGGTGCACCTGACTGGCTCTCCCATCCTGTGCAGCCTGTCTCCCCCAGGAGACCTGTGCTGGCAGCAGGTTGCTGGATGCCCCGGGGCAAAGCCCTGTATTGGCATTGGGCAGCCCCCCTCTGGCTGACTGGTGGTGGGTAAGGAGTTGACAGCAGCTCCTCCCACTGGCCAGCAGGAGGCGTGTGACAGCACTGGTGCCTCTGGAGATGCTCCGCTTGGCAGTGGTGGTGCAGGTTCCTGGCCAAGCTGCGTGGCCACTGCTGCTGGTTATAGGGGGCTCGCAGCCCGACCCAGGTGACCCTGGGGCCCCGGTTTCTTGATGCGAGAAAAGGAAACAGACAGACGTGTCTTACAGGGAAGGGATGGAGTTCTTCCTTGGAGAGGGCATGCACTTGCCCCGCCTCTGTCTCTGCTTCCTGTTTCGCCCCCAAAGGGCAGTGGAGTCCCTGACCCACTGGGACTCTTGGAGAGGGCCCACGGGCAAGGGACCCAGGCAGTCTAGCTGGCGTTGCCTGAGGGGGGGCTGGAAAGGCTTTGTGCAGCGTCCCTGGCTCATGGCTCTCAAGTCAGCGGAGCAGTCGCGAAGCAGAAGGGCGGGTCTTCTGGTGCTGTGGGCGCTGGCTGCGGAGTGAGGAGCAGCGCAGGAGGGCCTGTGGGCAGCTCGGGGAAGCGGGCTCCGCAAGGAGCAGTGCCGTTCAGCAGATCTGGACCTGGACTTGGAGTCAGAGCCTTGAGGGGGTCGGTTCTGGTGCAGGGCCTGCCTGTGGTGAGGCCTGCGGCCTGAGGCTGCCTCCCTGGAGAGTGTCCTGCTTCGGGCGTGTTTGAAGACTTTTCTCCTTGGCCTGGAGCCCCTCCTGCCACCCCTTGCAGCCTGAGCCTTTTGCTGCGTCTGCATCCCTCGCTGGGGCCGGTCCCCCTTTCTGAGGGAAATGGCTTTCTTGTGCAGTGTTGCTTCTCCTGAGCCGGGGGGTCTTGTCCTTCCCCAGTGGCAGGCAGTCTCACTGCCCACGACTGTGATTTTAAGTCACCTCCTCCTCTGGGGGAGACGTGATCCTCTTGACGGCCCCTCTCAGTTTCCTTGTTATCAGTCCCCCTCCTGTTCTCGGTTCCAGAGTGTCTTTGTTGGACTCTCCTTGAAAACTTTCCACACAACGGAGAGCACCACGGTCACTGTACCCTGACGGTTCAGCCGCACTTGCACCTCGCCCCAATTTCTGTCTGAGAGCCCCTGCAGTGCTTCTGATCTCTGCTGCTCTGGCTTCTCGCTGTGCCCTCCCCTCTGAGCTCCTTGGCCTGCTGCAGGGGTTGCAGTGGCAGCAGCGACACTGTGCAGCGTTTGTGCAGCACTTTCTGGGTGCGCGGAATGCTCCCTCCACATGCAGTATCTTGTTGTTCTTGGTGACAAGCCTGCAAGGCAAGGGTTGTAGTTGCAGACGGGGGGGGTGGGGTGGGGGGAGGCTGGCCTGAGGCCACCCGCCACGAGGAATCGTGGCAGAGGGGGTGAATCCAGACAACGGGGCAAGCCTGGGCTCCTCCTCCCCCGCTCTCCCCCCTGAAGCCCTGCTCTCGCCTGTCTAGGATAACAGCCGGCGTGTGGACAATGTGCTCAAGCTGTGGATTATCGAGGCCCGGGACTTGCCCCCCAAGAAGCGCTACTACTGTGAGCTGTGCCTGGACGACATGCTCTACGCCCGCACCACCAGCAAGGTGCGCACGGATACGGTCTTCTGGGGGGAGCACTTTGAGTTCAACAACCTGCCGGCCGTGCGCACCATCCGGCTGCACCTCTACAAGGACACGGACAAGAAGCGCAAGAAGGACAAGAGCAACTACGTGGGCATGGTCAGCATCCCCATCGCCAGCGTGACCGGGCGCCACTTTGCCGAGCAGTGGTACCCGCTCAGCCAGCCCAGCGCCAGCAAGAGCAAGGCCGGCTGCCCGGCCATCCGGGGTCAAGAGCCGCTTCCAGACCATGAGCATCCTGCCCATGGAGCTGTACAAGGAGTTCGCGGAGTACGTGACCAACAACTACCGCATGCTGTGCGCGGTGCTGGAGCCCGTCCTGAGCGTCAAGAGCAAGGAGGAGGTGGCCTGCGCCCTCGTCCACATTCTGCAGAGCACGGGCAAAGCCAAGGTCCGGGGCAGGACCTGGGGGGTGGGGCGGCTTCACTCTCGGGGGCCAGGGTCTCACCTCAGCCCCCCCCCGGCCACTCTCCCCGCAGGACTTCTTGTCTGACATGGCCATGACGGAGGTGGATCGCTTCATGGACCGGGAGCACCTCATTTTCCGGGAGAACACGCTGGCCACCAAAGCCATAGAGGAGTATCTCAAGCTGATCGGACAGAAATACCTCAAGGATGCCATTGGTGAGTGGGCTCCTGCCGGTTCCCCCGGGGGAGATTTGTGGGTCCCAGAGAGAGCCCGGTGAGCGGGGGGACGACGACTCGGGGCTGGGCTGCCGAGCCTGCGCTCTGAAGTGCGCCGAGGTGTGTGCTTAGAGCAGCTTCCGGCTGTTGCACCACAAGAGGGTCTCTGGAGGGCAGCTCTGTGTGACCTGCAGGATGAATGTGACCCCCGAGCCACGCAGCTGCACCCCTTGGCCCTGTGCATGAGGAAACATCAGGGCGTGCTTGTTCTGTGGGGTCTCCTGTGGAGTCAGGAGTGGCTCCGGGTGGTCTGTGTGCCTCTCAGTGGCCGGAGCCCCTCCCTTTCTCCCCATCAACCTTGCCACCTGGGAGGGTCTGGAGCAGCTGTGCAGTGAGCTCCTCGAGGGGAGTGGGGAGGGCAGAGGACCGAAGCCCAGGACCAGGAGGACGGCAGGCACAGAGCTGGGAGGGGGCACCTTGTGCACAGAGGCCGCTGGTCTGAGCGTGCGGAAGGCTCCGGGTCCAGCCAGTGCACCTGGGTCTAGCGCGGCCTGCTGCTGGCCTGGCCAGGCGTGTCTGTCTGTGTGCCCACAACCGGAGAGCGTCCGTGGCGACCTCTTCCTGCTGCAGGCAGTAGTGATGGCCCTGGTCGCACCAGTGTGTGCGTGTCTGTGCGTTTGTGTGTGAGCTCGCAGCCTGCCTGGCAGCCGGACCCCTCTGCTTCCTCTCCACCCCACAGGCGAGTTCATCCGGGCCTTGTATGAGTCGGAGGAGAACTGCGAGGTGGACCCCATGAAGTGCTCCGCATCCACCTTGGCGGACCACCAGGCCAACCTCCGCATGTGCTGTGAGCTGGCGCTCTGCAAGGTCGTCAACTCCCACTGGTTAGTGCCCGAGGGGGAAGGAGGGGTCCCTTGGGGCAGTGCCTGAAGGGGGGCTCCAGGAAGGGCCCGGGTCTGCTGGGGATCCGCGGAGGGGCTCAGGCGGCTCTGCTCAGCCTCTCCCTTGCTGTCCCTCCAGCGTTTTTCCCCGAGAACTGAAGGAGGTCTTTGCGTCGTGGCGGCTGCGCTGTGCGGAGAGAGGCAGGGAAGACATTGCCGACCGCCTGATTAGTGCCTCCCTCTTCCTGCGCTTCCTGTGCCCGGCCGTCATGTCCCCCAGCCTCTTTGGGCTCATGCAGGAGTACCCTGACGAGCAGACGTCCCGCACCCTCACCCTCATTGCCAAGGTCATCCAGAATCTGGCCAACTTCAGCAAGTGAGTGGTGCTGCGCTTGTTGGGGAGTGGGGTGAGGGGAGCGCCTGGCACAGGGGAAGATAAGCTGGTGGGCAGACCCCCTCCTCCCGGCCCCAGCTGGAGCCCTGGAGGAGGGCCTGGCAGTCTTGCAGGGGCTGGGAGTGTGCCATGTGGTGTCTGGAAGGGGACCCAGAGGCCTGCTTGGAGGGGACTTGTCCCTGGAGTGGAGGCGGCAGGCTGGGCAGGCAGCTGGGCGAGGACGGGGCCAGAGTTCCTTTGGGTCTTCAGCACAGCGAGGGGGAAGGACAGTTGCTCTGCTGGCCCAGTGGCCTTGCTGCTCCAGAAACTTCCGTGTGCCGCCGTGCCTCGTGCCTGTCCTGGGCTGTGCTTGTGGGGAAAAGCCAGCTGTCCGGTGCTGGGCAGTGCTCTTGACTGCTGCAGTGGTGCCCCTTGGCGGGCGGGCAGGACCAGGCTGGGAGGGGAGATGTGCGCACACAGTCCCACGCGTGGGTCCCAACCTCCCGCTGTGGCCCTTGCATTGCCCCAGGTTTGGCAGCAAGGAGGAGTACATGGCCTTCATGAACGAGTTCCTGGAGCTGGAGTGGGCCAGCATGCAGCAGTTCCTGTTCGAGATCTCCAACCTGGACACCCTCACCAACAGCAGCAGCTTTGAGGGCTACATCGACTTGGGCCGCGAGCTCTCCACTCTGCACGCCCTCTTGTGGGAGGTCATGCCTCAGCTCAGCAAGGTGCAAGCACGGGAAGGGGGAGGTGGTTGGGAGCCTGCAAAGAGGACTCTTCCGGGTGGCTGGGGGAGTCTCGGTTCCCCTCTGCGCAGCGTGGCAGGGGGTTGCCCGGACGGCCTCTGGGGAGCTTCCAGCTCTGACTGATTTGCTGCTTCCTCCTCCGCTGCTCAGGAGGCCCTGATCAAGCTGGGCCCCTTGCCCCGCCTCCTCAACGACATCAGCCTCGCTCTCAGGAACCCTCACATCCAGCGGCAGCCCAGCCACCAGTGCGGACTGCAGCCGAAGCCCGTCATTCTCCGCGGACCCTCCACCGACGTGCAGTCCTCCTACATGATGCGTGACCTCAACAGGTGGTGCTGGGATGGGGCAGAGGGAGCCTGGGGAAGCCTGCTGCGTAGTGAGCCCACTCTGCTGCCCCCCAGGTGGGGAGACGGCCCAGGAAGCCTGCGGGTGGAGGCTGAGCTTGTGAGAGGGAAGAGGCCATCTGATGGGGGGGGACTAGCAGGTCTGGAAATGTTTCTGCCGGGGTCCTGCCTAATGGTTGCTCTATCCCAACAGCTCTGTAGACATGCAGCCCTACATGATGCGTGGCATGAACAGGTGAGCCCTGCCCCCCCCCCAGCCTCCTCTGCACTCTCCCCTGCTCCCCTGTCTCAGAGATCTGGAGTTGCCCCCCAACCACTTGGGATTGCCCACCCTCCATCCCACAGAGCACTGAACTGAGGCTGCTCACTAACAGGGCGGGGTGCAGCTCTGCCCTCTTCAGCTCCTGTCTGGCAGAGAGTCCTCTCGCCTCAGGCCACAACCTTGTGGCTGCCCTTCTGCAGGGCTGCCTCCAGCGGCCGGGGGGGGCACCTCCCTCCCCTCACCCTGGGTTGTCTCCTTTTCTCCTTCCTCCACACCCCCACCCCAGCAGCTCCATGGACATGACCCGGCTGCCTTCCCCCACGAAGGAGAAGGGCTCCAAGGACATGTTCTTTGTGACGCGGCCCCCGCTGGCCCGTTCCTCTCCCGCCTACTGCACCAGCAGCTCAGACATCACGGAGCCTGACCAGAAGGTGCTGAGCGTCAACAAGAGCGTCTCGATGTTGGACCTGCAGGACAGCCGGATGAACAGCATCTCCAACCTGCACAGCGTGGGCGACCTGCTCAACAGCAGCCAGGCCTCCATCACTGCCGGCCTGGGGCTGCGGCCCAGCCGGCTCTCCCAGGGCAGCGGCTCCAGCATCGCGGCCGGCCTGCGCCTCAGCCAGATGGGGGTCACCACCGACGGGGGGCGGCACGGCCGCGGCCCAGCAACTCAGGATCCCCCTCTCCTTCCAGAACCCCCTCTTCCACCTGGCCTCGGATGGGCCGGCTGCAGGCCCCCTCCACTCGCACTCACACCGGCCGGCTGAGGGCAACCCGGACACCTTCGCCCCCTTCCACGGCTACAGCAAGAGCGAGGACCTCTCCACCAGCAAGCACATCATCCACAGCCACAGCTACAGCGACGAGTTCACCCGCCAGGGCTCGGAGTTCACCAAGCGGCAGCTCTCCCTGCAGGAGAACCTGCAGAACATGCTCTCGCCCCCCCAGATCACCATTGGGCCCCAGCCCCAGCGCCCCGCCCCTTCTGCCCAGCCGCAGGCCCCCCTGCAGCGGGGCAAGGCCCAGCAGCTCACCGTCTCGGCTGCCCAGAAGCCCCGGCCCTCCAGCGGGAACCTGCTGCAGCCAGAGCCTCCCTATGGCCCACCCCGCCCCCGCCAGCAGTCGGTCACCAAGGAGACCCCCTCCGCCCTCAAGCCATCCATCACCAAGCAGGTGAGTGGGGGCGGGGCGCCGGGAAGGCGGGGCGCGAGGGGCTGCCGGGGGGGGGCACATTCAGAGTGGTTCTCCTTCAGAAGGCACGGGAGCCTCGTCAAGCAGTCGGGCCTTGCTGGGTTGAAGGGCTGAGGGGTCCCAGGACAGCAGGAGGAAAGAGGAGAGGACAGGCCCTTCTGCGGCCCCCAGGCGTCCCTGAGCCCAGCTCATTCCGGGGAAGGTTTTCCTGTCCACGGCTTGGGGAGGAGGGTGGTTGCAGGCCACAGGTCCCAGAGCAGGGGGTGACACTGGGCTGCCACTGTCCCAGCCCAGGCGCTTGTAACTGGCCTCTCCAAGTGCACTGCCTGCTCCCAAAGGCAGAACCTCTCACTGCTTGGGAGGATGCAGGCCGGGTTTGATCAGCTTGTTCTTTAGGGGTTTCCCAGCAAACAGGCAGGCAAACAGATGCGCCTCTGTGGCTCCTGGCATGAAAAAATGGGACAGGCTAACACAGAAATGAGACCCATGACCACTTTCCAGTAGCTTCTTTTTTCACAAATGCAGGTACTTTTCTCCAATTCGAATAAATGCTGAAAACAGTGCAATATACACTGCTCAAAACAATAAAGGGAACACTTAAACAACACATCCGAGATCTGAATGAACGAAATATTCTTATTAAATGCTTTGTTCCTGACATAGTTGAATGTGCTGACAACAAGATCACACAACAATCATCAATGGAAATCACATTTATTAACCCATGGAGGTCTGGGTTTGGTGTCATACTCAAAATTGAAGTGGAAAAACACACTACCGGCTGATCCAACTTCGATGTAATGTCCATAAAGCAAGTCAAAATGAGGCTCAGTAGTGTGTGTGGCCTCCACGTGCCTGTATGACCTCCCTACAATGCCTGGGCATGCTCCTGATGAGGTGGCGGATAGTCTCCTGAGGGATCGCCTCCCAGACCTGGACTAAAGCATCCGCCAACTCCTGGACAGTCTGTGGCGCAATGTGGCGCTGGTGGATGGAGCGAGACATGATGTCCTAGATGTGCTCAATTAGATTCAGGTCTGGGGAATGGGCGGGCCAGTCCATAGCATCAATGCCTTCATCTTGCAGGAACTGCTGACACACTCCAGCCACATGAGGTCTAGCATTGTCCTGCATTAGGAGGCACCCAGAGCCAACCACACCAGCATATGGTCTCACAAGGGGTCTGAGGATCTCATCTCGGTACCTAATGGCAGTCAGGCTACCTCTGGCGAGCACATGGAGGGCTGTGCGGCCCCCCAAAGAAATGCCACCCCACACCATTACTGACCCACTGCCAAACCGTTCATGCTGGAGGATGTTGCAGGCAGCAGAACGTTCTCCCTGCTATCTCCAGACACTGTCACGTCTGTCACGTGCTCAATGTGAACCTGCTTTCATCTGTGAAGAGCACAGGGCGCCAGTGGCGAGGTTGCCAATCTTGGTGTTCTCTGGCAAATGCCAAACGTCCTGCACGGTGTCGGGCTGTCAGCACAACCCCCACCGGTGGACGTCGGGCCCTCATACCACCCTCATGGAGTCTGTTTCTGACCGTTTGAGCAGACACATGCACATTTGTGGCCTGCTGGAGGTCATTTTGCAGGGCTCTGGCAGTGCTCCTCCTGTTCCTCCTGGCACGAAGGCAGAGGTAGCGGTCCTGATGCTGGAATTTTGCCCTCCTACGGCCTCCTCCACATCTCCTGATGTACTGGCCTGTCTCCTGGTAGCGCCTCCATGCTCTGGACACTACACTGACAGACACAGCAAACCTTCTTGCCACCGCTCGCATTGATGTGCCATCCTGGATGAGCTGCACTACCTGAGCCACTTGTGTGGGTTGCAGACTCCGCCTCATGCTGCCACTAGAGTGACAGCACCGCCAGCATTCAAAGGTCACCCAAACATCAGCCAGAAAGCATAGGGACTGCGAAGTGGTCTGTGGTCACCACCTGCAGAACCACTCCTTTATTGGGGGTGTCTTGTTACTTGCCTATGATTCCCACCTGTTGTCTACTCCATTTGTGCAACAGCATGTGAACTTGATTGTCAATTGGTGTGGCTTCCTAGGTGGACAGTTTGATTTCACAGAAGTGTGATTGACTTGGAGTGACATTGTGTTGTTTAAGTGTTCCCTTTATTGTTTTGAGCAGTGTAGTTAAGGAAAACCGGGCATGGTGTAAGTACAGAAATGAACAATCTGAGGATTTTTGAAATTTGTTTAGGGTGCAGTCCTACCCAGGCCAGCCAAGAGGCTTGTGCCAAATCCAGCGCAGGATAGGGGCCAGAATCGGCTCAGCCAGAGGCAAGGGGAAACTTTTCCCCTTACCCCTGGGTAAGGCGCCCCGCGGCCTCTATGGGTCTCCTCAGACCCACACCACCTCCTGAGGTGGCGCAAGTCCAGCAGAGCAGCTTCAAGCTTAACTGCTGGATCCCAGCCCCGCCTCCCCACTTGCCCGCCCCTGGGGCTGCCCGCCCTCCTCCCACCCAGGAACCCTGCCTACCTCAGAGCCTTGCGTCGGCCCAGCTGGGATTCAGCCTCTGTTTGTCGGCTCATCTCCATTTGCCAGTGTGGCTTCCTTGTGAGGAGGCGCAAACGTGCTTTATGGCACGTTTGCGACCCTCCTGGGCCAGCACAAGAGACTGCACTGGCCCAAGTGCCGCTTAGGATTGCACTGCACAAGAGTTCATATCCTGCCTTTTCCCAGCAATTCAAGGCAGATTATAGAATGACCATCAAAATACAGTTAAAGTAGTTCTTAAAGAAAACTCCAGCACTGCGTCCCAGAGGCCAGCAGGAGTCAAAGGAGATGCCTCTGCAGTCGTCAGGAGGGATCGGGGACAGCCTGCTGAAGTGCGTGTCAGATTCTCCTCCAGAAGCAGAGGAGGAAGGGGCCACAAATGAGCCTCTCTCTGCACCTCCCTGTCAGCCACACCTCGGGTGGAGGGGGGTGTGCAGGAGCCCCAGGAGCCTTGTGAAAAACCACTAATTTTTCCCACCCTTGTGGGACCCCAAGCCTCAAGGCACTTAGGCTTTCAAAGGTCAAAGCCAGAGCCTTCTGCAGCCAGGAGAGCAGTTGGAGCAAGAAGGCTGCAACACGGTCCTGATGTCTCAGCCCTGCTGACACATTTGGGGATTATTCTGCAGCACCTGATGCTTCCAGAGGACCTTCAGTGGCAGCTCCACCAAAAATGTGTTACGACAGTCTAATTGAGTGAAGGCCTGGATAAGGCAAGGGGTTCCACATACTATTGACACGCTGAGTAAAGAAATATTCTGTCCTAACTCCCGACACTCAGCTTTCATGGATGTCCCCTGGATCTGGTGTTGTGCGAGAGGGAAAAGAGCATCTCTCTATCCACTTTATCCTTCCCATGCAAAATTTTGTATGTCTCAATCTTGTCCCCCCTCAGGTGCCTCTTTTCTAGTCCAGGGGTGCCCAAACCTAGGCCCTGGGGCCACATACGGCCCTCGAGGACTCCCAATCTGACCCTCAGGGAGCCCCCAGTCTCCAGTGAGCCTCTGGCCCTCTGGGGACATGCTGGAGCCCGCGCTAACCTGATGCAACTGCTCTCAGCATGACAGCCAACTGTTCAACCTCTCATGTGAGCTGTGGGATGAGGGCTCCCTACACTGCTTGCTGTTTCACATCTGTGATGCAGAAGCAAAGGCTGGCCTTGCTTTGTGCAAGGCCTTTTATAGGACTTAAGCTATTGCAAGACCTTCATTCATTCATTTAAGTTCTATCTCTAATATATTCATTTATGTAAACTTATTCAAATTTGAAATGAAAATTCTTTTTCCCCCCGGCCCCTGACACAGTGTCAGAGAGATGATGTGGCCCTCCTGCTGAAAAGTTTGGACACGGCTGTTCTAGACTGAAGAGGCCCAAACGCCATAGCCTTTCCTCATAAGGAAGGTGCCCCAGCCCAGTAATCATCTTAGTCGCTCTCTTTTGCACCTTTTCCATTTCCGCTATGTCCTTTTTGAGATGCGGCAACAAGAACTGGACACAATACTCCAGGTGTGGCCTTACCATTGATTTGTACAACGGCATTACAATATTAGCTGTCTTATTATCAATACCTTTTCTAATGAACCCAAGCATGGAATTGGCCTTCTTCACTGCCGCTGCACTTTGGGTCGACATTTTCATCGAGTTGTCCACCAGCACCCCAAGATCTCTCTCCTGATTTGTCACAGACAGCTCAGAACCCATTACCCTATATGTGAAGTTTTGAATTTTTGCCGCAATGTGCATGACTTTACATTTACTTACATTGAAATGCATCTGCCATTTTGCTGCCCATTCTGCCAGTTTGGAGAGATCCTTCTGGAGCTCCTCACAATCACTTCTGGTCTTCACCACTCGGAAACGTTTGGTGTTGTCTGCAAACTTAGCCACCACACTGCTCACCCCTGTCTCCAGGTCATTTATGAAGAGATTGCAAAGCACAGATCCCAGGACAGATCCTTGGGGCACCTCTCTCCATTGTGAAAACTGCCCATTGACACCCATTCTCTGCTTCCTGGCCTCCAACCAGTTCTCAATCCATGAGAGGACCTGTCCTCTAATTCCCTGACTGTGGAGTTTCTTCAGCAGCTTTTGGTGAGGGTCCATGTCAAATGCCTTCTGAAAGTCCAGATATATAATGTCCACGGGTTCTCCCGCATCCACATGCCTGTTGACCTTTTCAATGGACTCTATAAGGTTTGTGAGGTAAGACTTACCTTTTTAGAAGCCAGGCTGATTCTCTCTCAGCAGGGCTTGTTCGTCTCTGTGTTTTGAGATCCTATCTTTAATGAGAGAGGCCGTAAAGGGCAACGAAGCCCTTCCATAAATGGAAGTCTTGCCCTAATGAGATGAATAAAAAGGAACATAAACTGTGGCAAAAGAAATGTAAGAAGGTGATACGGGAGGCCAAGAGAGACTGTGAGGAACACACGGCCAGCAACTTTAAGGGGATAATAAAAGCTTCTTCAAATATGTCAGAAGCAGGAAACCCACCAGAGAAGCTGTTGGCCTGCTGGATGGTGAGGGAGGGAAAGGGGAGATAAAAGGAGACTTAGAGATGGCAGAGAAATTAAATCAGTTCTTTGCATCTGTCTGCACAGCAGAAGACCTCAGGCAGATACCATTGCCTGAAAGGCCCCTCCTGAATAAGGAATTGGGTTGGATAGAGGCTAAAAGAGAAGATGTTTCAGACCTAATTGACAAATTAAAGATCAATAAGTCACTGGGACCTGATGGCATCCACCCAAGAGTTATTAAGGAACTGAAGAATGAAGTTGCTGTTCTCTTGACTATAATATGCAATTTGTCCCTCAAAACGGCCAAGGTGCCAGAGGATTGGAGGATAGCAAATGTCACACTGATTTTCAAAAAGGGAAGGAGGGGAGTCCCGGGAAACTATAGGCTGGTCAACCTAACATCTATTCCGGGTAAGATGGTGGAATGCCTCATCAAAGATAGGATCTCAAACACATAGACGTAAAAAGCCTTGCTGAGGAAGAATCAGCTTGGCTTCTGTAAGGGTAAGTCTTGCCTCATGAACCTTATAGAGTCCATTGAAAAGGTCAACAGCCATGTGAATGTGGGAGAACCCGTGGACATTATATATCTGGACTTTCAGAAGGCGTTCGACACTGTCCCTCACCAAAGGTTACTGAGAAAACTCCACAGTCAGGGAATTAGAGGGCAGGTTCTCTCATGGATTGAGAACTGGTTTAAGATCAAGAAACAGAGAGTGGGTGTCAATGGGCAGTTTTCACAATGGAGAGAGGTGAAAAGTGGTGTGCCCCAAGGATCTCTCCTGGGATATGTGCTTTGCAACCCCTTCATAAATGACCTGGAGACCGGGGTGAGCAGTGAGGTGGCTAAGTTTGCAGACAACACCAAATGTTTCCAAGTGGTGAAGACCAGACGTGATTGTGAGGAGCTGCAGAAGGATCTCTCCAAACTGGCAGAATAGGCAGCAAAATGGCAGATGCGTTTCAATGTAAGCTAAATGTAAAGTCATGCACATTGGGGCAAAAAATCAAAACTTCACATATAGGCTGATGGGTTCTGAGCTGTCTGTGACACATCAGGTGAGAGATCTTGGGGTGGTGGTGGACAGGTCGATGAACGTGTTGACTCAATGTGCGGTGGCAGTAAAGAAGCCCAATTCTATGCTTGGGATTGTTAGGAAAGACATTGAGAATAAGACAGCTAATATTGTAATGCCGTTGTACAAATCAATGATAAGGCCACACCTGGAGTATTGTGTCCAATTCTGATTGCCGCATTTCAAAAAGGACATAGTGGAAATGGAAAAGGTGCAAAAGAGAGCGACTAAGATGATTACTGGGCTGGGGCACCTTTCTTATGAGGAAAGGCTACGGCGTTTGGGCCTCTTCAGCCTAGAAAAGAGACGCCTGAGGGGGGACATGATTGAGACATACAAAATCATGCACGGGAAGGAGAAAGTGGACAGAGAGATGCCTTTTTCCCTCTCACATAACACCAGAACCAGGGGACATCCACTAAAATTGAGTGTTGGGAGAGTTAGGACAGACAAAGTATTTCTTTACTCAGCGTGTGGTTGGTCTGTGGAACTCTTTGCCACAGGATGTGGTGATGGCATCTGGCCTGGATGCCTTTAAAAGGGGATTGAACAAGTTTCTGGAGGAAAAATCCATTACGGGTTACAAGCCATGATGTGCATGTGCCACCTCCTGATTCTAGAAACGGGCTGTGTCAGATGCAGGGGAGGGCACCAAGATGCAGGTCTCTTGCTGTCTTGTGTGCTCCCTGAGGCATTTGGTGGGCCGCTGTGAGATACAGGAAGAGTCTTGCTTGGCAGCAGAGTCCCCTTTCTTCAGCCTCCTGGGGCATCAGGATTGTTATAGGGCTCCATTCACACCTCATGGCCCATATTACCTCCCCCCCCCCAGAAGGGAGCTTAAGTTCTGTGGGTAGAATCATTCCTGCTTTGCGCACACAAGTCCCAGTCCCAAGCCCTGACAGCCTCTCCTGTTGGAAAGCGTCTCAAGGTGGGCAAGGCCCCCTCAGAGACAGAGCGGGACTCCGTGGCCTTAGGGCTCTGACTCTGGGTAACGTGGCTTGCAGTCTAAGGGGACTCTTGTCTGCGAGGAGTAGAGCTAGGAGTTGTGTGCAAACAGCAACTCTGAAGGAGGGCACAGAACCTGGACCTTGTAAAGGGAGGGGCAGGCATGGTCAGTCTGTGCAAGCTCTTGGTTTTAGAGGCAGGCTGCCTCTGATTGCCAGATGAAAGGGGGGGCACCAAGACGAAGGTTGTGTCTGTTGTTTTTTGTGCTTCCTGAAGCATTTAGTGGGTCATTGTGAGACACAGGAAGCTGGACTAGATGGGCCTTTGGCCTTTCCCCCCTTCCCCCCCCCCGTAGATGACTGCAACAGTTCACAGCGCCTGGCCCGGAGCATTAGCTGGGAGTGGGGGCCACAGGGCGTGAGATGTGTGCCAACACAGTCAGCAGCACCTGCTCCTTGTGCTGTTCTTCTCTCCCAGGACTGACCCAAGCCCTTGGTCAACCCCTTCCTCCACCTGCCCCTCCTCACTGCTGCCACTGTGGGAGCATGACGCCTAGGGCTTGACTGGCATGCATGGTCCAGCTGAGCAAGGTCTGACTTTTGGAGCCAGCCAACTGGAAATCACAACATAGGAGGCAGGCCAGAAGCAGCGTGGGGCATCCAGGGCGAGGAGGCGTGGCATGCCTCCTCTGGATCGCATTTCCGTTGGTTGGCCCTTGCGCAGCCTGCCATTGGCCCCAGGTGGGCCATCCCTGGCTACACTCAGATCAGAGTGTCCAGTTCTGGTCACCGCATCTCAAAAAAGACAGTGGAAATGGAAAAGGTGCAAAAGAGAGCGACTAAGATGATTCCTGGGCTGGGACACCTTCCTTATGAGGAAAGGCTACGGCGTTTGGGCCTCTTCAGCCTAGAAAAGAGACGCCTGAGGGGGGACATGATTGAGACATACAAAATTATGCAGGGGATGGACAGAGTGGATAGGGAGATGCTCTTTACATAAGAACATAAGAACAGCCCCACTGGATCAGGCCATAGGCCCATCTAGTCCAGCTTCCTGTATCTCACAGCGGCCCACCAAATGCCCCAGGGAGCACACCAGATAACAAGAGACCTCATCCTGGTGCCCTCCCCTACATCTGGCATTCTGACTTAACCCATTCCTAAAATCAGGAGGTTGCGCATACACATCATGGCTTGTACCCCATAATGGATTTTTCCTCCAGAAACTCGTCCAATCCCCTTTTAAAGCCAGCACCACATCCTGTGGCAAGGAGTTCCACAGACCGACCACACGCTGAGTAAAGAAATATTTTCTTTTGTCTGTCCTAACCCGCCCAACACTCAATTTTAGTGGATGTCCCCTGGTTCTGGTATTATGTGAGAGTGTAAAGAGCATCTCCCTATCCACTCTGTCCATCCCCTGCATAATTTTGTATGTCTCAATCATGTCCCCCCTCAAGCGTCTCTTTTCTAGGCTGAAGAGGCCCAAACGCCGTAGCCTTTCCTCATAAGGAAGGTGCCCCAGCCCCGTAATCATCTTAGTCGCTCTCTTTTGCACCTTTTCCATTTCCACTATGTCTTTTTTGAGATGCGGCGACCAGAACTGGACACAATACTCCAGGTGTGGCCTTACCATAGATTTGTACAACGGCATTATAATACTAAGCGTTTTGTTCTCAATACCCTTCCTAATGATCCCAAGCATAGAATTGGCCTTCTTCACTGCTGCCGCACATTGGGTCGACACTTTCATCGACCTGTCCACCACCACCCCAAGATCTCTCTCCTGATCTGTCACAGACAGCTCAGAACCCATCAGCCTATATCTAAAGTTTAGATTTTTTGCCCCAATGTGCATGACTTTACACTTACTGACATTGAAGCGCATCTGCCATTTTGCTGCCCATTCTGCCAGTCTGGAGAGATCCTTCTGGAGCTCCTCACAATCACTTCTGGTCTTTACCACTTGGAAAAGTTTGGTGTCGTCTGCAAACTTAGCCACTTCACTGCTCAACCCTGTCTCCAGGTCATTTATGAAGAGGTTGAAAAGCACCGGTCCCAGGACAGATCCTTGGGGCACACCGCTTTTCACCTCTCTCCATTGTGAAAATTGCCCATTGACACCCACTCTCTGCTTCCTGGCCTCCAACCAGTTCTCAATCCACGAGAGGACCTGTCCTCTAATTCCCTGACTGTGGAGTTTTTTCAGTAGCCTTTGGTGAGGGACCGTGTCAAACGCCTTCTGAAAGTCCAGATATATAATGTCCACGGGTTCTCCCGCATCCACATGCCTGTTGACCTTTTCAAAGAATTCTATAAGGTTTGTGAGGCAAGACTTACCCTTACAGAAGCCATGCTGACTCTCCCTCAGCAAGGCCTGTTCGTCTATGTGTTTTGAGATCCTATCTTTGATGAGGCATTCCACCATCTTACCCAGTATGGATGTTAGGCTGACCGGCCTATAGTTTCCTGGGTCCCCCCTCTTTCCCTTTTTAAAAATAGGCGTGACATTTGCTATCCTCCAATCTTCTGGTACCGTGGCCGTTTTGAGGGACAAGTTGCATACCTTAGTCAAGAGATCTGCAACTTCATTCTTCAATTCCTTAATAACCCTTGGGTGTATGCCATCAGGGCCCGGTGACTTATTGATCTTTAATTTATCAATGAGGTCTGAAACATCTTCTCTTTTAACCTCTATCTGACTTAACTCCTCGGTTAGGAGGGGCCGTTCGGGCAGCGGTATCTGCCCGAGGTCTTCTGCCGTGAAGACAGATGCAAAGAACTCATTTAATTTCTCTGCCATCTCTAAGTCTCCTTTTATCTCCCCTTTCCCTCCCTCACCATCCAGAGGGCCAACCGCTTCTCTGGCGGGTTTCCTGCTTCTAACATATTTGAAGAAGCTTTTATTATTCCCCTTAATGTTGCTGGCCATGCGTTCCTCATAGTCTCGCTTGGCCTCCCCTATCACCTTCTTACATTTCTTTTGCCACAGTTTATGTTCCTTTTTATTCTCTTCATTAGGGCAAGACTTCCATTTACGGAAGGAAGCTTCCTTGCCCTTCACAGCCTCTCTAACTTGGCTGGTTAGCCATGCGGGCACCCTCCTGGATTTAGTGGAACCCTTCTTTCTTTGCGGTATACACCTCTGCTGGGCCTCTATTACTGTTGTTTTAAACAGCCTCCATGCACTCTGGAGAGACTGGACTCTTTTTACCCTCCCTTTCAACCTCCTTCTAACCAGCCTCCTCATTTGAGGGAAGTCCGCCCGTCGGAAGTCAAGGGTTTTTGTTACGAGATTTGCCTGGTATTCTTCCCCCAACGTGCACGTCAAAACGGATCGCAGCATGATCACTGTTCCCCAATGGCTCAGTAACGTTTACATCTCTAACCAGGTCCTGCGTACCGCACAAAATTAAATCCAGAGTCACCTGTCCTCTGGTGGTGTTACACTCTCACATAACACCAGAACCAGGGGACATCCACTAAAATTGAGTGTTGGGCGGGTTAGGACAGACAAAAGAAAATATTTCTTTACCCAGAGTGTGGTTGGTCTGTGGAACTCTTTGCCACAGGATGTGGTGATTGCATCTGGCTTGGACGCCTTTAAAAGGGGATTGGACAAGTTTCTGGAGGAAAAATCCATTACGGGGCACAAGCCATGATGTGCATGTGCAACCTCCTGATTTTAGAAATGGGCTATGTCAGAAGGCCAGATGCAAGGGAGGGCACCAGGATGAGGTCTCTTGTTACCTGGTGTGCTCCCTGGGGCATTTGGTGGCCGCTGTGAGATCCAGGAAGCTGGACTAGATGGGCCTCTGGCCTGATCCAGTGGGGCTGTTCTTATGTTCTTAACTTTGTATTGTATTGGCAACCTTCAGTCTCGAAAGACTATGGTATCGCGCTCTGAAAGGTGGTTCTGGCACAGCGTCTAGTGTGGCTGAAAAGGCCAATCCGGGAGTGACAATCCCTTCCACACCGGGAGCAAGTGCAGTCTGTCCCTGTTCTGTCTCCCTGGCTATGGGCCTTCCTTCTTTGCCTCTTAGCCTCAGACTGTTGGCCAAGTGTCTCTTCAAACTGGGAAAGGCCATGCTGCGCAGCCTGCCTCCAAGCGGGCCGCTCAGAGGCCAGGGTTTCCCACTTGTTGAGGTCCATCCCTAAGGCCTTCAGATCCCTCTTGCAGATGTCCTTGTATCGCAGCTGTGGTCTACCTGTAGGGCGCTTTCCTTGCACGAGTTCTCCATAGAGGAGATCCTTTGGGATCCGGCCATCATCCATTCTCACGACATGACCAAGCCAACGCAGGCGTCTCTGTTTCAGCAGTGAATACATGCTAGGGATTCCAGCACGTTCCAGGACTGTGTTGTTTGGAACTTTGTCCTGCCAGGTGATGCCGAGGATGCGTCGGAGGCAGCGCATGTGGAAAGCGCTCAGTTTCCTCTCCTGTTGTGAGCGAAGAGTCCATGACTCACTGCAGTACAGAAGTGTACTCAGGACGCAAGCTCTGTAGACCTGGATCTTGGTATGTTCCGTCAGCTTCTTGTTGGACCAGACTCTCTTTGTGAGTCTGGAAAACGTGGTAGCTGCTTTACCGATGCGCTTGTTTAGCTCGGTATCGAGAGAAAGAGTGTCGGAGATCGTTGAGCCAAGGTACACAAAGTCATGGACAACCTCCAGTTCATGCTCAGAGATTGTAATGCAGGGAGGTGAGTCCACATCCTGAACCATGACCTGTGTTTTCTTCAGGCTGATTGTCAGTCCAAAATCTTGGCAGGCCTTGCTAAAACGATCCATGAGCTGCTGGAGATCTTTGGCAGAGTGGGTAGTGACAGCTGCATCGTCGGCAAAGAGGAAGTCACGCAGACATTTCAGCTGGACTTTGGATTTTGCTCTCAGTCTGGAGAGGTTGAAGAGCTTTCCATCTGATCTGGTCCGGAGATAGATGCCTTCTGTTGCAGTTCCAAAGGCCTGCTTCAGCAGGACAGCGAAGAAAATCCCAAACAAGGTTGGTGCAAGAACACAGCCCTGCTTCACTCCGCTTCGGATGTCAAAAGGGTCTGATGTGGAGCCAGACACGAAGACAACAGTGCCCTTCATGTCCTTGTGGAAAGATCTGATGATGCTGAGGAGCCTGGGTGGACATCCGATCTTGGGGAGAATCTTGAAGAGGCCGTCTCTGCTGACCAGGTCGAAAGCCTTTGTGAGATCTATGAAGGCTATAAAGAGTGGCTGTTGTTGTTCCCTGCATTTCTCCTGCAGTTGTCTAAGGGAGAATACCATATCAGTGGTGGACCTGTTGGCTCGGAATCCACACTGCGATTCTGGATAGACGCTCTCTGCAAGTACCTGGAGCCTCTTTAGTACAACTCGGGCAAACAGCTTTCCTACAACGCTAAGGAGAGAGATGCCACAGTAGTTGTTGCAGTCACCCCTGTCACTTTTGTTCTTGTACAGCGTGATGATGTTTGCATCCCTCATGTCTTGAGGTACTCCACCTTCTCTCCAGCAGAGACAGAGGATTTCATGCAGCTCAGTGACGATGATCTCTTTGCAGCATTTTAGGACTTCAGCAGGGATGCTGTCTTTTCCAGGTGCCTTGCCAAAGGCAAGGGAGTCCAGGGCCACGTGAAGTTCTTCTAGGGTTGGTTCACTGTCAAGCTCCTCCAGCACAGGCAGGCACTCAATGTTGTTCAGCGCTTCTTCGGTGACTACATTTTCTCTGGAATATAGCTCAGAGTAGTGCTGCACCCAGCGTTCCATCTGCTGTGCCCGATCCTGGATGACCTCGCCTGTGGCAGACTTCAGAGGGGCAATTTTCCTCTGTGTTGGTCCTAGGGCCTGCTTGATACCGTCATACATCCCCTTGATGTTGCCCGTGTCAGCTGCTATCTGTATCTCGGAACAGAGCTGGAGCCAGTAGTCGTTAGCACATCTCCTGGCAGTCTGTTGGACTTTGCTGCGAGCAGTTCGGAGGACCTGCAGGTTGCGCTCACTGGGACAGGCCTTGTATGCTGCTTGAGCTCTCCTCTTTTCCTCAATGACTGGTGTCAACTCCTCAGAGTGGGCTTCAAACCAGTCTGCCGTCTTGTTGGTCTTCTTGCCGAATATGGACAAGGCGGTGTTGTAAACGGTATTCTTGAAATGTTCCCATCTGTTGGATGCGTTTGCGTCGGCTAGGCCTGGAAGAGATTCCTCAAGCGCTTGTGCAAATTCCTCCACTTTTCTCTGATCCCAGGTCTTGCTGGTATCAATGCAAGGTCTTCCTTCCTTTTTCGTGTGATACAGTCGCTTTGTTTGCAGTTTCACTCCAGGGAGTGGTCAGTGTCGCAGGCAGCACCCTGATAGCTGCGTGTGATCTTGATGCTGGGAAGGCTGGAGCGTCTGGTGAGGATCAGGTCGAGCTGGTGCCAGTGCTTTGATCTTGGATGTCTCCAAGAGACTCTATGTTGGGGCTTTGTGTTGAAGAACGTGTTGCTGACACAGAGACCGTGATGACAGCAAAACTCTAGCAGGCATTGGCCATTTTCGTTCATCCTCCCAGTGCCAAACTGACCTAAGCAAGTGGGCCATGAACTGTTATCAGCACCAACTCTAGCATTGAAATTGCCGAGGATGAACAATGGCTCTTTTACAGGGATTTTCTTGACAGTGGTGGCCAGGTCATCATAGAATTTGTCTTTGGCTTCTGCTGGAGATGACAGAGTCGGTGCATAAGCACTGATGAGAGTGACAGGTCCTGCTGATGACTGGAGCTGCAGGGACAAAATTCTTTCACTTCCCACAGTAGGTGGGATGATGGATTTCAGCAGGGTATTTCTGACCGCAAAGCCAACGCCATGTTCCCTGGTTTCATTTGGTGGTTTTCCCTGCCAGAAAAATGAGAAATTTCTCTCCTTGACAGATCCGGAATCTGGCAGCCTAGTCTCTTGAAGGGCGACGATGTCCATCTGCAGTCTGCTCAGCTCCATGTCGATGACAGCTGTTTTGCGTGCGTCGTCTATTTCTTGCAGGTCATCAGAGAAGCCAGGTGTCATTGTCCTACCGTTCCAGGTGCCCAGCTTTAGGGCAGTAGTTTTCTGTTTTCTGTTGCATGGTGCAGAGTTGTCGATCCGCTTGTCGGTTTTCACCCTAAACCCCACGCACCCCATGAGGTTAACGGACCGTGGCGAGGCAACACCTTACTGGCTGGGGACTGCCCAGCTTAAGGCGGGCGGTAGCTGCCCAATGAGATGCAATGATCTCTCCCACCGTCGGAAGCAGCCCCTGGCGTCATGCTCTACGCCAATCGAGCGAAGACTTATAACCGGTAAACTGCTGCTTCCCGTGTTGTGCCGACGCCGTATGGCGAAGTTGGAGTGTCCTCTCCAGTGCGCGAAGCCTGGGTAAAGAAGGTATGGAGGATAGGCTGTTTCCCATGCAGCAAATCCCCCCTCTCCACGTCGCTGGAATGGTCCAATGGAAAGGCAGAGGCCAATACGGTTGGTTCCAGCGGCGTCGCAGGAGTTGCCAGAACGTGACTGTGTTCAGCCATGAACTGCCTCAGGGACTCCGGCTCCTGATTTTGCCTCGAGGTTGACTCCTGAAGCCTTTTCCACAACTGGATGTAGCCACAAGGCAGTGGAGGTTTGAGGTCAGAGTTTCCTTCTCTTAGATCAGCTGCCTTCCTAGGCTGACGAGTCCCATCTACCCGGTGTTGCAAGGGAGAGCAGTACTTCCGTTTGCCTCCTCCCTGCTCGCCCTCTGCAAACCCTCCCCCTCTGCAAACTTCCCTTTGCCTCCTTCTTGCTCAGCCTCTGCAACCCCTCCCTCTCCCCCTCCCCCTCTGCAAACTTCCCTTTGCCTCCTTCCTGCTCAGCCTCTGCAATCCCTCCCCCTCCCAATCCCCCTCTGCAAACTTCCCTTTGCCTCCTTCTTGCTCAGCCTCTGCAACCCCTCCCTCTCCCCCTCCCCCTCTGCAAACTTCCCTTTGCCTCCTTCTTGCTCAGCCTCTGCAATCCCTCCCCCTCCCAATCCCCCTCTGCAAACTTCCCTTTGCCTCCTTCCTGCTCAGCCTCTGCAATCCCTCCCTCTCCCCCTCCCCCTCTGCAAACTTCCCTTTGCCTCCTTCTTGCTCAGCCTCTGCAATCCCTCCCTCTCCCCCTCCCCCTCTGCAAACTTCCCTTTGCCTCCTTCTTGCTCAGCCTCTGCAATCCCTCCCTCTCCCCCTCCCCCTCTGCAAACTTCCCTTTGCCTCCTTCTTGCTCAGCCTCTGCAATCCCTCCCCCTCCCAATCCCCCTCTGCAAACTTCCCTTTGCCTCCTTCCTGCTCAGCCTCTGCAATCCCTCCCTCTCCCCCTCCCCCTCTGCAAACTTCCCTTTGCCTCCTTCTTGCTCAGCCTCTGCAATCCCTCCCTCTCCCCCTCCCCCTCTGCAAACTTCCCTTTGCCTCCTTCTTGCTCAGCCTCTGCAATCCCTCCCCCTCCCAATCCCCCTCTGCAAACTTCCCTTTGCCTCCTTCCTGCTCAGCCTCTGCAATCCCTCCCTCTCCCCCTCCCCCTCTGCAAACTTCCCTTTGCCTCCTTCTTGCTCAGCCTCTGCAACCCCTCCCTCTCCCCCTCCCCCTCTGCAAACTTCCCTTTGCCTCCTCCCTGCTCAGCCTCTGCAATCCCTCCCTCTCCCCCTCCCCCTCTGCAAACTTCCCTTTGCCTCCTTCTTGCTCAGCCTCTGCAATCCCTCCCCCTCCCAATCCCCCTCTGCAAACTTCCCTTTGCCTCCTTCCTGCTCAGCCTCTGCAATCCCTCCCTCTCCCCCTCCCCCTCTGCAAACTTCCCTTTGCCTCCTTCTTGCTCAGCCTCTGCAACCCCTCCCTCTCCCCCTCCCCCTCTGCAAACTTCCCTTTGCCTCCTTCTTGCTCAGCCTCTGCAATCCCTCCCTCTCCCCCTCCCCCTCTGCAAACTTCCCTTTGCCTCCTCCCTGCTCAGCCTCTGCAATCCCTCCCTCTCCCCCTCCCCCTCTGCAAACTTCCCTTTGCCTCCTTCCTGCTCAGCCTCTGCAATCCCTCCCTCTCCCCCTCCCCCTCTGCAAACTTCCCTTTGCCTCCTTCTTGCTCAGCCTCTGCAACCCCTCCCTCTCCCCCTCCCCCTCTGCAAACTTCCCTTTGCCTCCTTCTTGCTCAGCCTCTGCAATCCCTCCCTCTCCCCCTCCCCCTCTGCAAACTTCCCTTTGCCTCCTTCCTGCTCAGCCTCTGCAATCCCTCCCTCTCCCCCTCCCCCTCTGCAAACTTCCCTTTGCCTCCTTCCTGCTCAGCCTCTGCAATCCCTCCCTCTCCCCCTCCCCCTCTGCAAACTTCCCTTTGCCTCCTTCTTGCTCAGCCTCTGCAATCCCTCCCTCTCCCCCTCCCCCTCTGCAAACTTCCCTTTGCCTCCTTCCTGCTCAGCCTCTGCAATCCCTCCCTCTCCCCCTCCCCCTCTGCAAACTTCCCTTTGCCTCCTTCTTGCTCAGCCTCTGCAATCCCTCCCCCTCCCCCTCCCCCTCTGCAAACTTCCCTTTGCCTCCTTCCTGCTCAGCCTCTGCAATCCCTCCCCCTCCCCCTCCCCCTCTTCAAACTTCCCTTTGCCTCCTTCTTGCTCAGCCTCTGCAATCCCTCCCTCTCCCCCTCCCCCTCTGCAAACTTCCCTTTGCCTCCTTCCTGCTCAGCCTCTGCAATCCCTCCCCCTCCCCCTCCCCCTCTTCAAACTTCCCTTTGCCTCCTTCTTGCTCAGCCTCTGCAATCCCTCCCTCTCCCCCTCCCCCTCTGCAAACTTCCCTTTGCCTCCTCCCTGCTCAGCCTCTGCAATCCCTCCCTCTCCCCCTCCCCCTCTGCAAACTTCCCTTTGCCTCCTCCCTGCTCAGCCTCTGCAATCCCTCCCCCTCCCCCTCCCCCTCTGCAAACTTCCCTTTGCCTCCTCCCTGCTCAGCCTCTGCAATCCCTCCCCCTCCCCCTCCCCCTCTGCAAACTTCCCTTTGCCTCCTTCCTGCTCAGCCTCTGCAATCCCTCCCTCTCCCCCTCCCCCTCTGCAAACTTCCCTTTGCCTCCTTCCTGCTCAGCCTCTGCAATCCCTCCCTCTCCCCCTCCCCCTCTGCAAACTTCCCTTTGCCTCCTTCTTGCTCAGCCTCTGCAATCCCTCCCCCTCCCCCTCCCCCTCTGCAAACTTCCCTTTGCCTCCTCCCTGCTCAGCCTCTGCAATCCCTCCCCCTCCCCCTCCCCCTCTGCAAACTTCCCTTTGCCTCCTTCCTGCTCAGCCTCTGCAATCCCTCCCTCTCCCCCTCCCCCTCTGCAAACTTCCCTTTGCCTCCTCCCTGCTCAGCCTCTGCAATCCCTCCCCCTCCCCCTCCCCCTCTGCAAACTTCCCTTTGCCTCCTTCTTGCTCAGCCTCTGCAATCCCTCCCTCTCCCCCTCCCCCTCTGCAAACTTCCCTTTGCCTCCTTCTTGCTCAGCCTCTGCAACCTCTCCCTCCCCCTCCCCCTCTGCAAACTTCCCTTTGCCTCCTTCTTGCTCAGCCTCTGCAATCCCTCCCTCTCCCCCTCCCCCTCTGCAAACTTCCCTTTGCCTCCTCCCTGCTCAGCCTCTGCAATCCCTCCCTCTCCCCCTCCCCCTCTGCAAACTTCCCTTTGCCTCCTTCCTGCTCAGCCTCTGCAATCCCTCCCTCTCCCCCTCCCCCTCTGCAAACTTCCCTTTGCCTCCTTCTTGCTCAGCCTCTGCAATCCCTCCCCCTCCCCCTCCCCCTCTGCAAACTTCCCTTTGCCTCCTTCTTGCTCAGCCTCTGCAATCCCTCCCTCTCCCCCTCCCCCTCTGCAAACTTCCCTTTGCCTCCTCCCTGCTCAGCCTCTGCAATCCCTCCCCCTCCCCCTCCCCCTCTGCAAACTTCCCTTTGCCTCCTCCCTGCTCAGCCTCTGCAATCCCTCCCCCTCCCCCTCCCCCTCTGCAAACTTCCCTTTGCCTCCTTCCTGCTCAGCCTCTGCAATCCCTCCCTCTCCCCCTCCCCCTCTGCAAACTTCCCTTTGCCTCCTTCCTGCTCAGCCTCTGCAATCCCTCCCTCTCCCCCTCCCCCTCTGCAAACTTCCCTTTGCCTCCTCCCTGCTCAGCCTCTGCAATCCCTCCCCCTCCCCCTCCCCCTCTGCAAACTTCCCTTTGCCTCCTTCTTGCTCAGCCTCTGCAATCCCTCCCTCTCCCCCTCCCCCTCTGCAAACTTCCCTTTGCCTCCTTCTTGCTCAGCCTCTGCAACCTCTCCCTCCCCCTCCCCCTCTGCAAACTTCCCTTTGCCTCCTTCTTGCTCAGCCTCTGCAATCCCTCCCTCTCCCCCTCCCCCTCTGCAAACTTCCCTTTGCCTCCTTCTTGCTCAGCCTCTGCAACCCCTCCCCCTCCCCCTCTGCAAACTTCCCTTTGCCTCCTTCCTGCTCAGCCTCTGCAATCCCTCCCTCTCCCCCTCCCCCTCTGCAAACTTCCCTTTGCCTCCTTCCTGCTCAGCCTCTGCAATCCCTCCCCCTCCCAATCCCCCTCTGCAAACTTCCCTTTGCCTCCTTCTTGCTCAGCCTCTGCAATCCCTCCCTCTCCCCCTCCCCCTCTGCAAACTTCCCTTTGCCTCCTTCTTGCTCAGCCTCTGCAATCCCTCCCCCTCCCAATCCCCCTCTGCAAACTTCCCTTTGCCTCCTTCCTGCTCAGCCTCTGCAATCCCTCCCTCTCCCCCTCCCCCTCTGCAAACTTCCCTTTGCCTCCTTCTTGCTCAGCCTCTGCAATCCCTCCCCCTCCCAATCCCCCTCTGCAAACTTCCCTTTGCCTCCTTCTTGCTCAGCCTCTGCAATCCCTCCCTCTCCCCCTCCCCCTCTGCAAACTTCCCTTTGCCTCCTTCTTGCTCAGCCTCTGCAATCCCTCCCTCTCCCCCTCCCCCTCTGCAAACTTCCCTTTGCCTCCTTCCTTGCAATATTACAGCAAATTTATTCTGTGTTTGAATGTAATGTACATATTTTTTGTCAAGCACTACAGGATTTTATGGTGGCAAAGTCTGTGTCAGTGACCAATTGAACTGCCCTAAAATCAGTGCCAGTGCCAAACAAAGTAGGGAGGAAGGGTTCCTGGCTGGCATTCTCTAAAGAAGTAGGCACCTACCAAAACACAGACACAGGGGACACAGAAGGCAGCCAGCAAAGAACAAACAGGGCAGCCCAAGAAGGGAGGGGTTCTTAACTACAATTCCCAGAATGCCTTGCAGGTCTCTTGTTATCTGGTGTGCTCCCTGGGGCATTTGGTGGGCCGCTGTGAGATCCAGGAAGCTGGACTAGATGGGCCTCTGGCCTGACCCAGTGGGGCTGTTCTTATGTTCTTAACTACAATTCCCAGGAAGCCTTGCAGGTCTCTTGTTACCTGGTGTGCTCCCTGGGGCATTTGGTGGGCCGCTGTGAGATACAGGAAGCTGGACTAGATGGGCCTATGGCCTGATCCAGTGGGGCTGTTGTTATGTTCTTAAACTACAATTCCCAGGAAGCCTTGCAGGTCTCTTGTTATCTGGTGTGCTCCCTGGGGCATTTGGTGGGCCGCTGTGAGATACAGGAAGCTGGACTAGCTGGGCCTATGGCCTGATCCAGTGGGGCTGTTCTTATGTTCTTAACTACAATTCCCAGGAAGCCTTGCAGGTCTCTTGTTATCTGGTGTGCTCCCTGGGGCATTTGGTGGGCCACTGTGAGATACAGGAAGCTGGACTAGATGGGCCTGTGGCCTGATCCAGTGGGGCTGTTCTTATGTTCTTAACTACAATTCCCAGGAAGCCTTGCAGGTCTCTTGTTATCTGGTGTGCTCCCTGGGGCATTTGGTGGGCCACTGTGAGATACAGGAAGCTGGACTAGATGGGCCTATGGCCTGATCCAGTGGGGCTGTTGTTATGTTCTTAAACTACAATTCCCAGGAAGCCTTGCAGGTCTCTTGTTATCAGGTGTGCTCCCTGGGACATTTGGTGGGCCGCTGTGAGATACAGGAAGCTGGACTAGATGGGCCTATGGCCTGATCCAGTGGGGCTGTTCTTATGTTCTTAACTACAATTCCCAGGAAGCCTTGCAGGTCTCGTTATCTGGTGTGCTCCCTGGGGCATTTGGTGGGCCGCTGTGAGATCCAGGAAGCTGGACTAGATGGGCCTCTGGCCTGATCCAGTGGGGCTGTTTTTATGTTAGATGGCAGGAGAGAGACTGAGCAAACAGCTGACATCTGGTTCGAACACTCCCCTCCCCAGTGACTGTGTTCGCGGTGGGCTCCTGGTGCTACAGAGAGCGCCTTGGCCCAAATGAAACCCAGACTTCACCAGGGCTGAACCATGAGCCTGGTGCGGATGGAGATGGCTCCCAGGGCTGCTGAGGAGGGAGGGAGGCCGCTGAGCCATGACCCGCAGAGCTGGTGCCTAGTGGAGTCTGGGGGCCTGAGGAGGGCATGGGGCACATCTCCCCTCGAAGGTGGGCTTGTGTCAGAGCCCCCCCCCCACACACTCCACCTGTAGCTGTGCCCCGACCGCCCTTGCAGGGTCCTTGTGTTTGAGGATGAGAGGAGCGGTGAAGTGCTCTGAGGGTGGGGGGAAGGCCTTGCTCACGCCCCGTGTCTCCTTCTGCCCTGGCAGCCATCGCACACACCCTCGACGCTGAACCCGGTCATGCCAGCCTCGGAGCGGACAGTGGCCTGGGTCTCCAACATGCCCCACCTCTCTGCCGACATCGAGAGCTCCCACATCGAGCGGGAGGAATACAAGCTGAAGGAGTACTCCAAGTCCATGGATGAGAGCCGGCTGGACCGGGTAAGGGGCTCTCCCAGTAAACTCTGTCCTGTTCAGAGCCATCCACTTGTGGGCCAGCTGCTTCTGTGGGAAAGGGAGGGGGGCTGATCAGCCACGGGAGTGAGGTGGGGAGGGCGCTGCTACCAGCCACCCCAGGATGGGGGGGCATTTCATGTTTTAGGCTGTAATTCTTAGGACAGGAAGGTGGGTTAGTGTCTGCCTGTGGCCCACACGCCGCCGCTCTCTTTTCTTGGGGGTGGGGGGCAGGCAGCCCCCTTCTGTGGCTTAGCGATGTGACAGGTGTCGCCACGCAGGTGAAGGAGTACGAGGAGGAGATCCACTCGCTGAAGGAGCGTTTGCACATGTCCAACCGGAAGCTGGAGGAGTACGAGCGGCGCCTGCTGACGCAAGAGGAGCAGACGGGCAAGATCCTGCAGCAGTACCAGCAGCGGCTGGAGCAGAGCGAGAAGCGCCTCCGGCAGCAGCAGGTGGAGAAGGACTCCCAGATCAAGAGCATCATTGGCAGGTGAGCTGCAGGTCGGAGCAAGGTGGGAGGGGAGTTGCAAAGGAGGTTGGGGAGCAGAACCCCTCCCCCTCTGCATTCCTGGCTAGAGCAGAGCAAGTGGAACCTTCTGGCGGGGCTTACCTGCTCCATCTGTGCCCCGGTGGCGGGAGGGCCGTGAGGAGGGAATGGGCTTGGGAGCCAGGAGGGAGAAGAGATGCCTGGGCACTGAGGAGCCACCAGTGTGGGGGGGCTTCTCACTGGCGGGGCCGCGGGGGCAGGAGGCGCAGGCTCCTCTGTGGCCCCGCCCTTGGGAGCCCCCCCTCCCGCAGCTGCTGGCGGCCCCGGCTCCCGCCGCCTGCCTGCTGGGTGGGGGGGCCCGGATTGACTCCAGTGAAGCCTGTCCCTGCAGGTTGATGCTGGTGGAGGAGGAGCTGCGCAGGGATCACTCGGCCGCCCTCGACGCCTCCGAGCCGCGGAAACGACTGCTCGACGCTCAGGTGGAAATTACAATGTCATTGTTCTATTCCATGTCTTCATGGCCATCCCACCCACCCCGTCTGCGTCCGTCGCACCTGCCTGGCCGTGTGTCCATCCGTCTGCCCGCCCGCCTCTGCATGTGCCTGCGTGTGCTTCTGCATGTCCTCGTGTGGGGGCCGGGCCAGGCCCAGGGATGCCCCTCAAAGCAGGACCAGCCGCTGCTGCCCAAGAGCCCCCCCCCCCCCGTGATGGTGAGCTGGCAGGCCTGGTACTCCTCCTGCCCGCCAGCCACCTTCAGAAGGCTGCAAAGAGGAGTCCAACAGGCAGTGGTGGCAGAGAGCTGGGGCCTGAGGTGCTGGGGGACTGAAGCTGCCACCACCAGCAAGGCCGAGGCAGAAGGGTTTGGGGCAAATGTGAGGGTCGTGCTGCCTCCCTGGACAAGAGCCTGGAAGGTCCTCTCAGTGGTAGCAAAAGGGAGGGAGGGAGGAAACCTGGCCGGGGGGGAGGGGGAGGGGAGCAGCACTCTGGTCCCAGTGAGATGCAGATGACTCCCTTGGCGGAAATGCTCCCTCAGAGGAATTCTGGCAGAGTCCAGATCGTTGAACTAAACCTCCAGTCCAGAGCCTGCAGATCTCAAGTGCAGCCCGTCCAGTGGTCCCAGAGCGGAACCAGGGAGCCCCGACCTGTCCAGCCGCCCACCTGTGCTGCAGAGCAGTGTGTTGCAGGGCCCGGGCCCAGAGCCAGCCCTCCCCTCGCAAGAAAACCCTTCCTAGTCAGGACAACCGCAGTTGCCTGGCTCACGGTTTGCCCAGACTGCGCTGGGTTAGTCTGGGAGGCCTTGCGAACCAGCCCCCGGGGGGGGGGCAGACCTTCCCAGGTACCTGGTAGCCGATACCAAGCAGACCTTCCAGCCAGCTGTCTTCCCAGTCCAGAGATCTTCCCTCCCCACAGCACAGAGTGGCTGGGGTCTTGGAGCACCTGGAGAATGGCCCAGCCTCTCATGCCTCCATGGTGGCCACGGTGGGGGAGAGGGCAAAGCCGCCCCCCTCCCTCGGAGGCCAGCCTGCCTGCACCCCCACCCCTGCCTGGGCCTTGACCTGCTCTGTTTTCTCCGTTTCATCCTAGCTGATCATCAGGTAACTGTGTCTGACTCTGCTTTTGTCACATGGCGGGAGACCTGGGGGGACCCTCACCATTCGGTGGCAGACCAGGTGGGTCCTGCACACGCCCCTCCTCCCCCTCCCTACCAGAAGTGACTCTGCAGCCCTTCTCCCTTCCTCTGCCCCCTCCTTCTGTGCAGCCTTGTGGGGGGGCTGGCTACCCCATGCAGGGTGGCTTATCTCACACTCCGCTGTATGTGTGTGTGTATGGTGGGCGGAGGGGTTCTGTGTGGCCCACCCCTCTAACAGGCTTGGCTCTAGCAGGCACCTGCAGGTAGGAGGAACAGTGCAGACCCACCTCCCCCCACCCAGAGGGTGCCAACCCCTCCTCCTGCTGCGCCTCTCAGGTTTGAGTCTGTCCAGCCTGCAGAGACAGCTGTTTCCTTCCATGTGGAAGGGGGCTGTGGCACAGCCAGCCTCTCCCCTCAGGACCCAAGGGTGGGGAGCAGCAGAGACAATGGGCAGAGCAGAGGGGGGACTTGGCTTGCAAGAGAAGGGTGCTCACAGACCCCCCCATGGCCTGTCTCCCTAGCGTGGGCCCTGCCTCCCGCCTTCCACCCTTGTCTTGTGTCTGTCCGCACCACATTCCACTCAGGCACCAGCACCGCATTGCCCTTGAGAGGGTGCCCTGCCTGCAGCTGTGTGTGTGTGAGAGAGAGAGACCACGCACATGTGTGTGTGCTTGTTGGGGGGGTTGTGCATGTCAGTGTGTTTGTCATGGGCTGAAGAACAGCATATCCCTGTCTTAAAAGGAGCGTTTCCACGTGTTATGTGGGGGGAGGGGTCTAAGCCGTGTAAGGGATGGCTGGTTAGTGCCAGCAGGTAGCTTGGTGAAGCCGGGACTTTGGGAGCTCTGCGGAGCCCCAGAACATTCATGGTCCACCTGTGCTAGACCCTTTTGTGAGGGTCTCTGGTGTCTTGGGCTGTAGCTTCTGCAAGCACCAGGCTACTGGGGGGGGCAGTTCTCCATGGCAAGCATTCTCTGCGTGGTGATAAGGAAGTCCTTGCCAGAGCACCTCCTCTCAGCGACACCCCCTCCCTGCATTTACTTGGCAAGCCCAGGAAGGAAACTGTGACCCCCCCCCCCAGCTACACCCAGCTTTGAGTATCCAGCACAAGCCAGCAGAGGGGGCTGCAGCAGGCCATCGTTTCCTGGCCCTGAACCGCTTTCTGGTGCCTGGCATTGAGAGGGCTGCCTCCATAGCCTTGCCTGCGCTGACTGGCAGTGAGGCGCCAGCCACAGAAGGGCCTCTCGCTCCCCCAGACTTGAACATGGGCCCTTCTGCCTGCAAGAGGAACTGTAGCCTTGGTCATACGTCCAGGAGGCCGGACGCCAGCTCCTTCCAAAAACAGCTCCGTCTGGGAAGGGACTCTTGGCAGCTTATCTCAGGTGCAAAGCCTGGCTCCTCTTTCCAGAGTGCAGGGAGGCCCAGCCGCACTGTGAAGAACAGCCCTTGCCAGGTCCTGGAAACAGGCCTGGCCCTCGCCTCAGCTGGAGCAGAGGGTGGCCTGGCCGGGCTATTGCTCCTCCAGTATCTCTTCCTTGGTTGGGGGGATGTGTGAGAGTCACGCCCCCTCGTAGGTCCTGCCCCAGCTTTGGAAAGCAGCCTGTGCCTCCGGCAAGGAGGTACCCAGTGGCCGCACCTGGAGTGGCCTGTGCCAGTCTCGTTTCCCACCTCGTGGCACACCGTGGAGGGCAAGAGGGCCACTGGGCATATTCTCGCTTGCAGAAAAGGCAGCAAAGGAGAAGGCCTGACGCAGCAGGGTCTGGGGGGGGGGAGGAGGGCTGAACCCAGTGGTTGGGCGGAGAGTGGAAATGCCAAGGAAGCCAAGTGGGGCACGTGCTGTGATGGCTGGGGGAGGGGCGGCCCAGGCAGAGGGCGCGTGTCTCCCTCCGCCCCGGCAGGCGGCGCGGGACTGGTTTGGAGCATCGCGCGCCTGAGACGTGCCCGCGAAGCGTGCGTGTTGCTCCTTTGCGGGGGGGAGGCCACAACCTGCGCGGCGGCCGGGCCTGGGCTCCCCGCGCAGACGGGCCAGCTGCCCGCGGGGCTCGCGCGAGGTGGCGCCCCCCTCCCCATTAATAAATAAGCGCCGCTCTCCGGCTCTGTTGCAGGAGAGGCAGCTTTCCGCCGTGGGTGCAGCAAACCCGCGTCTGAGCGTCGCTATGGGCCAGCCCTGGAACGGGATGCTCCCCGCGCAACCGCCTCCGCCCCCGCGACTCCAGATCACGGAAAATGGAGAGTTTCGCAACACCGCGTCTGAGCACTAGCGGCCGCCCCCGCCCCGCCTCGCCCGCCTCGCCGCAGCCCGCGGGGCGCGGCGCGGCGGGGCGGGGGCCGTCCGGATCCACGCGCAGGGGCCGGGGGGCCGGCTGCGCTTTCAGGGTGTTTTCTAGCAGGGCACAGACGACAATCTCACCCTTCCCCTCCCCTCCCCCGCCAGGTATTTCTCAGGAGTGGCACCCCTCCCCCTGCCCGCCCCGGCAGCAGCGAGGCCCGCTGCCCCCTCCGCCCCCAGCTCTGGCTGCTGCTGCTTTTGCCTCCAGGGCGGCAGGCGGGTCCCGGTTCCCTGGTGATGCGCTCGCCTCAGTGGCCACCTGAAGGGCTGGGGGGCCTCTGAGCTTCCCCCCTCCTCTGCCTTGGGACTGCCCCGCCTGGCCAGCGTGGGGCGGGTCCGCTGGAGAGGGGGGGGGCTACGCGTGACCGCCCCGCCAGTGCCCTGCTTGGTAAGGCTGTGCCCCCGTGTTTCCCTTCCTAGAGGGGGCAGGTCCACCCCGTTCCGCACCCCCTCCTCCGACAAAGGGCTTTGCCTGGTCTGTACAGTGCTCCCGCCCACCCCGTCGCTTTCTCGACCCTGAACCCTCTCGAGACTAGTTCTGTTTTCCTCCCTGAGGGGGCGCTCTTTCGTCTCCTTCCCCCCCAAGCTGCCCCAGCCTCAGCCCCACTTTTGGGGCACAACGACGGGGAGGGCTTGCAACCTCTCCCCAAAGAAGCCATTTGGGAACTGCCCAGCTGCAGGGCGCTCAGGGCAGGGGGGCTTCACCCCGCACGCCTGCCAGAGAGAAGCGAAGGGAAGGGGGACTGACTCCCCCACTCGTGTGGTGCTCGCTGACTCGCTCGCCGTCCGTCCGTCCGTCCGTCGTGCTTTGGTTCCTGAGCTGCTGCTGCTGCTGCTGCTGCTGGGTGACGTGGTCGGCACCGTCGTGGTGGTTGTTGTGGGTGGTGGTCGTTCTTTCTTGCTATTCTGGTGCATCCTCCCCCCCTTTTTCTGCTCCCACTGGCCATTCTGCCCCCTCCGACTGATCCATCTGCCTTTTGTAAGGACTCTCCCACGCCCATCCACCCACCGCCCCCTCTTTCTGTCTTTTTCTCCCCCCCCCCCGGACAACGATGGTGGCTCAGGCGGGCACCGTAGATATTTATACGTATTATGATCAAGAATTATTATATTAATATAAAAGTTTGTACATATGTGAGATCCCCTCAACCCCCCTGCTCCCCCCACCCTCACCCCAGCTGCCTGCTCCCCATGGACTGCCCCAGGTGTAATTACTGCGGGATTTGTACTGTACATAAGAAGAGCTCTCTAGACCTCAAGCCCCTGTACATATTTCCTACCTTCTACTGAAGGGAGTTCAGGTCATGGGGAAGTTGGGCCCCGATATCACAATGGGCTCCCCAGGCAACTCTCTCTCTCTTTCTCTCTCTCTCTCTCTGGGTTTATTTTATGTCAAATTTATTATTTTTTTCTCATTTTTTTTCTGGAGTGTGTGGTGAAAAACAAGAAAATGTTTAATAAAAAGCAATTGGTCTTTTATGCCATGTCAACTGCCTAGGACCTGGGGAAGTGGGAGCAAGTCCTCTAGGGTGGGACACTGACCTAGACTGCAGGCTCTGAGCTGTGAGGTCTATGAAGCAGGCCTTGGGGGTCACCTCAGCATCGAAATGGCATCAGCAGCTGTTGATCGAGTCAGCCATCACAGCATCACCACCGCAGGGAATAATGACTACAGGATGGGACCTGCAAGCAGCCAATGGGGGTGCCCACATATGGAGGTCACTGTCATGTGCACAAATACATAATAATGATAATAACAATAATAATAACAACAGGTATTTATATACCACCTTTCTTTATTCAAGACTTTATTCAAGGCAGTTTACATAGGCAAGCTTATTTTAAATCCCTTATTAAATAGGGATTTTTACAATTGAAAGAAGGTTCTTTCTTTCAATAACCACTACATTCAGGTGTTTCATTCCGATCTGGCTTCACATTCTGGCCTCCATCCTCCCACGCTCAGAGCAGATGGAATAGCTCGGCTTCAGCTTGTCAGCTGCTTCAAGGTTGCACAGTGCCGGTGGCCTCGAACTGGCGACCTTGTGGATGTTATCTTCAGGCAGACAGAGGCTCTACCCTCTAGGCCAGACCTCCTGCCCAGAAGTTGTCATGTGAGCAGTTCTCTCTTGCCAGGAGCACTTCATAAGGCTGCCTGACCACACTGCGTGCACACCCCTCCCACAGTAGCCATGTCTCAGTAGGATCAAAAACTCCGCTTTGAAATGCATTCCTTGGTACAAGACTAGGGTGTTCCAGATGGGGCCCCAGCTGAGTGCCAATCGCTCTTGAGGTTTTGCCATAATTCCAGCAGAGCCTCCCCACCCCCCTGTGCACACTCAAGTGGCCACGCTCCCAGGGCTGCCCTCTGAATTGCTGCTGCAAAGGGTGGAGCGGGTAGCCCTGGGTTGGTCTTTCTCCACCACCACCCCTGGCACTGCCTGCAGAAACCACTGCCTATTAACACCTGCAGTGACTCCCAATTATTTAATCTTTCAAATTATCATTAACAGTCCCATATGATCATATTTTCAACAAAAACGTTTTCAGAGCAGTTCAAGTAGCACAAGAAATGAGGCGTTCCTGTCCCCGAAGCACTCAGCCTTAAAACACACACTGAAACCCTCACTGCTGCAGCGTCGCCCCTGCTGAGCTCTGGAGCCTGCTTCCAGCGGAAACGGCCCGCCGCTGTTCTGCCCCACTCCACGCAAGGCTCCCCTTCCGGACAACTGACGGACAGACAAGCCTGCTTGATCTCACCAGCCAGTAGATCGTGCAGTGGGAGGCTGCAGTATGGGGCACTTCCTAGCGGGGGGGGGGGGAGAGCAGGGATCTGTAGGAAGAGGGGAAAAGCTGGAGGGGGGACTAGTCCAGCTCCCTGCTTCCCAGAGCGCCTGTGGGGGAAGCAGAACAAAGGCCCAGCAGGGGTCAGAAGCCGGCTGCGCATTTGGACAGTTTCCTGCCAGCGAGGGAAGGCTGAGCCCCGTCGCGAGCCCCTCAGAAGAGCCCGCGGGGCAGGCCGGGCATCTAGCGCAGCCTCCCGCCTCTCGCAGCGCCCAAGGCCCCAGGAGCGCTTCCCTCCAGAAGCCTGCCCAGCCCCCCCCGCAGGCATCCAGGAAGGCCGGCACCACTTCCAGTGGCAGGGAGTCCCGCAGACCAGCCGCACGCCGGGTGAAGACTTTCCGCCCCCACTCGGCCTTGGCCGTCCCGGTCCTGCTGTGGAGCGGGAGGGCGCCTCCGCAAGGCCCTGCTGGGCTCCGACGGCGGGGCCGCCGTGCCTGAGCGGCGGGCGCAAGACGCAGAAGGACGTCCTCGTTCCACGCGAGCAGGAACACGGACGCGCCTCGGCTCCTCTGCGGAACACGCGGCCCTGCGCAGGTGGGAGGGGAGGGGAGCGGCTGTCCGGCCACTCCCAGCCTCCGGGAAGGCCGCCCTGGAGGTGTCCGGGCGCGGCGGCCAACTGCTCGCCCAACGGGCGCCCAGGAGACGCGGCGCTCCCAACACCGGACTGGCTGAGGCGGCTCCGGGGAAGGGCGTGGCCAGGACGGGGCGGGTCCGTACGGCGAACCCCGCCCACAGGCGCCGGCCGCACAGAGGGGGCGGGGCTTCCTCAGGGCCTCTCAGCGGGGAGCGCTCTGCGCAGGCGCGCGCTGGGGCCCTGCCCCGCCCCTGCCGAAGTACCGCCCCTCGGCTCCCCAGCACGGAGGCGGTACGAGGCGGAGGGCGGGCCGGACGGAGTCGGAGCGCTGCGAGGAGCCATTCGCCTGCGCTGCCCCGCCCCGCCCCCGGCTCCTCCCCCGCGCCTGTAGGACGCAGCCAACGAGAGGCCAGCGCCGCATCCGGGCTCTGCGTCCGAGACGCGGGGCGGGGCCAGGCCCGGCCCGCCGGAAGCGCTCCCCATTGGGCGGCGGCGCGGCCCGCGCTGTGACTGGGCGAGGCGCCCGAGGGGCGGGAGTCCCGTCGCCCGCAGGGCTCGCTGGCCGGACGGGGCGCCGGGCTCGGGAGGCGAGGAAGGCGCAGCCCCAGGTGAGCCCCGCCCCCAGAGCGGCGTCCCGGGCGCTGCCGGCGCGGCGAGAGTGTCCCTGCGCGCGCGCAGAGTGCGGGGGAGAGGCCCGGGGAGCGGCGGAGCCCCCGGCCCGGCCGAGGCCCCGCGGCTGCTTCCAGGGCGCGCCGAGCCCCGCACAGCCGCCGCGGCCTGGCCCTGCCCTCGCCCGCAGGCCGGCGCGCCATGGAGCCCGACCCGCGCAGCGTGCAGATCCAGTTCCCGCACTACGCGGCGGTGCTGCTGGAGTCGCTGAACAAGCACCGGCTGGAGGGCAAGTTCTGCGACATCTCCATCCACGTGCAGGGCCGCGTCTTCCAGGCCCACAAGAGCGTGCTGGCCGCCTCCTCGCCCTACTTCCACGACAAGCTGCTGCTCAACGACACCAGCTGCCTGGTGCTGCCCAGCGTCATCGAGCCGGGCGCCTTCGAGAACCTGCTGCAGCTCATCTACTCGGGCCGCCTGCGGCTGCTGCTGGAGGCCCTGCCCAGCCACCTGCTGGTGGCCAGCGGCCTGCAGATGTGGCAGGTGGTGGACCAGTGCTCGGGGATCCTCAAGGAGCTGGAGGGCGGCCCCTGCCGGCCCTGGTCCAGCCGGGCCAGCGACAGCCAGTCGCCCAGCAGCAGCAACTACTGCGGCCTGCGGGACGAGGGGGAGGCCACCGCGCGGCCCGACCGCCGCCTGCAGCACGGCTGCCCCGACGGGGAGGTGCTGAAGATCCGCGTTCCCCACGACGACGAGGACGACGAGGAGGATGAGGAGGAGGAGGAGCGGCAGGCCCAGGTCTGCAGCGGCTCCACTGACGGGCCCGTGAAGGTCATTCTGGATGAGGCGGAGGAGGAGGAGGGCCGCAGGGGCTGCCCTAAGGGCGCCGGAGAGCAGAACTCCGGCTTTGCCTCCCCTCACGAGGCCCCCAAAATCTTCTACATCAAGCAGGAGCGCTTGGACTCCGAGGAGGCGGCCACCTCGGCGCTGGGCGGCGGCTCGGGGTCGTCTTCGTCCTTGTCCGAGTCCGGCTTTCTCAAGTCCTTGGGGAGGCCGCTCGGCGTGGCCGAGGTGCCGGGCCTGTGTCAGGCTGAGATCCAGGAGACTGGTGAGGTCAGTTACATCCTTCCTAGCGGGGCCTCCTCGTCCACAGGGCCGCCCAATGGCGGCTTCACGGTCAAGGCTCAGCCGCTCTCCGCAGACTCGGTCGCCTTCCCTGAAAGCTCCTGGAAGCCTGTGGATCTGCACGGCAACGAGATAATTGCCCATGCCGTCCACGGGCAAGTGGTGCATGCGCCCGTCAAGCTGATGTCGGCACCTGATGGTAAGAAGTTTGGCTGCCTGTGTGGCAAGCGCTTTGCGGTGAAGCCGAAGCGGGACCGGCACATCATGCTGACGTTCAGCTTGCGCCCTTTTGGCTGCTCCATCTGCAACAAGAAGTTCAAGCTGAAGCATCACCTCACAGAGCACATGAAGACCCATGACGGCAACCTGTATGCCTGCGAGGACTGTGGCCGCAAGTTCCGTGTACAGAGCTGTTTCCTGAAGCACAAGGAACTGTGCAAGGGGCAGGGCTGGGCCACTGCTTGCTGGACCTATAAGTAGAGCAGGGCTGGGGGGCCAGGCTCTTTACTCGCCTGGGCCAGAACCGCAGTGAAGCCTGGGATAGAGAAGAGACTGGGCAGGAGAGCACAGCCCTCCTGTCTTGGCATTCTCCCATCTCCTCCCCACTCCCAGCTTTACGTGAAGAGGAGGTGGAGGAGGAGGAAGTGGCGGGTGCGTAGATGTGGCTGCCTCAGACCACAGGGAGAGATTGTTGGGAGGGGAGTGCTTAATCAGTCAACTGTAGGTTGAGCCATGCAAGGCAGCTGGTTGTGTAGCTATGGGAGAGCCAGTCCACAGTAGCCAGTCTGGGTGCAGTTAGACCAAAGAAGGCAGTGGTCGTGGCGCTGGCACCTGTTGGCCAGGAGCTCGGGGTGTGGCAGACCCTGTTCTCTTCTTTTGATCAACCAAGTGACTGCTGAATGCAGAGGGATGAGGAAGCCCTGCTGCATCTGACCAGGTCCTCCAGCTTCTGCAGTAGCTGCCAGCCAGACGCTCTGAAGGGAAACCTACAAGGGGTTTTTTAAAGAAATCTAAACTAGTGGTTGCTCCCTTGTCTTGTGGTAGTGGAAGCCATGCGTGAATTCTGTGCTCTGTGAAGGAGGACAGGAGGGTGCGCAGGGAAGATGGCAGCAGGGCCTCTACTCCCCCACAGCCACCCCTCAGACGCCAATGTGCCCAGCAGCTCCCAGATGGGACTTTGGCATGGTGGGAGCTCCTGGCAGCCTCTGGGGGCTGCTGTTGCCCAAGTGGACTCCTGGCCTGCTTCATGTTGGGTGCCCTGAGAGTGGAGGCCCGGCGTGCTTGTTCTGTGGATGTGGACAGCCAGAGCACCAATTCTGACCAGCTTTCCAGACAGCTGTTCGGTTGCAGTCCTGTGGCTGGCTTCTCTGCACGTCACGAGCTGTGAAGCAGCAGCATCTTTATGCTGCATAAAGCTGCTTCAGTGAGCAAGTGAGAAAGAGAGAGCCTGGTTGTGTGTGGTCACTGTCAAAACCTCACCATTGTTTGTATAGCACCACCTTTGCAGCCGACGAGTGGGCAGATCCCAGTCCCCAGGGGCTCCTGGACTAAAAACAGACACACAAGAACCAACAGAGGACGGGGGGCGTAGGCAGGGCAAGAACACACCCATAAAACCCGAGAAGGTTGCTACAGTTAAGGAACCATGGGTAAAAAGTATGTGTGTACCAGAGGAGCCCGCTGTCATTCCCCCCCCCCCATTTGCCTCTCCCACTGAGCAGGCCTACCCGTCTCCTTTGAAATGGTGGTTACAGTTGGGCTGGAAAGGCTTTGGGGAAATGCTGAGTGGGACTGCGGCAGGGAGGAAGGCAAGGGCCAGGCTTCCACCAGTAGCTCCTGCATCCTGCTGACCTACACCCTTTTCTGCTTCAGCTCCCTGGGGCATCTGGTGGGCCAGTGTGAGATGGCAGAAGCTGGACTAGGTCCTGGAAGCCCTTGGCCTGATCCAGTGGGGCTCTTTTGCTGTTCTTATGTTTTTAGCTGCACAGGTGGTCCTGCTTTCTCAGTGGCGGCCTCAGTAGATGTGTCCTGCAGTTACAATAAAACTGGCAACTGAGTGATAAGCTACCAAGATAGCAGTTGAGAAACCATCTCTTGGTCCTGCCATTGTCCAAGGTGAACAAGCAGCGTTATGCTGGGGGCCATCCTAAGCAGGAAGGAGCTCGGTAGGAGTGTGGGGCTGTGAGGCTCTGCTCCGGCCCTTTGGGGACATAGGGTGGGTATGCTGAAAGAAAAGGGTTCATCACATCCCTGTGGTTTTCCTCTGCTCTTGAGTGCAGGAGAGGCAATGGCAGCAGCAGCCTGCAGCAAGTCCACTGATACACCCAGAGCTGCCACCAGATGTGTTACTGCTGTTGTCTCCAGTGAGGCCAGCCAGGGACAGCCAGTGGGGAGGGGACACATTTCTGGATACGATGCAGTGATGGACACCTCTCTTGCTACCAGTTTTTGCAGGTTTGAGGGGAAGGCCAGGGATTCATCCAGATGTGTCCCGCAGTGCCAGCTCCTCCTCAGGTAAAAGAGTGATACTGGGTGCAAAGATTAGCCGTTATTTGAGCTCTCTATTTTTTTTAAAACAAATAGATGCTGTGCTTTCTTTCCCCATTGTTGGAAGGCAAACAACAGCACAAAGTCTTAACATCACCGCAAATTCAGCCGGAAAAGAGTGATGACCAGAGAGAGAGAGGCCAGACACTTGCCACATCAATGGGGCAGGTCATTCTGCAATAAAAATCCACACTTTGAGCTGGGAGGAGGTTGGCTGTCCTGTGCTCTGGCCCCAGGCCTTTGAGGGCTTTCAAGGTTCAAACAGGCAGCTTGAACTGAAAAAGCTCCCCTACCCCCACTCCGCACTCCAGGTTTTGGGCCAGCTAGGCTGCAGCATGTGAAGGAAACACCTGACAAAAAGAGGACAGGCTGCCCCCTCAGAGGTGGGAGGGGGCCTCCATATCCTGCAGTTCCTTGCCCCCCATGCCCTGAAAAGCAGAACTCATGAAGTCTGATTGCTCAGCATGAATAAAAAGGTGGAGTTGCAGGGTGTGTGTGTGTGAGAGAGAGAGTTTGCGCACAGATCTGCAGTGCTGCTTGTGAGTCTCGCCTGTGTAGCAGATCTGCTCTGATGCAAAGTTTGGAATTTGTGCCTCAAATGTACACATATTGCCAAAAGTCATTGACCAGAACAATACTGCAAATACAGTAACATCAGCAAATGAAACTGACACAGTGGTACGTATGATCATTTGTGAGTGGGGAGGCAGCACAGGGCCCTGCGTAGTGGTGTTGTGGTTTCAGCTTCTGCCCCCTTTGGGAGTAACCACTGGAGGCCTTCCTGATAGTTCACTGACTGACATACTCAGATTCTGCATCTCCACAGTAGCAAGGAGGCTTTCCTGCAAGTCAAAATTTCCTCAGTTTCATTCTTGCCTCTGCAATGAATCCTCAGAAGGTGGAGATAGACAAGCTGCTCATCTCAGTCTTCTCCAGCTGCAGTACGGTGCTAATACTTGCTTTACAATGTTGTTGCAAGGCCGCCATCAAAATAATTAAGAGCCAAGAGGTGCAGTGGTTCCGGAGTTGGAAGCGCCAGGTTCAAATTCCCACTCAGCCATGAAGCTTCCTGGGTGACCTTGGGCCAGTCACTATCAGCCTCAAGTACCTCACAGGGTTTTTATGAGGAGGGGCTGGGCCCTGTCCACCACCCTGAGCTTGGAACATGTGAATGAACAATACATGTGAAGTGATTTGCTTGCTGAAAGGGACTATGCAGATGTAAAAACCTTAAGGCCAGTCACTTTTACAATACTTTCCTTCAAGCTCCAAAGAGCATGCAAAATTGGCATTTAAAACATAAGGGAAATTTGAATGTAAGGTGGGTTATCTTAAGTTCTGTTCCATAAAAGCAGTAAATGCTCTGGTCAGGCTTGCCTGTTACGTTGCCCTTACAAATGTGGGTGCTGCACCCATACTTTGCCTTGTCCTTCAGTTCAGGCTAGGAGGGGATGCATGAGGTCTGAAATTCAACAAATCAAGCTTCCCCAACTACTTACAAAAGCTGCACCTGGTGGTGTCTGCCTGATGCCTCTGCTTTCCCCACATGCTTCCCACTACCATAGTAAATGGCTAGTCAGAAATTCTCCAGGAGCAGCAGCTTCCGCACCAATCATGCCTTTGGCAAGCCTTTCCTTCTGACGTGAGGGAGAATTGGCCATTGGTGGAAGGAAAGAGGCAGTGGCTGGTTGAGTGCTTCCTCCTTCCCCTGCTCCCATGGCCAACAGGGCTTGCTGCCATGGTCTCCTGTGTTATCGAAGAGTTCCAGGGAGCAAAACTGAGAAGAGCTGGGGGTCAGGAGGGAGAAGGGGCAGGGCCATGGGATGAATGCCCAACACATGCAGACTTTTTTGTCTTAGGAGCCCAGCACAGCCTTGCAACAGGCCAGTCTGACATAGTTTTCTGAAAAATGTGCAGTTTGTATCACTGGATTGGCAGAGAGCTGTGAAAGGTCTGACAGCCATACCTTGGCCAGAGCTTGACCTGCCTAACATACAGAGAGGTCATCAGGCATGTAGATGTGGGCAAATCCATTGGTATTTTACAACTGGACTTTCAGAAGCAGGCCCAAACCCAAACTGCCTGTCAATTAAGCAGACTCGGGGCAGTTTCACGCTGCTTGTGTCCAATGTGTCTATTCCCCTGGGGCTGAACTCAGTGGGAACTCCTTGTCCCTATTTATGGAGGAATTAGTAAAGAAGTTCCCATCAGTGTTTCTCATCATAGCTGAAGATTTTATCACCAGGGTGGGTTGGGCGGGGTGATAGAGTTGCAACCCTTTGTCTTGTAAAGAGTTGTATGGAACCTTGGATGAGCAGGCACACAAAACAGCATACACCAGCAGAGTTCTTTGAATGCAGTGGTTATATTTCAGAGCAAGGGTTATCACAGGTAGAGTAATCAGTAAACAGTCCTGGTCAGCACGATGAGCAGTCAGTCCATAAACAACAAATCCAAATCAGTTTTCCAAGATACACAGTCAAAGTTCATTCCATGGTCAGTATCAACATGTATATACTCACATCCAGCCTCCCAAGTTACTGGCAGCAGTTCAGTAGTCTCCTACTACACTCCTACTGCTGCCCTGGAAGCTCAACAGACCAAACATGAAGTAGTTGGAGTGGCCAATCAGTGTAGGCTAAGCCACACCCAGGGTGAGGCAGTCACAGGTGTTTGCTGATCCTGCTGACTCCAGCAATCTGCACCTGTTCCTGAACCACCTTGTTGGCTGTGTTTCTGCCTTATCCAGAACATAGACCTGACATCCTCCTCCTTGGTTCAGGACAGTTTATCCTGCTCAGACCCTTAGCCCCAGCATCATACAGTTTTCTTGATGCTTAATTGTGGATTGCACTTTTGTTAGTGCGTCCGCCATGTTTTGGCTGGACTCGCAGTAGGTCAGGGAGATAAGACCATCAGAAACACATTGCTTTACGTTATGGAAGCGCACATCAGTGTGTTTCGATCTCCCCCTTACGCCAGGTGTCGTAGCCATCTGTATGGCCGCCTGATTGTCTTCCATCACGTTAATGGGTTTTGGCACTTGTATGCCAAGATCCATTAGCAGTTCGTTGTGCCAAATAAGCTCGGTGCACATTAGACTCAGTGCAGCAAATTCTGATTCACATGTTGACAAAGACACATGTCTTTGTTTCACAGTTTTCCACCCAATTAAGACTCCAGCTAGAAACAGTGCCATTCCCGAGGTAGATTGCCTAGTTTCAGTGTCTGTGGCAAAGCTTGCATCTACATATGCGGTGAGTCTCAGATCACCCTTAGGTTCAAGGTGCAAGGACATGTCTATTGTCTGTTTCAGGTACGTTAATATATGCTTTGCTGCTAGCCAATGTCTCTGTGTGGGTTGATCTGACGCTCTGGCTAACAAATTGCACGCCATAGCGATGTCTGGCCTCGTCCATTGGCTAAGGTACATCAGACTCCCCAGTAATGACTTGTACATTGTGGTATCGAACATGGGACTGGGTGTATTTATCAAAATCATTCACCATAGGAGTCTTCACCCCATTACAGTGCTCCATGTTGAATTTCTTTAGCAATAGGGCTATTTTTTTTCTCTTTGAGAGATCTTATAGCCATTAGACACCTCCGTAATTTCCACCCCAACATATTTGCATATCTTACCCATGTCCCGTAATGTAAACCTTTTTTTCAATACTTCAACTAGTTCATTTGCTTGTTCTGTCGTTTTGCACAGTATAGCTAAATCATCCACGAAACATAGCACTATGCATTTTCGCTGGCCTTTACCCCTGGTAAACACACATGGGTCAGCTATACCTTGGTGGAAACCTTCGTCTTTCAGTGTCTTAGAAAGGCATTGGTTCCGTTCAAACCCTGATTGCTTGAGCCCATATAGACTCTTCTCAAGTAACCAGAATTTCTTATCATTTTCAGGAGTTCCTGTAGGTTTTCGCATGTAAATGGTATGTCTTAGAGGTGCATGCAAATAAGCAGTTTTTATATCAAGATGTCTGATCACACAATCCTCTTTTGCCGCTATTACCAGAGCACTATACAGTGAACTGTTTCGAAGGGTAGGTGCAAACAGTTTGTCATAGTCAGTTGCATCTTGCCCAAACCCTTGCGCAACTAACCTAGCCTTGCACTTGGTTTGACCATTTGCATCCCTTTTTACTTTGAAAACCCATTTACACCCAATTGCCTTTTCCCCAAGTGGGAGATCAGTCTCTTCATATACATCCAATTCAGACATGGATTTTAATTCAGAGTTCATGGCCTCTTTCCAGGCTGCCTGTTCCTCTATGGGCATGTCCTTTATGGAGTCATAGGAGGAAGGTTCAATGAATGCCTGACAAACAGTCCCTGGTTTAAACCGGTCAGGTTCCTTCCTTTCCCTAGTTGATCTACGAGGTATAGTGATTTCCTCCTCCTCAGGTTGTGTAGCTGGTGTCTCAGGCTCAAGTTCAGGTTGGAGTCTACTCATATCCATATCAAAAGATGTCCCAGTTTCTATAGGCTTCTCCTTCAGCATTGGAAGTTGCCTTTTAGATGATTTCCCTTTAACAGGGACAGTTTTCTGTGGTTGTTTTCCATTGTGGTCTATCATCAGGTAGGAAGTGGAGACACAGGGGCCTAAACGTTCCCACCCCGTAGTATCTTCCAAGAACTTTGCACTCGCACTGAACACAATGGCCTTAGAGTGCAAATACCCAAACCTGTAAGCCTTATGGTTTGCATCGTAACCAAGGAAATACATTTTCCTGCTCTTTTGTTGCCCTTTGCGTCTCAGTGCTTTAGGTACATGGACATATGCGGGGACACCAAACACATGTAAATAGTCCAGAGAGGGTGTCCTCCCGTGCCAGAGCTTGTACGGTATCTGTCCAGTACCAGAATGCCAGATTGCGTTTATGCGAAGCGCACATCATTGCTTCACTCCAATACTTAAAGGGTAACCCACTGTCCTTTATCATACGGAAAGCCATATTTTGTAATGTGTGGCCCCGCCTTTCACAATGTGCATTGTGCTGCGGTCGGTACGGGGCTGTCAAGCGATGTTCAATGCCATTGTCTTTTAGTAACCTTTCAAACTTCAGATTAACAAATTCTCCTCCCCGATCAGTAATGATGGTTTTTGGCAGCTTGCCTGTCTTTTTTTTTCACAAACTTAAGCCAGTACTCTACAGTCTGGCTTGTCTCTGCCTTTGTTTGCATCAGATAACAGAAAGCATAACGAGAAAAATGATCCTCAATGGACAATACAAATCTTGCTCCCCCCATGCTGGGAGAGAATGGCCCAATCAAGTCCATGAAGATTAGGTCCAGGACCTCTTTAGTTTCCTGGTGGGAAAGTTTAGGCTTCCTGGTGGGTGCAGCCTTGGACTTGACAGCTTTGCCCACCTCACAGTCCAGGTATAGGCCACAGGGTTTTAATTTTATCCCTTCAGAATGTTCAACAGTCTTTCTGAGGGCTGGGAAACATGCATGACCAAGCTGGCGATGTAACTTATGAATACAGTCTTTATGCGCTGGCTCATGAGTAAACACAGACCCCACAGTTGCCTTTGAAGTGGAGCGTAACAGATACAACTCACCACGCAGTTCAGCAGTGGCCACATGTCTAGCATCCTTCTTTATCACACACTCCTTCTCAGTGAATGTCAGAGTGTATCCTTGCCTTGTCAATGCAGCAAGAGACAGGAGTTTATAAGTGAGGTTAGGCACATAAACCATTTCAAGGGTTCTGTTCAGTATAGGTAGAAAGACCTTTCCTTTCCCACTTACATTGGCAGTGACTCCATCAGCAAGCGTGACACACTGGTTGTTCACTGCCTCCAACGTTTTAAACAGTCCCTTGCTGTTGCAAATGTTTGCTGTGGCCCTACTATCAATTACAAAGCAATCAACAGTCCTTTGTTTCTTTGGTGACTGTCAAATTCACCCCTCCTCCTTTGCCAGAATGCAGGGGTTTCTTGCCTTTCTTGGACAATCCTTAATTAGGTGAGAAGTGCTTTGGCATCGAAAACATCTTTTCACAGCATAAGCCTTTGCAGACTCAACAGGGTCAAGGTCACATTCCACAGCTGCTTTCACTTTGTGCTGGGCTGAGGAATGCAGCTTGTTATCAGCTTGTGAGCACTCTGTTGTCTTGTCTCCTCCTTTCCTCATCAAGGAGTCGACTGGTGAGGCTGGGTATTGTCAATTCCGCTTGTGGTATCACTTCCAAGTTTCTACAAATTGGTCATAGCTTTCATCTAGTGAGCACAGAATGATATACACTTGCTGAAGGTCAGTAAATATTAGCTCGTGTTCTTGGAGATCCCTTAGAGTTCATTTCATAAACTCCAGATGATTAAGCATGTTTCCTCCTGTTTGGAGGCGAGCCCTGAGCAATTTTTGCATTAGGTGTATCTGTGCACCGACACTGTCCCTTACATAAATAGCTCGAAGGGCATCCCAGCAGTCTTTTGCTGAGGTTCGTCCATCTATATGGACCAGCTGCTGATCCTCCAAAGTCAGGCCAATAATACACAGAGCCTTTTCATTGTCCCTGTGGTAGGTCTCTATAAGTTCTGCATCATCTTCCTCATCAAGGGCTCCCAAATCTGGTGGAGCAACTACCACATTCCACAGGGCCTCATGCTTCAGTAGCAATGTAACCTTGCAAGACCAAGTGGCATAGTTATGTCCATTTAACCGAGTTATCAGGAACCCAGAGGCTGTGACTGCACTCATCTCCATGCTCTCTCGAGTTGTAGCCTCCTGTAGCTTTAACAGCAACAGCAGCTCTTGTAGCTCACCAGCCCACCAATTCAGCAGTTGCTGGGCCCATAACCATTGTTATAGTTGCAACCCTTTGGCTGGTAAAGAGTTGTATGGAACCTTGGATGAGCAGGCACACAAAATAGCATACGCCAGCAGAGTTCTTTGAATGCAGCGGTTATATTTCAGAGCAAGGGTTATCACAGGTAGAGTAATCAGTAAACAGTCCTAGTCAGCACGACGAGCAGTCAGTCCATAAACAACAAATCCAAATCAGTTTTCCAAGATACACAGTCAAAGTTCATTCCATGGTCAGTATCAACATGTATATACTCACATCCAGCCTCCCAAGTTACTAGCAGCAGTTCAGTAGTCTCCTACTACACTCCTACTGCTGCCCTGGAAGCTCAACAGACCAAACATGAAGTAGTTGGAGTGGCCAATCAGTGTAGGCTAAGCCACACCCAGGGTGAGGCAGTCACAGGTGTTTGCTGATCCTGCTGACTCCAGCAATCTGCACCTGTTCCTGAACCACCTTGTTGGCTGTGTTTCTGCCTTATCCAGAACATAGACCTGAATATGTTCCCTCTTTATTTTCCAAAGAGGTGGTGGAAAGGGAACCTAAAGATCACTGTTCTGGTGTTGCAGGGTTTCATTGATAGATTCTGGCTCAATGACCTTAAGGAATTCCCTGACTCTGGTGAATATACCTTTGCTTCTTCTAGGGACGTGTGTGTGATTGACTATGTTCCAAATCCTAACCTGCTTTCTAGCACTGACATAACTGTGCCAATACGATGTGCGCTGCATCCTGCAGTTGGGGGACACTCATGGAGGCCTTCTAAAGGTAAGGGAATGTTTGTTTCCTTAGCTAGGAGCTGCATTGCCCTTATGTTCTTATGTTCTTATGTTGGTACTAGAAGAACATAAGAAGAGCCCCACTGGATCAGGCCATAGGCCCATCTAGTCCAGCTTCCTGTATCTCACAGCGGCCCACCAAATGCCCCAGGGAGCACACCAGATAACAAGAGGCCTCATCCTGGTGCCCTCCCTTGCATCTGGCATTCTGACATAGCCCATTTCTAAAATCCTTTGTTGGCATCCTTCAGTCTTGGAAGACTATGGTATCACGCTCTGAGTAGTGTTCTGGAACAGAGTGTCCTCTCCAGTGCACGAAGCCTGGGTAAAGTAGATATGGAGGATAGGCTGTTTCCCATGCAGCAAATCCCCCCTCTCCACGTCGCTGGAATGGTCCAATGGAAAGGCAGAAGCCAATACGGTTGGTTCCAGCGTTCTAAAATCAGGAGGTTGCAAAAACACATCATGGCTTGTATTCCGTAATGGATTTTTCCTCCAGAAACTTGTCCAATCCCCTTTTAAAGGCATCTAGCCAGATACCGTCACCACATCCTGTGGCAAGGAGTTCCAAAGACCAACTACACACTGAGTAAAGAAATATTTTCTTTTGTCTGCCAGAACTCTCCCAACACTCAATTTTAGTGGATGTCCCCTGGTTCAAGTGTTGTGTGAGACTGTAAAGAACATATCTCTATCCACTCTGTCCATTCCGTGCATGATTTTGTATGTCTCAATCATGTCCCCTCTCAGGTGTCTCTGAAGAGGCCCAAATGCCATAGCCTTTCCTCATAAGGAAGGTGCCCCAGCCCAGTGATCATCTTAGAGCTCAATCCTAACCCCTTATGTCAGTGCTTTCCAGTACTGACATAAGGGCAATGCAACTCCGAAGTAAGGGGACAAACATTCTCTGAGGAGGGCTTTGTGAGTGACACCCAACAGCAGGATGCAGCACACATCCCATTGGCACCACTATGCCAGTGCTGGAAGGCACTGACATAAGGCATTAGGATTGCACCGTTAGTCACTCTCTTTTGCACCTTTTCCATTTCCACGATGTCCTTCTTGAGATGTGGTGACTAGAACTGGACACAATACTCCAGGTGTGGCCTTACCATCGATTTGTTCAATAGCATTATAATATTAGCCGTCTTATTCTCAATAACTTTTCTAATGATCCCAAGCATGGAATTAGCCCTCTTCACTGCTGGGTCGACATTTTCATCGACCTGTCCACCACCACCCCAATATCTCTCTCTTGATGTGTCACAGACAGCTCAGAACCCATCAGCCTATATGAAGTTTTGACTTTTTGCCCTGATGCGCATGACTTTACATTTACTTACATTGAAACATGTCTGCCATTTTGCTGCCCATTCTGCCAGTTTGGAGAGATCCTTCTGGAGCTCCTCACAATCACGTGTGTCTTCACCACTTGGAAAAGTTTGGTGTTGTCTGCAAACTTAGCCACTTCACTGCTCAACCCTGTCTTCAGGTCATTTATGAAGAGATTGAAGAGCACAGATCCCAGGACAGATCCTTGGGGCTCACCACTTTTCACCTCTCTCCATTGTGAAAACTGCCCATTGACATCCACTCTGTGTTTCCTGGTCTTAACCAGTTCATAATCCATGAGAGGACCTGTCCTCTAATTCCCTGTATGGAGTTTTTTCAGCAGCCTTTGGTGAGGGACCGTGTCAAATGCCTTCTGAAAGTCCAGATATATAATGTCCACGGGTTCTCCCGCATCCACATGCCTGTTGACATTTTCAAAGAATTCTGAAAGGTTCATGAGGCAAGATGTACCCTTACAGAAGCCAGGCTGGTTCTGCCTCAGCAAGGCTTGTTCGTCTATGTGTTTTGAGATCCTATCTTTAATGAGGCATTCCACCATCTTACCCGGTATGGATGTTAGGCTGACCGGCCTATAGTTTCCCAGGTCCCCCCTCCTTCCCTTTTTAAAAATTGGTGTGACATTTGCTATCCTCCAATCTTCTGGCACTGTAGCCGTTTTGAGGGACAAGTTGCACATTTTGGTCAAGATATCAGCTACTTCATTTTTCAGTTCCTTAATAACTTTTGGGTGGATGCCATCAGGGCCCGGTGACTTATTGATCTTTAATTTATCAATTAGGCCTGTAACGTCTTCTCTTTTAACCTCTATCTGACTTAATTCCTTACTCAGGAGGGGCCGTTCGGGCAGTGGTATCTGCCCGAGGTCTTCTGCCGTGAAGACAGATGCAAAGAACTCATTTAATTTCTCTGCCATCTCTAAGTCTCATCTCCCCTTTCCCTCCCTCACCATCCAGAGGGCCAACCACTTCTCTGGTGGGTTTCCTGCTTCTGACATATTTGAAGGAGCTTTTACTATTCCCCTTCATGTTGCTAACCCTAACCCTTCATGTTGCTGGCCATGTGTTCCTCACAGTCTCTCTTGGCCTCCCGTATCACCTACTTACATTTCTTTTGCCAGTTTATGTTCCTTTCCCCCCCTCCTTATTAGCACAAGACTTCCATCTACGAAAGTGCTTCCTGGCCCTTTACAGTCTCTTTAACTTGGCTGTTAGCCATGCGGGCACCTCCTGGACTTAGTCGAGCCCTTGTTCCTTTGCATTATACACTTCCGCTGGGCCTCTAATACTGTTGATTTGAGCAACCTCCATGCACTCTGGAGAGATTAGACTCTTTTTACCTTCCGTTTCAACCTCCTTCTAACCAGCCTCCTCATTTGAGGGAAGTCCACCTGTCGGAAGTCAAGGGTTTTTGTGAGAGATTTGCCTGGTATTCTTCCCCCGACGTGCACGTCGAAACAGATCGCAGCATGATCACTGTTCCCCAATGGCTCAGTAACACTGACATCTCTAACCAGGGCCCACAATATTAAATCCAGAGTCACCTCCATGACTAGCTGCTCTAAGGCAGTCATTTAACTTATCAAGAAACCTGGTCTTTTTTTCGTGACCAGAACACAAATTGACCCAGTCGATGTGAGGATAATTGAAGTCCCCCATGATTACAACCCTGTCCCTCCTTGTCACCTCCCTGATCTGTTTCCTCATTTCGAGGTCCCCTTCCGGCTTCTGGTCTGGAGGACGGTAGCACGCCCCCAATATTACATCACTCCTCTGGTCTGGTAATTTAATCCAGAGATTGTATAGTGGAGTCTGACCTGCTCCACCATGGAAAGTGGGTTAGGATTGTGCCCTATGTATTGGTTCCCCCTTCTTTTAATTTAAATCCTTGATCTGGTACTTTTCAGTAGGTATACCTTTGTAGAGCAATCATTCACCCCTAAAGATGACATTAAGATGTAAGCCCACGTGGGAGGTAGAGTTGGAAGACGTCTGGTGCCCAGAGTTTGGAGAGGATTCTAGAGGCGGATGCATTGTGGATGTATAGGGAAGCCATACTACAAGACAAGGCGCCTCAGGAACTCATAAGAACTCATAAGAAATTTTAACAATCTTATCTCCCATTTCTCTTTAGCTCTTAAACAACGCATACTTCTCCATCTGGAAGACCCACTGGGTGAGTCCTGACATTGACAGGGAGTGTAGAGAACTTAAATTTAGAATCCATTCAATTTATGCGTGCTGCAAGTCCTCGGAGGGGGTGCAGATCCTGGCTTTGTTCTTCAACTTAATGAAACAACTCCCAGACCTTTTATTACACAAGCAACAAGTTTTTGCCAGGCAGCAATGGGACAAGTTGATCTGGGCTGCCAACCTCAAAAGATCCAAACAATTGTGGATGAGGTAGTGAGGGATGCTTCTTGTATGGATGACTCAAGTTCATCACCCATTTCGCCCCAGGGATGGTGGCAGTATTTCTCACTACTGTTTGGTGTTGATAGAACAGAATTACTCATTGCTGTAATGCTATCTGGACCTGACCTCCCAATCTGGTAACCTGTCTTGCAAGAAGAAATATGGGATTTGATAAATCAGGACAAGTGTTGGGACCAAACCTTATTCCATACGAAGCTTTAAAAATCTCTCCAGCTTGGTGGTCCTCAATTCTGGCTTCTCTTCTTATAATGATTAACCAAGGCTGCAATCCTAACCACACTTTCCTGAGAGTAAGCCCCATTGAACAAAATAGGACTTCTGAGTAGACTTGGTTAGCATTGTGCCCCAAATCAGATTAATACCTGAAACATGGACAAATGCCATCTTAGTCCCTATTTATAAAAAAGGTCCTCAACTTGATCCTGCAATTGTAGACCAATTATCTTCCAATAATTGTAGGCCTTATTGTAGGCCTTATCTACTAATTGTATAATTGTAGGCCTTATTTACCAATTGTAGGCCTCTTAGCCAAGATTTATGCAAAGTACCTCGTTAGTAAGCTTTTGACCTGGATTTCTTCTAGGCTTGGAACAAGTTGGTTTCCACAAAGGGACTACGACTGTTGACCACTGTATGACTTTAGTCCACTTAGTGGAGAAATATTCTGGGAATCGTAATACCAAGCTTTTTGTGACTTTCCTTGACCTGAAAGGGGCGTTTGAGCAGGGAGCTATTATGGGAATAACTAAGCAAATTTGGTATAGACCCAAGGCTTTGTTTTCTAATTAAAAGACCTTACTCATAAGAACATAAGAGCCCCACGGGATCAGGCCAAGTACCCATCTTGTCCAGCTCCCTGTATCTCCCAGTGGCCCCCCAAATGCCCAGGGAGCACATAAGACAACAGGCACAACCTGCGTCCCGGTGCCCTCCCCTGCATCTGGCAAGCAGAGGCAGCTGCCTCTAAAAGCAAGAGCTGGCACATGCCTGCCATGCCCAACCCCATTGTCCTTCTCAGCCCCCGGATTTTCACTGGCTCCAGCTCCACACCTCTCTCGTTCCTCTCTGCCTCCTCCCTCGCCAGCACCTCCAAATCCATCACGTCTGTCTCACTGAAGATGTCCTCTATCTCTGTCTCCAGTCTCTCTACTGTGGTGGAGTTCTCTGGGGAAGGCTGCTTGTGCCCCATTTCTGGGCACACGATCAAGGACTGCTCCGCCTGACCTAGCTCCCCGTACCTGCACTCCCTCTCTCTAAATAGTCTCTCTAACTCCTCTCCCGTACTTCCTGTGGACCGAGGGGGCTCCTGACCTTTTTCCTCTCCTGCTTGCCGGAGTTCCTACGCACCGGACCCCTCACATCGCCTTCCCTACCACAGCATAGAAACCATGACCAGGAGGGAGACATCATTGGTGTGGGCAACAACCTTCATGGGCCCCTCGCCCCTGGACAGATCGATGCCCTGGATGCGGGTGTCGTGCTGGATCTGGACCAGCAGGGGGTCCATTGCCAGGACGTACAGCACGGTGCTCATGGGGCAGCACTGCCAGACTTTAAGAACACCGCCTGCCCCGAGTGCACCCACGGGCACATGAGCTTGCCTATACATGACATGAGCTTGCCTATGCAAGGTATGGATGTACCCGATGAAGGCCTCGGGAATGCCCTTGCTCTTCAGCACCAGCTCCAGGTAGCCCTGGTCAACCTGGTCAAATACCTTTGATGGAGTGTGTAGGAGCTTCCAGCAGAGCAATACAAACGGCTGCGCAGCAGAAACATGAAGCCGGTGCTCAAGGCTGTCCCACAGGAGGCTCGTCAGTTGCAAATAACCACTCCAGACAGAAGGCTGGGATCCACCACCAAGGTATATTTACAGGAGATATTTACAGCAACATAGCAGGAACGCTTGTCAAACAGACAAAAGCTCACGCCTGGCTCCCCAATCTCTTATACCCGAAAAGGGTTGGTTTGCAGGCCTGCTTTATACATCAAACATATCTGGTGTACCAATCAGGGAACCTCTGCATCCGAGCTTGGGCCACGCCCAAAGTCAGGTGCACAGGGTTTACACTTAGAATCACCTGCCACTTAGATACATGGAGCACAATAGAATTAAACACCAACAGGCTACACCAGATACAGTGCCTGTAACTTTCCTCTTGTGAACAAGACCTGAGGGATTTCTCAGGTTTCAGACCCCAGCAACCTTTGACTGGTTGACCTGCAGGACCACACTGCCCCACCTGCCCATCTGCATTGCTTGGAAGACCTCCAGCAGGATGATCAACGAGTTGACCATCCGCAGCCCCGGGACTGTGCTGGTCTGCTTCTCGTGGACGAGCTTCGGGGCAACCCTTGCCAGGCAGGTGTTGAGGACCTTGGCGAGGATCTGATAGTTGATGTTGGTCAGGGTGATGGGTCGCCAGGTGGTGACCCGCGTGTGGTCTCCCCCCTTGTACAGGAAGGTGAACGCACCTCCAAATAACTCCCTGCCAAAGCTGCTCGTCCCCGACAGGGCCTCTTTGAAGGCCTCCGTCAGTGGCTGGGCCAGATGTTGCTGAAACGCCTTGTAGAAGGTGTAGCCCAGGCCGTCTGGGCCCAGGGCAATGCCTCTCCCCCATCAGATGGCCTCCAGCACCTCCTCTGCCACCGGCTGGGTCAGGCCCTCCTCCTCCTCCTCGCTGAGCCTGTCCCTCTCCTACGGCAGAGCGCTCTACAGGAAGGCCCGCGGGTCCAGCCCTTTCCCCCCCGTAGAGCTCCTGGTAGTGCGGTACAGGACCAACAGCATGGCCTCTGGGGTGCTGCGGAGCTTCCTGCTCTTCCCCTACCTGAGGCCATCCAGTGTGCCTGGAGGTGCCTGGACCTGCCTGCTCTGCTCCCACTTGTCGCGCTCGACCACCCCTTGGCGCGGTATTGCTGCTGCTGCCGCCTGTGCTCCCTCCCCTTTCAGTGGAAAGCCTGGATGACGTCACCGTCCCTGGCAAGCTTCTCCCGGTTCCAGCTGAGGGCCTTGTTGATGTGCTGGTGGGACGCCAGGAACCCGTTTAGGGCCCGGTGGTACTCCGTCAGCTCCCGGCGGTAGACCCTCACAGTCAGCGCTTGGCACCTGCTCCGGTGCCTTCTCTCCATTGGCATTGAGCGCTGCTACGATCCCCTTCTCTGCACCCTTATCTGGTGTGCTCCCTGGGGCATTTGGTGGGCCGCTGTGAGATCCAGGAAGCTGGACTAGATGGCCCTATGGCCTGATCCAGTGGGGCTGTCCTTATGTTCTTAACTACAATTCCCAGAATGCCTTGCAGGTCTCTTGTTACCTGGTGTGCTCCCTCGGGCATTTGGTGGGCCGCTGTGAGATCCAGGAAGCTGGATGGCCTGATCCAGTGGGGCTGTCCTTAACTACAATTCCCAGAATGCCTTGCAGGTCTCTTGTTACCTGGTGTGCTCCCTGGGGCATTTGGTGGGCCGCTGTGAGATACAGGAAGCTGGACTAGATGGGCCTACGGCTTGATCCAGCGGGGCTGTTCTTATGTTCTTAAACTACAATTCCCATGAGGCCTTGCAGGTCTTCTTGTTATCTGGTGTGCTCCCTGGGGCATTTGGTGGGCCGCTGTGAGATACAGGAAGCTGGACTAGATGGGCCTGTGGCCTGGTCCAGTGGGGCTGTTCTTATCTTATGCAAAACTGCAATTCCTGCAGTGCGATCAGATGTTGCCCGAGGCGCGCGAGTGCTGCCAGAATGTACCCTCTGCTCTCCTTCTGCCGCAGGCCTCGAGCATTCCAAGTTGTCATGTCCACCCGCCAGGCCGAACTCTCCACCCCCGTTCTCCGTTGTAACATAGCATTCAACATACTGTCTCTAACAAAGCATTCTCGTTCACAAAGGAGTTGTTGCCTCCTCTTCCTCTCCTCCTCTTCTTCTCCAGAGACACCTTTGGAAACTCATGTCTCTTCCTCCATTTCTACCCCCTCTGAGCCCAGAGGTGTAGCACTACCGACTCCTCCACCGCTTTGAGGGAGAGGGGGTGGGTCGAGGGTTAGGGTTAAGGGTTAGGAATATAGATTTTTATTGGTTTAAATACCATCCTACAAAGTCACAATATGAAGGTTCTTAGTACAAAAATCACAATAATTTGCTCCATGTACAAAGAAAAGACAAGTCACATAATACAGAGATACAAAGATACAGAGATACATACTACAGTCATACCATCTTACACATTCCTATACATTTCTATGCATTCCTATACCTTTATATACTCTTTATACATTCTTCACCTACTCTTTATACACATTTTATACACTTTATACATGCTTTACATTCTCTTTACATACGCTTTACATACTCCTTATAGGTTATATCTGAATTCTCTTAACTCTCCCATATTAGAAATCCCTCATGCACAGCTGGTTCCACTCACCACCTGTAAGAGAACACCTTGGTTTCCATTAATTCCTTACTTTCCAGTAGTTTCTTTAACCTTCCATACCCTCTACTGTTTCTGCCCCCTCAAGAGTGGAGTCTTGAGGTGTAGCCCTACTGTTAGAAGAATCTGTGATGCTCCCCCCACTCCCCCCAGGCTCGGTTTGAAAAATCCCTTCCATCTGAGACTGTTGGGTAAGGAACAGTTGCTGATTTTCCTCACTCGGTGTGTCATTGTTAACAGTTATTTCTATCTGGATTGTGTCTCCCACTGCGTGGGTTTTCCCCTGAGTCACTCCTACAGAACCGCTTACCCCATGGGGTTCATTCACTGGTTCTCTGCATACCACCTCTTCCCCTACCATTTCCTCTGTACGAGTATGGCTTTTAGGTGTCATAGGATTCGTTTTCATTTTCTTTCTTTGTTCTTTAGGACTCTTTTTCCCCAGACTTTTATTTTCTGGCGAGTATATTTCTGACCTATCCCCCCTCCTTTTCCTTGTACTATGCTGTTGTTGAAGATCTTCTCCCTCTCTGCTTTTGTCCTGAGACACAGAATCCTCCTCAGATGTGTGTTCCTTCTCCATTTCTGTTCTTAAGACTTGGTACTTTGAAGGTCCCACCCAATCCATACCTGCATCATCTGTTTCAACTCTTCCCTTTCCCTTGTTATGATTCTTATTGGGTTCCCTTTGTCCTTCCTTCCTATAGGAAACTGTTTTCCACTCTCCCGTACCTTGGCTACCACTTTCTTCCACGAAGGACTCCTTATCCTGACACCCCCCTTTTCTTGTTCTTGTTGATCACCTTCTTTCCCCCTCCCTGACAAACTCTTTTGTTGTTCACCGCTACATTTACCTCTACCCTGCGTGTCTACTCCCTGCCTCTCCGTCTCCATTTCCTCTGCCTCCCTTAGCTCTCTTTCAAAAGCTGCAGGGTTTGTGATGTTAATGTACGACTCAGGACACAATTGGTAGGTATGTCATCTACTCTCACAGAGCGTACATCTAACGGGTCTATCACACAGAGTGGTCCTGTGTCCTCTGATGCCGCATCGGGAACATAGTTCCGACACACAATGCTTCCTAATATGGTCAAAGGCGCCACACAGGAAACACACTGGCGGCTGTCTGCTATAGCGTGTCACTCCCCTGTCCGCTCCCATAAAAAAGAACGTAGGCAGGTGCTTCGGCCTTCCCGTATATGGGTCTCTCTGCAGAGCTATGATGGCCCAGTATTCCCCTGTCCAATAATCCCTGTTGTCGTACTTTTTTTCCGGGTCCATCAGGACTGTGCATCTGCGGCTAAGCCACATTCTCACATCCTGTTCCAGGACCGTCGTGGTCCTGAAAAACACAGTGAGTACCTTTGTTTCCCCTGTAAACAAGGGTACTAACACAAATTCTTGGGCCTATCTTTGGCCTATCTTGTAGGCCGCTCTTGTAGCCTCCCAAAACAGATGGTAGCCTTGTTCCGTTTTCATGCATGTGTCGATTTCCAGGAGGCCTGGAGGATCGATTATCGCCAGCACCTCACTTTTTGGGAAACCCAAAAATTCTTCCAAAAATTTTTGCTCCACAAGGTCTCTATCAAATTTCTCCCCATTCTTCCCTATATACCTTACCCTTACCAGAAATCTCTGCCTTGGGTTTTTTTCCTGCGGTTTATTGTCAAAAAACTTCTGCAGAAACTCATTGTCTTCTCAAATCGCTTATTCCATGCGATCTCTGTACGCCTGCTTGCTTCTTTTGCTCTCCCTATCTCTTTCTGATTGGTCCCTCGAACCCCCTGCTCCCCTTTTTTGTCCCACCACAGAAGATGCATAGGTAGGGGCTCGTCTAGAGTTTGCGCCTACATCAGAATCTACGTCTGACCAGATTTGCTTTCTATTTTCCCCTCTCATCCTCCCTCTTATTTCTTGTATTTGTCTTATTGCTTGTAATTGTTTCTCAAAGGAGTTTTCACCTGTCTGTTCTGCCCTTGGCTCGGACGGATGGAGACCCCCAGTGTCGTGCGTTTTTTTACTCACCCCCAACCCAATGTCCTCTTTGTCTTTTCCTTTGTCTCTTCTTTTGCCCGCGTCATTTTCGTCATCTTGATCCGGAGCCGTAGGTCCATCATTCCTCCCTTTCTGGAAATCTGAGTCCAAGTCCAAGTTCTTATCCAAGCCCTTGTCCAAGTCCCATACCATGTTCATCTGCCAAGGTTGAGGTTGTCCCAGGATTCTGTCGACGCTCTGTCCTGTCTCTCTCAAGGATGTCACTGTCCCTGAAGTGCGCGGAAGTGACTCAGGTACCGTGGTGGATGATACCAGAGGGAAAGAATAGGACAAGAGAGCAGTATTGTGTCCCACAGTATTGTGCCCCACAGTACTATCATACATTTCTTGAAAAGCCTGTTGTCCCTCATTTTCTAATACAATCCGCCCCTCCCCTGCTGCGATATAGCATCACTTAAATCCATTTGTGACCCTCAGTTCTTAGACGAGTTAATAGACAGACCCTCATCAGATTCCTCCTCAGAATCCGCATCCCCTGTAAACCCTCCCTCTTCTTGCGCCCTTTTCGTCCATGTCAAACGTCGCGAGACTCTCCCACTAACCCTCCCCCCAGTTGACATAGTCATTCCCGACTGATGCTTGACCTTACCCATTTGCGGGGAACTCCCCTTAGGAAGAGTCCCTTGTTGCGTCAAAGGGCTCTGCATAAATTGTCGTCTCTTTGGTACCGCTCCTTCCCGCAGACCTCGCTGTTGCCGCGCCAAGCTTTGGGGAGTCAGGTCCGTCTGATCCTGTGACAAGAGTTCTGTGTTTTGCCTTCTAAGTTGCACTCCCGACTCCAGAGCTATTGCGAGAGTCATCAGATCTTCCACAAACTGCCTCGCAGTCAAATACAGTGCACTCTCCTCTTTCGTATATCTGAAAGGTGTTAAGTTCTCCTGCAGTCATTGTTGATCCAGAGAAAAAGACTGTTCCCTAGTCGTCCAATACCCAGCAATATCTCGAAAAAGTTTTGCCAAACCTTTTTCCGTAACCCATTTGGGGTAAATACATTTGGGAGTTTTAAACTTTCTAAAACTCAGTATTTTACTAGCCACCAAATTAGTGTCCCTTATACTCTGGGCTACAGTTTTCTTCGAAACCTGAACAGATTCCGTCAGCACGAACAATAACATCTTTAGCACGAGTAAATAATTGCAGTATTTTAGCCTGACTAAATTTGGTCAAATCTTTATCCTTAACTTCAATATCCAGAAAAGGAATGTTGTTCACTACCTCAGTCCATAGAATAATTAAATCACTCTCCTGCCACGTGGTATTTTGGACTAGCTGAACGCACTCCTGCAAAATAGTCCCTGCACTCTGATTCAGCTCGTTTTCAGTCTGCACGGTTTCCCCTTGTTCCACAACATGAAGGAACTGCTGAGTATCTGAGTCTGCTAAGGAGTTTTCCTCTGAGGATTGATCCTCCAGGTCGTCTCCTTGTAGTACTCGCTCAACTTCCACATCTGAATCATTCTTATCAGCTACCAATCCTTCATGAGGTTCCTTCACTATTCCCATCTGCTCAGGCACATACCGTGGCTTTAAAGGCTTTAAAGGCATCTGGCCTGTACATACCAAGGAGGCCTGGGGTTTGCTTAATGGAGTTCCCCTCAGTACAGATCCCTGTTCCTTTTGGGACTCCAGGAGGGAAGTAGATAAATTTGGCACCTCAATACAGCTTCCTAGGGGAACCCCTGGGTCTTGGGGGGGCATCCCACTCAAAGATTTCCCCACATCCCGGCCCTCCAGCTGGATGTTTTTGTATTCTTCTAGGCTCCCCAGGCATAGCTCACCCGACTGCATGGCTGATCTTGTTAAGATGGCCGCCTCCTCCTCAGCAGAGAAGTCCATGTCTTCTCAGTTTTCCTCGCAATCCTGCGCCTCATGTCACTTACTTGGACACCTTCAGGATCCCCTGTGGTTCCCCTACATTTTGGGGGGGCTTTCTTCCAAGATCCCCTCTGTTTTCCTCCATAAAAAGGCCCTTTTCCTTAGCTTCCAACAGGAGGTCTTACAAAACACAGCCTCACCCCTCGATAGCTAGGGTTGGGGTTGGGTTGGGTTGGGTTAGGGTTAGGGTTAGGGTTAGGGTTAGGAAAATATAATTTTTTTTTAGGAAAATATAATTTTTATTGGGTTAAAACCACCGTTCTACAAAAAACAAGTACAGAGAGGGGAGATGCCCACTACATAAACTGCGAGCAGAGCTCCCCGGTACAAAGCAAATACATAAACAGAGTTAAAAGGTTACATTCCCCAAAACAGCACCCTCCCCACCCCAACAAAGTCCCTCCTGGTGCAAGCAAAGGGGAAAAAACAGAAATACATAAACACAAAGGTCCATCCTGGCTCAGATACATTGCTAAAGGAACATTGGAAAAAACTATGTACAAAAACAGTGGCAGATATACAACTATTTACAGTGCAAAAAGGCCCCTCTATGTGATGGGCGGGTGCACCCCCTGCAGCCAGGCCCACCGCCGCCGCCACTTGTCCCGAGGCAGGACGCCCCTCTCGTAGCCGGCCTGGTCGCGGAGTCGGGACACCACGAAGTCCGTCCACGCCCGGGCCTCGGTGGGCTTCCCGCCCTGCAGCTCCTTGCCCCGCTGGATGGAGAGGGCCAGCAGGACGAAGAGGTTGACCAGCCGGACCACAGCCCACGGGACGGCTCTGGCGAAGGCCCGGGGCCCGCTCCACGCTCCCGCACCTGCTGGCTCGGCCCCGGAGACCACCGTCTCCCAGCCCTGCTCCGCCAGGCTCGGCCAGTCCAGGACCCGGGAGACGCCCTCCCACAGGCGCCGGGCCGGGGCACACTCGCTGACAAAGTGCGCCACCGTCTCTCGTGGGAGGGGCTGCTCCGAGCAGGCTGGCCGTCGGCAGAGCTTGCTGGACTCCACCAGCCAGGGGCTCATGGCCCCCACCTGCAGCACCTGGTGGAAGGCCCGCCAGCGCAGCTCCCACAGGCTGTGGGGGATCAGCCTGTCCCCGAAGGTGCCCCGGACCGCCTCCGCCTGGAACAGGTAGTCCGAGAGGCGGGCCCGCTTGAGGCGCCGGTGCGCCCGGGCCGTCTCCAGCAGCCCCTCGGTCAGGGCGTTGTAGATGGCACGCCGGAGAGCCGCCTCCTCCACCCCGGCGTCCGGCCCCTTGCACTGCGCCGCGCTCACCCCGAACTCCCGGATCCAGCCCGCCGCCTCCTGCCAGTACTCCGGGAGGCCGAGCCGCAGCGCGGCCGAGAGGTGGAAGCCCGTCTCCTGCCCCGTCCACCAGCGGCGTCCCCAGGCCGTGCCCTCGAGCACGTCGCGCAGATGGGCCCAGGCCGAGCCGCCCTTTGTGACGGCTAGGGGCACGCCCGCCTCCTCCTCGGCCTGCAGCCGCAGCTGCCACCACACCACGCCCCCGCAGTTGGCCGCCAGGAAGACGGCCAGGAAGAGCGGGCCCACCGCCCGCAGGCCCAGGCCTCCCTCGGCCACCCGCCCGTAGGCGGTGGCCCGCGCCAGGGGGAAGAACTTGGTACCCCACAGGAACGCAAAGACCCGTCCCGTCACACCGTCCAGGAGGCGCTTGGGCGGAGGGAACACCGCGGCCAGGCTGGTGGCCATCGGGGTGCAGTAGGTGTTGATGTACCTCACCTGCTGGTACAGGCCCAGGCACCAGGGCTGCCACAGCCGCAGCTTGGCCTCCACCTTCTCCTCCCAGGCCCGCCAGTTGGCCTCCCAGCCCCGGCCGCGCAGGCTGAAGTGCACGCCCAGGATGGGGACCGTCTCTGCCTCCTCGCCCGCTGCTGCCTGGGCGCCCTCCTCCTCCTCCTCCCACAGCGAGGCCATGGAGCGGAGCCCCACCGATTCCGCCCGGGGCCGGAGGACGTAGCTCCGGGACTTGTCCGGGTTGACGGCCGCCCCAGACACGGCCTCGTACGCCCGGATCTGCTCCCGGACCGCCCGCAGCTCCCCAGAGGTCCGCACCAGCAGCGAGACGTCGTCGGCGTGGGCGACGACCTTCTCGGGCCCCTCGCCGCTGCCCCCGGACAGGTCGATGCCCCCGATCCGCCCGTCCCGCTGGATGCGCACCAGCAGCGGGTCCAGCGCCAGCACGTACAGCAGGGCGCTGAGCGGGCAGCCCTGCCGGATGCCCGAGTGCAGGAAGACCGGCTCCCCCGGGTGCCCGTTCACCCACGGGGTGACGCTGGCCTGGCGGTACAGGGTGCGCAGGTACCCCACGAAGGCCTCGGGGACGCCCTTGCTGACCAGCACCTGCTCCAGGTAGGCCCGGTCGACCCGGTCGAAGGCCTTCGACTGGTCGACCTGCAGGACCGCCCCGCCCCACACGCCCGCCCGGGTGGCCTGGAAGACCTCCCGCAGCACGATCAGCGAGTCCGCCATCCGCCGCCCCGGGACCGCGCTGGTCTGCGTCCCGTGGACCAGCTTGGGCGACACCCTCGCCAGGCGGGTGTTGAGCACCTTGGCGAGGATGTGGTAGTCCACGTTGGTCAGCGTGATGGGGCGCCAGTTGGTGACCAGCGTGGGGTCCCCTCCCTTGTACAGGAAGGTGAACGCCCCTCCGAAGAACGCCCCGCTGAAGCTGCTCTTCCCTGACAGGGCCTCGTTGAAGGCCTCTGTCAGCGGCTGGGCCAGGTGCTGCTGGAAGGCCTTGTAGAAGGCGTAGCCCAGGCCGTCCCGGCCGGGTGCCGAGGCCTCTCGGCCCCGCCGGATGGCCTCCAGCACCTCCTCCACCGTCACCGGACGGGTCAGGCCCTCCTCCTCCTCCGCTGTGAGCCGGATTCCGCTCCTCGGGCAGGGCGTCCCGCAAGAAGGCCTGCACGGCCTCCGGGTCCTGCCCCTTGCCCCCGTAGAGCGCCTGATAGTGTCGGTGCAGGACCGACAGCATGCCCTCCGGGGTGGTGCGCAGCTCCCTGCTCTCCGCCTCCCGCAGGCCCTCCATGGGCTGCTGGGGCGCCCGGACCCGCCGGCTCCGCTCCCACTCGTCGCGCTCGACCACCGGCCCCTTGGCGCGGCATCGCTGCCGCTGCCGCCGGCGCTCGCGTTCAGCGCCCGTTCAGCGCCCGGTGGTACTCCGCCATGTCCCGGCGGTAGGCCCACGCGGTCAACGCCTGGCACCGGCTCCGGATCTCCCCCTTCAGGCTCTCCCACCAGGCCGTGTGCCGGCAGGGCTCGTGCGCCAGCCGGGTCTTGGCGGATACGATGGCCACCTCCAGCACGTCCTGCAGCTTCTGCTCCCGCAGCAGGTGCGGGTGCAGCCGCCAACGCGGCCGCCCGCGGGGCGGCAGGCGCCCCGCCGCCAGGCGACAGGCCAGCAGGCCGTGGTCCGACCACGGCGTCAGGCGCAGCTGGCACTCCCGCACCTCCCAGAAGGCCTCCACCCACACCCGGTCCAGCCGGCTGGCCACGCTGGGGTGGTAATAGGTGAAGCGGCCCTCCCGCCGCTCTGGGCAGTTGGCTTGGAAGGTGTGCCTGCAGTGCGTGGGGAAGAAGCCCAGATGGTTCTCCGCCTGCAGGGCCGCGTCCACGAGGCCGAGCTCGCCCTCCAGGAGCTGCTGCAAGCTCCTCTCCTCTGGGGTCAGGGGGGCCGGGGCTGGCATCACCCCGGGACGCAGCGACACCCGGTCCTGCTCCCGGGCCCGGTTGTTGAAGTCACCGGCCACCAGCAACGACCGCTGGGTCGCCACCGCATGGTCCCGCAGGCGCGTCCACAGGCTCTTGCGGAGCCCGGTCCGCTGGGGGCCGTAGACGTAGAGCCGTCCTCCGGCTCGCCGGACTCGGAGACGCCTGACAGGTTAAAATCCAGCAGGGCCAAGTGCCCCGGCGTCACCTCCACCCAGCGCTTGACGGTCAGGCCCTTCCGGGCCCGCACCAGCACCGCCACCCCACCTGTCCCTTCCGGGGTGAAGGACCAGAAGGACGGGCCGCCCCGCCAGCGCCGCTGAGCACTGCTGCGCTCCTCCTCTCCCCGAAAGTGCAGCTCCTGCAGCACGATCAGGTCGAGGTCCAGGCGGTCGAGCGCCGCCAGGATCTCCCCCCGCCTCTCCTCCTGCCTCAAGCCCCTGGCGTTCCAGGTGGCTAAGTTTAGCCTCCAGGCTGGACCCCCTTGGCTCTCCATTAGGATAGCGCAATAAAGTGGGGTTGGGTCCCGAAACAAAGGATCGACGGTACAAACGAAAAATGCTTAAGTCAGCTGCAGAAGTCTCCCAACTAACAGAAAACACACACTAGAACACTCAAACGCACAACAGAAAACAGGCTTCACTCAGCCGTTGCCCCAATGTGGGGCGCACCCGGCGCGGAACTGCACTCCCGCTGCTGCGGCTCTCCGCTCGGAGAGGGGTCTGGAGCCGCCGACTGGCACTCCATCTCCTCCCCGGCGTCCTCCTCTACCCCCCCAGGCTGGCGCCCGGGGGTGTAGCAATACCAGTGAGGGGGTCGGTGGGGTCCGTCTTGGTGCCCCCGCCGCCCGGCCCTTCCCCGGGGTCCCCCTCCTCCGGCCGCCACTCCGGAGAGAGCGCCAGTTGCAGGCACTGGTCGCTCGTCTCCATCTCATGGGACGACGGGTCCCCCTCTCCCTCGTTGCCGTGCTCCACTGCCATGTGTTGCGCAGTGCCAGCCTCCGTTGTTCCTCCCGGCGTGCCGGGTGCCCTCTCCCCCTGGGCCACAAGGGCCGGACCCTGTTCCTGCTCCGCCTCGGGGTTGGGCGAAGCCTTCAGAGGCTTCTTGCGCCTCTCCTTGGGGCTCTCCCGCACTTTGCCCTCCTCCGCGTCCCCGGGGGACTCCGGACCCGCCTTGTCCCCCCTCCGCTTGCGAGAGCTGCGCCTCTGCTTGGGCCGCTGCTCTGCCCGGCTGCCCGCCAAGCTCTCCTCCTCAGACGAGGAGCTCCCGCCTGCCGCCGGGGCCTCTCCCTCCTCCTGCTCCGCCAGCACACGCAGCACCCCATAGCGGGACGGGCCCGCCTCCTCCACCTCCTGGCCTCCTTGCGGCTCTGCCCGGCCCGTGTCCTTCCCACGACGGCGGGACATGGTCGTCCAGCCCGCCTCCTCCTCCTCCCGAGCCTTGTCCTGCGCCGCCCCCGCCGGGGCCTCCGCCCGCCGCTGTTGCTGCTGCTGGCTCCGCTCCGCCCTGCGAGCCCGCTCCTCCCGCCGCTCCTGCGCGGCTCGCTCCCGGGCCTCCGCCTCCCGCCGCATCCCCTCGGTGGCCTGCCGCCACTCACGCTCGTAGGCGTCGGGGTAGCGGATGTTAATGGCGGACTGGGGGCAGAGCCGGTAAGCGTGCCCGCGCTCCCCACACAGGCTGCAGGTGACCGGCCGATCGCACAGGCCGGTCCGGTGGCCCCGCACCCCGCACTTGGAGCACAGCTCCGAAACGCAGTGGCGGCGGAGGTGGTCAAAGCCGCCACACAGGAAACAGGCCGGCGGCTGCCCGCTGTACCTGGTCACGCCCCGATCTGCCCCCATGAAAAAATATTTGGGGAGGTGGCGCAACCTGCCGGTGAACGGCTCCCGCCCAAGGGATACGATGGCCCGGTACTCCCCCGTCCAGTACCCCTTGGCGTCCAAGCGTTTCTCGGGCGGCATCAGCACCGTGCAGTGCCGGCTCAGCCACCGCCCGACGTCCTCCTCCGGCACCACGGTGGTGCGGAAGAACACGGTGAGGACCTTGGCCTCCCCCCTGAATAGCGGGATCAGGGAGAGGTCCTGGGCAAAGCGGGGGTCCCGCCGGTACGCCTCCCATGCCCGCTCCCAGAACAGCTGGTACCCCAGCTCGCTCCGGAAGCAGAGGTCGATCTCGGGGATCCCCGGGGGCGTCAGGATGGCCAAGACCTCTGCGGGCGGAAAACCCAGCTGCCCCTCGAGGAACTCGCCCTCGATCCACTCCCGGGTACAGGTCTCGGCCTTGTCCCCCTTGCAGCGCAGGCGCACCACAAAGCGCTGCCGGGGGTCCTGCTGCGGCTGCTGTGGCCCCTCCTCAAAAAAACGGTGGAGGAACTCGGCGTCCTCCCACAGCTCCCTGTCTGGGTCCTCCCAGGTGGCCCTGCCGGGGCGTGCTCCAGCATCTGCCCCCCTCGGTCCTGCTGCAGTGCCCCCAGCCGCGGCAGAGGCATAGCTCCGGGGCGGCCGCCCGCTGCCCACGCCCCCGCTCGCCACCCTGTTGGTATCGGGCTGTGGCTGTTTTGGCGACGGAGCGTGTCTATCGGGTTTCCCCGTGTCCGTGTTGGCAGAGTTCAGTTCCACAGTGTCTGTGTGGGGCAGAGTCATACTCACTCTGCCACCGCCAGATGGTCCTTGTGGCTCCAAGGCCGTCACGTCCCTGCCCGCCTCCGCGGGGTCTGCGCCGTCTGCCGCTGTCGCCGCATCGCTCCTCGCCGTCGCCGTCACCCGCATGGACCGGTCTCCGGATGTTGTCTGCTGGGGTCCTGGGCCGTTCCGCTCCTCCTGCTGTCGTCCGCCACCGCTGCCGCCTCCGCTGCCGCCGCTCGGTCCTCTCCCGCCTCCGTCCGATCTCCCGGGTCCGCTCCACAGGCTGGGTCCCCGATCGGGCTCCCGGTCTCGCTCCCGCTCCGCCTCGGCCTCCGCCCTGGCTGCCGCACGCTGCCGGATCCGCAGCCTCTCCTGCAGCGCCTCCGCGATCCGCTCCAGGCCGCTCGCAAAGGCGCTGCCCGTCAGCTCCTCTCCGCCCTCTCCGTCCAGGAACGGGGGCCGGTTGTCCCGCGACAGCGCCTCCGCATCTGTCAGCGTGCGGCTCCTCCGCTCCCAGTGCCCTGCCACTGCCTGCAGCACCGCCCGCATCCCGTCCTCCGTCAGCCAGGAAGGGAAGCGGGCCTTGCGGTGCCTAAACCGACGGAAGGCGAGCACCTTCCGCACGGCCAGGATGGTGTGCGCCTTGTGCTGGAGTGCCTGCTCCAGGGGGCCCTCCCACTGCTCCCTGAGCACATCCACCAGTTTCCCCTTGGCCTCGCTCAGCAGGTCAAAAACCTGCTGCTGGCTGCATTTGCTCAGGTCTTTGAGTTTTAATTTCCCTTTCACAGGCCCCTCTGGGAGACTGATGTTCCACACCAGGTCTCCCCAGAGCAGCAGGAGATCCCTGTCCTCCCAGGGGGGCTGCTGAAGGTCCTGAGCCCACTGGGCCAGAGTCTTCCCCGGGCGCTCCGCCCACCCAGACTGCCAGCCCTGCACCCCCTCTCTTTGGGACCTGCCTGAGCCATCTGTGTCCTCCACCTCCCTTTCAGTCTCCAGCTCCACCTCAGAGCTCGCCTTGCTGCTTGCAAGACTCCCTGCAGAGGCTACAGAGGCTGCCTCCCAGTCCCTGTCCCTAGAGGCCCTTGCTGTGCCACTCCTGCTTCTAGGAGGGCTGCCCCAGGCCTGCTCCCTCAGAGACCAGCCCCCAGGGAGCCTCTCCCCCTGTCCCTGCCGCTTCTGACGCTCTCTCCCCCTCTCCCTGTGCCCAGCAGAGGCTTGCCTGCCTTCCAGCTGGGCTCCCTGAGCTTCTGCTCCAGAGGCCTGCAAAGCCTGGGGCTCGCCTAGCCTGGCTTGCCCAGGGAGGCCTCCCTCCAGTTCAGCCTGCCCCAGCAGGGCGGGGCACGCCCATCCTTGCCCCAAAGGGGCCCCCCCTCGATCCTCGGGGTGCCTAGGAACCCCTGCCACACTGTCCCCTTCCAACTCCATCCCCACAGGCTGGATGGGGAAGGATTCAGCTCTGGCCTCCTTGTTCAGCTGCTCTTGCTGCAAGGGCAGAGGCTGCAAGATGGCCTCTAGGCCTCTCCCTTCCAAACATTCCCCTGCTGCTCCCGCTCCAATCCTCCGACATCCACCCCCCAAAACACCTACATCGGGGTCCCCTAAGGTTCCCCTACATGGTGGGGTGTCCCCCACCCGTGCCCCCTCCGTATTGAGCGAAAAAATTAAGTTTTTTCCACACCAACCTGAGGAGCTCCCAACAAACACAACCTCACCCACCGGAAGTCAGGGTTAGGGTTAGGGTTAGGGTTAGGGTTAGGGTTAGGGTTAGGCAGTTTAGGCAGTTTAGGCAGTTTATTGGAAAACCCTTCTACAAATCAAATTACAGACACGGCATGGCCGAAATGATAACACTTCACATACAGATACTGAAATTCAGCACTCAATTACAGAGACCATAAAACCCCTCCCCCCCACAGAACATACACAGGGTTAGGGTTAGGGTTAGGGTTAGGGTTAGGGTTTAGGGTTTAGGGTTTAGGGTTAGGGTTTAGGGTTTAGGGTTTAGGGTTAGGAAAATATAATTTTTTTTTTTTTTTTAGGAAAATATAATTTTTATTGGGTTAAAACCACCGTTCCACATTTCACAAATACAGAGAGGGGAGATGCCCACTACATAAACTGTGAGCAGAGCTCCCCGGTACAAGGCAAATACAGAAACAGAGTTAAAATATTACATCCCCCAAACAGCACCCTCCCCACCCCAACAAAGTCCCTCCTGGTGCAAACAAAGGGAAAAAACAGAAATACGTAAAACCAAAGGTTCATCCTGGCTCAGATACATTTCTGAAGGAACAAAGGAAAAAACCCATGTACAAAGCATGATCAGGAACATATATACACACAGATACACAGTTACAGTTATGTACAGCTATTTAGGGTTAGGGTTAGGGTTTAGGGTTTAGGGTTTAGGGTTAGGGTTAGGGTTTAGGGTTTAGGGTTAGGGTTAGGGTTAGGGTTAGGGTTAGGTATATATATATTTTTTTTTAGGTATATATATTTTTTTATTTGAAATTTTTCTTACTACTTCTTGTATTTACATTCCCGTTCGCGAAAATCCGTTACATTTCGGTTTATATATATTTTTTCTAACTAGTACAATTTTATTAAACTCTCTAACTTATCGCTAATACATTTTACCAACTATCACTAATAAAAGAATGCTTCAATATTTGTTGTTGTTCTTTCATGTTATTCTTTCACGTTATTGGAACTGTTGTTCCCTGGTCCCAAGGCCAAAACTTTTTCCATTTTGTTACCGACATTCTTTCTCTTTCATATCTACTTAATGCATTTACCTTAAACAATATAAATTCAACCGAATTTTTTATATTACTTTCTTTGCCACTTTTAATTTCTCTACTTCTTTGATATGCTAATGCTAATAATACTATCAAATTTATTAAGCGAACTGTTGACCAGGGAACACTCCAATAGTTTTTCATAGTTGGTTGGTCTTCATTCCTTCTCCTTTTCTTTGTACTCTTCTTTCTTGGTCCCGTAAAAAACTCTGTTTCATTTTTTCCGGAAACAATATTTTCCCAATTCTGTTTGGCTAAATCTGGCCAGTCCATTTTTTCCGCTAATTTCTTCCAAGTTTCTTGTGCTGTGATACAATTACTAACAAAATGCTCTATTGTCTCTGTATAACATTGTCTTGTTGTAACTGATTGTCTCTGACATGCTATTCGGGTACAAGTTTGGTCATTGACAGCCAGCCACGGTCTGGCTGCTAACACTCCATAAACTTGATGATATAATCGCCATCTCAAGTCCCACAAATAAAATGGCACTCTCTTGTCCTTAAAATACTCAATTGGATAATCCGGTTCTCTTAAATAGTTACACAAATTAATTTTAAGTTTCTTTTTTTCTAATTCTGGTTGAAAGTAACATTTTTCTAGTATATGTTGATATATTTTCTTTTTTGCTGTTTTTACAGAAATACCATATTCTTTTAACACATCAGCATTTATATTCCACTTTTTCACATTTCCATAAATTCCACATAAGTAATCAGGTCCTGTAAGTTTCATTACCTGAGTTACATTATAAGAGAGACTACCTAATTCCCACCACTTATTACACCAGGGTTTTCCTTTCCAACCATATGCGAATGCTATTAACCAAAATTTAACATCTGTCCTTTTAGCGTCTTGAAATTCCAGTTGAGCCCACTTTCCAAAATTGAAAGATAAAAAGGTTGCTAAAAAAATTGGCCCTATAGCTGGCAGATCAAGTCCTCCATCAATAACACGTCTAAATGCCGTTGTTCTTGCAAGCGGAAAATGAATAGTTCCCCATAAAAATTTAAAAATCAAGGTATCTGCTTCCTTAATTAACCACTGAGGAGGAGGGTACACCGCTGCTATGTTTATTGCCATGGGTAATAGATAAGTTCTTACGTAAATTGCTCGTTGGTACACTGTAAGGGTCCAATTTTTCCATATTTTTATTTTTTCTGTAATTTTTTCTAACCATTTTCTCCAATTAACTTCCCATCCATTTTTTTCAACTGAAAAGTAGAGTCCTAATAATTTTACAAATTCTTGTTTTTCCATATTCATTGTTATTTTTAAATCTGAACTAATTACATCTTTCATTGGAATAACTGTCATCTCTTTTTCAAATGTCTTTAAAGAAATTAAAAAACTTTTTTGAATATTTAATCTTGATCCTGAACATTTTTCTTAATCATTAAACAACATAATTACTCTTTCCATTTCTTCCTTATTTTTAACCAAAATGGATACATCATCTGCATGGGCTACCAACTTAACCACCGCATGACTTTTTTGTAATAGATCTTTTGGATTCTGCATTATATCAGTTTTGTTTATTAAATTCAAATTCTTTTTACTAAATAACCCTAATGTACTTGAAATTGGTAAACTTATACCAGTTATACCTTCATCTAAATGAACTTTAGCCAAAATAGAATCTAATGCTATTACATACAGTAGAGAACTCAAAGGACAACCCTGCCTCACTCCTGATAGGAGAGGAACTGGATTACCTCTCCAGCTGCTAAATTGAGGAGTCACGGTGGCACCTTTATATAATTGTTTCACAATATTCACAAAGTCTGATGGTATTTTTTTCCACAACATGACTTCCCACAAATAATCATGATGAATATTATCAAAAGCCTTTACTTGATCAAGTTGTACCAAATTACCTTCCCATTTTCTTTTATTAACCAAACAAAAAATTTCTCTGAAAAGACATAACGAATCGGTCATATTTCTGCCTGGTATACCGTTGGTCTGACATTGTATCACTATCTTACTTGCAATTTTTGCTAATCTTTCATTCAAAATTTTGGTTACGATTCTATAATCAACATTCGTAAGTGCAATAGGCCTCCAGTTTTGCGGTAGGGTCAAATCTCCCTGCTTGGGGAAAAAAATTAATGTTCCCTCATAAAAGGATTTATTCCAGGTATGATGGGTTAAACAAAAATTCAAGACTCTGGTGAGAGGGCCTACTAACCAATCACTGAAAATTTTATAGAATTTCCACCCAAGTCCATCCGGACCTGGAGCAGATTTAGCTCTTCCACTGGTTATGGCCTTTTTCACTTCCTGTTCTAAAATAGGACAAAGAAGAGTTTGAATATCTTCTTCATCCAATCCCTGATAAACTGTATTTAAATCATGTTCTGATAAATCTGATAAAAATTGTATAATGTCCTTTTTATCTATCTGTTTTTTTGAGAACATTTTCCGATAATAATTTTCCATAATGAGAACCATTTCTTTAGGATGAAATTTTACTGGAGCATTTTCATTTTCTCTCAAGCCTTCACACTCAACAAACGTTTTAGGGTTCCTACTTTTGGCCCACTCGTCTATATCTATGATTCCTCCCTTTGTTCTAAAGCATTTGTTGTTAAGTCTTTTTGTTCTTTGTTTTCTTTGAAAATCTGCTATAATTTCTTTAGACCGCTTTATGTTTATACTATTAATTAAGAGACCTTTATTGGCCTCATAATGACCCCTTAAAAATTGATTAATAGCCTGATGATATTCAATTATTTCTTTTCTAAAAATGTTCCTTTCATATTTTTTACATCTATTGACTACTGTTCTTTTTAGCCTTTCCCACCATTTATCAAGATCATCTAAGTAGAACTCTAATATCGATACTAGTTCTGCTAGAGTAGATTCAATTTCTTTTTTATAGTCATACCTGTCCAAGTTGTTTGGTCTTAACCTCCAAAGGGGTTTTCCTTTTTGATATATTTGACTAGTAGAACATTCAAAGGTAAGCATGCCATGATCTGACCACAGTGTGATTAAAATACGACATTTGTGAACCTTTAAATTTTGCGGGGCCCATAAACGATCTATCCTGCTTGCAAATTTAGGGTGATAATACGTAAACCTTACTCCTTGTATAGATGAATATTTACGTAAATACATTTTTCTACATACAATAGGAAAGAAATCTAACTCATTAACAATATTCAAAGCTTTATCTTGTAAATCTTTCTGAACCAAAAACGTTTGTAGCATTTTTTCCTCAGCATCTAGCATTTTAAAATATTGTTTTTTTCCTTTTGAATTCACATAACTACTCCTGTCTGACACCTTAGATCTATTATTAAAATCTCCTGCTACTATCAAATTTTTTCTTGTATTGCATGCATCTTTTAATTGAGACCATAATTTCTTCCTACCCGTTGTTGTGGTAGGAGCATAAACTCCACATACACGAAAACTTTTTGTCTCATACTTCCCATTAGTTAAAAGTTCTTTTAATGTAAAATCAACCACTAATAATCTACCCGGCATTGCTTCCAAAATGAAATCAACAGTCATATTTTGTTTTTGTTTAAATAAGATTGCCACACCATCTTTGTTATCCTCACCATGAGACCAGTAAGAAGGACCCAGAGTCCAAGCCCTCTGGGCCTGGCTCCGTTCCTTCTGGTTGGTAAAATGGGTCTCTTGTAAGATGTATATGTCTTGATTTAAACTGGGCAACTTTGACAAAATCTCATTTCGCCTATCTACAAGTTTTAGGCCTCCTGTATTCCAGGTGATGATGTTGAGTTGACCCATAATAATTAAAGGTTAAAGATTAATAATTCAAATTATATCACAAGATATTATATCAAAAGAAGTATTCATAATATGCAAAATGAAATATATATAGAAACCTCTATGAAAACCATACAGATAATAAACTATTTTTAAACTATTTTTAAATTGATCCTATTTTTTTTTTCCATTGGTTCAACTTTCTATGTTTCCTCTACTTGTTTCATACCTGTTTCTGCTTCTTTTTGTTCTTCTTGTGCATCATTTCCTTCTACCTCCTCTGAAATCAGAGGTGTAGCCCTACTTAAGTCTTTAACTTGAGTCTCTGGAGGTTTCGGGGATATCAAACTAGGAAAGTCAGTGATATCAAATAAATCTTTTGTTTTTTCTGTCACTTGCTGAATAACTTGTTGAGGGATTTCATCTTCTTGTTCTTTAGGGTTTAGAATACTGTGTTTTAAAGTGATTATAGATTGTTCGCTATCTTGGTCAAATTGTCCAGTTATAGTACTTTCTTTCTGGGTTTCCCCACTTTGTTCCATATCTCCTGCTGTTTTATCAAGGTCATATGCACTTATATTCAGTTTCATTTGTAGTTCAGTAATGTCTTTTTCCAATAATGATATAGAATCTTTTAAAGTTTTGTGATGCTTTTGACTTTTAGTTCTTCGTAATTGGTTATTAAGTGTATCCCATTCTAAGTATTTATCCTGTATTTGTATTTGTAAGGATTCAATTTCTTTCTGAACATTAGCTCCTTTTTGGATTAAAAGTTCACTTTGTCTACGTTGTTTACTTCGTTTATTACGTTGTTCTTTTGGAGATGATTGGTTTTGCATACTCTCAATTTCAAAAGGAGTTTCATCTATATCTGATAAAGCATATGAATTCTCCCTTTCTTCAATGTCATCCTCTGTCATTAACGTTTGAAATTTGTTTTGTTTAGCTAAAGTATCTACTGAAAGAATGGACAGTGTATGATTTGTTTTCTTGGCTCTCTTGCCCCCTTTTTTCTCTCGAACATCTCTCCATTCAGATGATCCTTCTTCAGGCATATTAATGGGGTTGGGTTGTCCTCTTAGAATACATTCATCATTATCTACGCCCTTCTCTATTGTTGGTGTTTGACTTTCCATTTCCTCAGAAGCTAATTGTTGATGTGTTTCACCCATTCTGGTGTCTGTTTCTTTTGAGGTCGGTTGTTTCGTTGTCTGTTCCCATCTTTTGCGATCCTGCTTGTTGTAATACGCATCCGGACATTTGTAATAAACATGTCCTACTTTGCCACAAAGATTGCAACAGATGCCTTTTTGGCATGTAGCCGAATCATGTCCTCTCTTACCACATCGGGAGCACAAGGATGTGTTACAGAAACGCCTTATATGATCATAGGCCCCACAATGATAACATGCCGGTCGTTGTCCACTGAAACGTGTTATTCCTCTATCCGTCCCCAAAAAGAAATATTTTGGTATTTGGGTGACTCCATCTCTAAAGGCAATAACAGTTCGATATTCTCCAGTCCAAATTCCAAAGTCGTCATATTTTTTGCTGGGACCCATTAAGATGTTAGCATGTCTAGAGATCCAAGTTGCTATGTCCTGTGCCGGGATAGTGGTAGTTCTTAAAATAACTGTTAGAACCTTGGTATCGCCTCTAAAGAGTGGCACTGCATCATAATCTTTAAAAAGAGAAGCATCTGTATACATAAGGTTCTTGAAACTGAGCCAAAATTGTTGATAGGAGCTCTCTGATGCTAAGCAAAAGTCAATTTCTTTAGATCCAGGAAGCTGGATCACAGCTACAATATCTTCTTTTGGAAAAGATAAATTTTCTTTCAGAAAAAGTTGTATAAGATACTTGCGGGTCCCTTTTTCAGGATCGGTCCCTTTGTACGTGAAACGTACCACAAACCTTTTCCGAGGATTTTTTTCCTCAGAGGCCAAGCCTGTAGTATTGTTCCAGTATGCTTCCTCTTCATCTTCAATATCTCGTCTGTCTGTGGGGACCCATGTAGGACGCCTTCTTCCTGTTGAAGGGTCTTGTGTTCTTCTTGCTCCTGTTACATTTGCATAAGATCTTTTTGGGTCAGTCGGTGTTTGTCTCTTAGAAGAATTATCTTCAACAGTTTTTCGCTGTGCTGAATGTCCTTGTGACACTGGTATACGTTCTTCCTTTTGTAAAGGTGTTTTCTCTTTGTCAGAGGAAGAGTGTGAAACAGTTTTGGATTTTTGTTCAATAGTTTGTACTTTTGGTAAATTTTTTAAACTCTGCTCTTCAGATTGTTGATGACTTAAATATTGTAATTCCACGCTAGTCAAGTCTAAGTTATCTGGAAAGGGTTCTTCGGCCCAATCTCTATTTTTCCTTGGCTTTTTATTTTTTGGACTTTGCATCTCTCTGTTTTGATCTGTGTTATCTAAATATACTGTCTCTTTAATAAGTTTAGAGGTTTCATTTGAGTTGGCATTTATCAACGATTCTTCCACTGATATTTCTACATCATGTTCTTCTAATTGTTTTTCGAAGGTTTTAGGTTCCAAATTTAAATTTTCTTGTATTTGCTGCTTTTGGATTTTTTGTCTTTGTTTTAAATTATCAACAACATGTCTCATTCTGTCTAGAAAAATTTGAATGTCAACACACAGAGAACCTTCTTTTAAATGCTGTCTATGATACATTTGTGCACCTTCAGAAGGTTGTTCCCAAACTCTGATCAAGTGTTGCACCATCTTTATCATATTATGTTCTTTGAGCCATTCTGGTATGGGCTTTGTTGAAGTCCTTGCTTTTCTAAATACTATCACTTTTTTAACAATTTCCAGAGTTATAGTTCTTGCACGATTAGGTTCATGTTCAATCTCATTTTTTGGTTTACCTTGTAATATATCCATTATAATATCTTTCTGATTATCTAAAAGATTCCATAAAGCATCTTGGCTCATTTTGGATAAATTAAACATGTTATCTACCGGTAGGTCTATATAGGCAACTATTAAACCCCACAGTTTTACCATATCAAATTTATGCATTTCTTTGGGATATATTATTTCTTTAACACTCTGATAAAATTCTTTATGCAACAACACTTGCCAGGCTTCTTGAATTTCTCTTTCTTTAGAGAGTTTTCTTTTTCTGGTCTTAACCTTTGTTATAACATCAATTTTGCTTGATTCACTTCCTTCTTCACTAGATAGTTGTACTTCACTATCTGAACCATGAATCAAAATACAGTCTTGAACATCAGACTGTAACACTGAGCCAATGGAATCTATTTTATCATTATTAGTTTGTCCAACATCCTCTAAAGTACTTTCAATCTTTGGCAAAAGAAAAGGATCATTCTCTACTTGTATATCAAACATAGGATTTTGTGTTTCTCCCATGGGAATGGTTGCCTTGTCTTTTTCCTTGAATTGGGTTTCCTTTTCATGACCCAGGAAAGATAAACCAAAATCAAGAGAACCAAATTTTTTCCTCGATTTTTCTTCATAACCATGTCCCCAAGACAAATCTAACATTGATTTATGAGGTGAACGATCTCGTTCTTCCAAAAGAAATTTTTCTTCACCCATCAGGTCTCTAGACACATTTTTCTTTGATGAGAATAATTGCTTTGTCATTTGCCTAGTACCTGTCTTTGAGAGATTTGTTGAAGTAAAATGCTCTACAGGTTTTGAAAACTCTTGCACAGGAGAAATAATTTTTTCTATTGTCTGCAGTGATGCATGGAATTCCCCTGTTTTGACTTGTGAGCTGTAACTGAGCTGCACAGATTGCTGGGGATTTTTAGGGACCCCCCCTGTCGTATTGGATGTTGTCTGCATTCCAATAAACATAGTTTTCTGTTGTTTCTGCTCAGTATTTACATCTAGGCCTAATAGGCCTAAAGCAGGGGACCCACTTAACTGCTTACCCGATTTGTGTTCCATAAGGTCAGTAACATCCTGGCCTAGTAGATTTGTTGAAGAAATTTCACTTATATTTCTTCCTACAAAGGATTCTATGTCTTCATCCCTTTGCAAGGCCTGTTGGCCTGAAAGGTTTACAGAAGCTAGAGATTGTACTGGGCTCCTTTCTACAGACAGGGTACAGATAAAAGGCTCACCTTGCTGTTCTTTTTCAGTGGCCATTTTGTCTTCTTCTTCATGCTTGTCAGTCATGGAGACCTCTTGGTTTCCAGCATCTTTCTGAGGTTCTACACAAGATATCTCCTCCATCATGATCTCGTTTTGATCCTGAGACATTCCCCCAGCTGATCCTACATTCGAATCCTGGGCATTTTCAGTGGAAGATTGAAGTTTGGACGTTTTTTCTGTCAAAGAGCAGGAGCACAGCCCAAACACATCCACTCCCCACGAAGTTAGGGTTAGGATTAGGATTAGGATTAGGATTAGGATTAGGATTAGGGTTAGGATTAGGATTAGGGTTAGGATTAGGGTTAGGATTAGGATTAGGGTTAGGATTAGGATTAGGATTAGGATTAGGGTTAGGATTAGGGTTAGGAATAAATGATTTTTTTTTTTTTTTTTTTAGGAATAAATGATTTTTATTGGACAAAGCCACCGTCCTACAGCACGTAAAAACAGTTGTCAGGAACACAAGCACAGCCAACAGGGAGGACAAGGTACAAAGCAATGGAATACAACGCATAAAAACACAGAAGCAAAGAAGCAAACCCCCCTCGGAGAAGTACATCCCTCTGTACAGAACCCAGGACAGACCTGGGAAACAAAAGCAGTTCAAAGCAAATACATAACTAATACAAAACAGGTACAGAAAGAGGTACAGCAACAGAAAACAGAAGCAAAAATGTTCAACTATTTACAACAATGTACAACTATTTACAACAGGGCATACGGAGAGAGAAAACATGCGAGATGGATAAGAAAACCCCCGTACACACAGGCCGCCCTTGCTACCGGGGCACCGCCACCTCCTCGTCCCCGACTCCAGCAGGGGGGTCAGGAATCCGAGGACCCCGACATGCGGACCCATGGCCTGCGGCCACCATCTTCTCTACCCCCTCCGATGCCAGAGGTGTAGCCCTACACATGCCCTCGCCACCGAGGGGCAGCGAAGGCGGCGGGTCGCCCGCCTGCGGCGTGGCCATTCCATCCCCCTCCGCTGCTGCTCCCTCTGGGGACGGGGCCATCCACAACCGGAGCGGCTCGTGAGCCTCCGTCTCCGGCGCCCTGACCGCCTCCTCCCTTGCCACCTCCGGACCAGGCGGGAAACTGCCGCTCCCCTGCTCCTCCGACTGCATCTCCACCTCCGCAGCGGGATCCGCCTCCTCCACCCGTCTACCCCCGTCCTCCGGCCGTGCCGTCAACACCCTCGGCTCCTCCGTGTGCAGCTGGGCGCTGTGGACCTCCAGCGGCCCCTTGCGCCGCTTGCGCTGCCGCTTCCCCTTGGGACTCCCCTTCCCGCCGGAGCCACCCGTCGGACTCGGAGGCGCGTCCGGAGAGTCGGGAGACGCCGGGCCTCCCCGGTGCTTGCCCGCCTGCCGTTTCCGCGCCCTGCGTTGCGGCTGCGGTCGTGGCGACAGCTTGTCCTCCGCACCCCCGGCAGTGCCGCTCTGCCCCTCGCTCCCCTCGTCCGAGGAAGAGGAGGACCCCTCCTCCTCTGCGGATCCCTCTCCCTCCGTCTCCTGGAGCACGGCATAGCGGGAGCCGGATGGCACCGCCGCCGACCCGCTCAGACCCGCTCCTCCTCCTCCTCCGGCACAGGGACCCGAGCGACCCTTCCGGCCGCTGCCCACCACCTGCCACGCCTCCTCACAGCCACCTCCACCTCTGCTACTGGTCCCCGGGCGCGAAGCGGCAGGCGCCGCTTCCGCGGCCCGACCCCGAGCGTCAGCCGGGGAGGATGATCTCTCCCACCCGCTCGCTGTCCCTGCCGCTCGCGGCCCCCGCTGCCGAGCCTCCGCCTTCCTCCGCTCCCGCTCGAAAGCCTCCGGGTGCCAGATGTTGAGGGCGGATTCGGGACACGTGCGGTACGCGTGTCCGCGAACCCCGCAGAGGCTGCACGTCACCGGCCGATCGCACGCGTCGGTGCGGTGGCCGCGCACGCCGCACTTGGAACAGAGTTCCGAGGTGCAGTGGCGCCGGATGTGGTCGAAGGCGCCACAGAGAAAACAGGCCGGCGGCTGGCCGCTGTAGCGTGTGACCCCCCGGTCCGCCCCCATAAAAAAGTACTTGGGGAGGTGGCGTAGCCGCCCCGTACCCGCGTCGCGGCGCAGCGCCACCACCGCCCGGAACTCGCCCGTCCAGTACCCACGGGCGTCGAGGCGCCGCTCCGGGGGACGCAAGACCGTGCAGCGCTGCGCGAGCCAGATCCCCACGTCCTCCTGTGGAACCACCGTGGTCCGGAAGAAGACCGTGAGGACCTTGGCCTCCCCACGGAACAGCGGCATCAGCATCACGTCCCGGGCGAAGTCGGGGTCCCTCTGGAACGCCTCCCGAACCCGGGCCCAGAAGTAGCGGTAGGTGGCATCGTCCGTCAGGCAGATGTCAATCTCCGGGATCCCCGGGGGCGAGATCACCGCCAGGACGCCGTGCGGTGGAAACTTGAGGTAGCCCTCCAGGAAGTCCCGCTCCACCCATTCCCGCGTAAAGCCCTGCGCCCGGTCCCCCTGCCTATGGCGCAGGCGGATGACGAAGCGCTGACGGGGGTCACGCTCCTGGGGCAGCTCTTCAAAGAAGCGCTGCAGAAATTCCTCATCCTCCCACAACTGCTCCTGCCAGGCCTCCTCCCTCCCTGCGGCCCCTCCGGCCGCGCGTCCCGACGGCCGCGGTCCTCCGCCACCACCGAGGGCCGAAGCGTAGCTCCGCGGGGCTTGCTCCCTGCCTCTGCCACTCTCCGGCACCCTTACCCGCTCCCCGCCGATCGGCTGCGTCGGCCGTCGAGGCGGAGACTCTGACCGGGGCGGAGCAGGAGCCCGCAGACGCCCACCCTCCGGCTGAGGAGGGGCGCGGGGACCACTCGGCCCAGGACCTTCCGTGGCCCGGGGCCCGACCACTGGCACGCTCACTGGCCCACTCGTGTCCACAGCCTCCTCTGCCCGTTCCCCAGTCCCAATGTTCACAGCAGCAGGAGTCTGAGTCCTTTCAAGTTCAGCAGCACCCACAGGAGGGGCGTCAGCAGCAGCAGCAGCAGCAGCAGCAGCAGCGTCTCCGCCACCCGCCGCCAGTTCAACAACGTCCCCAGCATTGTCCCGGAGGGGGGCCAAAGTCCGCACCCCTCCATCTGTCCGTTTTTGACTCTGCCCAGAGTCCTGGGACGAGCTCGGCCCCGTCGCCGCGTCGTCAGCGTCCGGCACGACCGGCTGCACGATCGCCGGCATCGACCTGGGCGTCTCCACTGCCATCGCCGGCACAGGCGTCCTCCTCCTCCGCTCCCGACCTCGCTCCGCCGGCAGCTCCTGGCGTCGTCCCGGCTCGTCTCCCGACCTCGATCCCGCTCCCGTCGCCGCCATCCGCGCCGTTCCCCGCGCTGGCCGCCTCGGCGATCCGGAAGGACCCCGTCGCTCGCTCTCCTCCGACGCCTCCCGTCCGACACTCCGGTCCCGCTGCGAGTCCGAGCTCTCATCCATCGCCCGCCACCGCCGTCGAAGTCGGCGGCGCTCCTCCAGGCCGCCCACCAACAGCCGCAAGCCTCTCGCAAAGGCCGCGGCCGTCAGCGGCGATGCAGCGTCCTCATAGCGGAAGCACGTCCAGAGCTCCGCCCGTGTGCCCTCACTATCCCCCAGCTGCGCTGCTCTCATTTCCCAATAATCAGCCACCTCACGCAGCCGCCGGGCCATCCCCTCTTCCTGCAAGGCGGCCAAGGGCTTCGTGCGCGGCCGCTTAAAGCGCCGAAAGTGCACCATCCGCCGGGCCGCCCTGAGGAAGTCCACCTTGCCCTGAAAGGCCAGGTCCAAGGGATTGTACCACCGCTCCCTGAGCACCGCCACCATGGCCTCCAGCCCCGCCTCCAAGACCCGCTGAACCCCTTGTTGCCCCAACTTGTCCAAGCTGCGCAGCTTGACCCGGTCACCCGGCACCCGAATGCAGTGGACCAAGTCCACCCAGAGAATGAGGAGGTCATCCTCACTGAAAGGAAACAACACCACATTCTCCGCCCACTCCTCCAACGTCCGACAAGGACGCTCGTCCCACACCCAGCTCTCCTCTGTGGCCTCCACCCCCGCGACACCCAGTGCTTCCTCCATATGCTCCCGTTGTTCCTCCTCCCACCTCCGTTGCCTGTCCTCCCGCATCTCCCTCTCCGTCTCCATCTCCGAACTGCCTCTCTCACTTAAGAGACTACTATCGGAGGCGAAGGAAGACACCACCCAGTCCCAGTCACGCCGGTCACGCCGGTGCCGCTCCACCGAGTGACCGCCACGCAGACTCCAACCACTGGTGCCAACTGCCCCCACTGGCCTCCTGAAGCCCTCATCGCCACTATGCTGCTGCTGCTGCTGCTGTTGCTGCAGCCGCCACCCTTCTCCTGGCTGGTGCCCAGCCCCCTGCTGCCCAGACCCCTGCTGCCCAGCCCCTTGCTGCCCACCCCCCTGCTGCCCTACTGAAGTCTCTCCCGGGTGAGTGACCACCTGAGGTACATAAGACACCTGGGGGGAAGGAGGCAAGCCCAAACTGCCTTTCCCTTCCCTGCCTGCACCCTCCTGGACTGCTCCACACAGCTGTTCTGCCCTCTCCTCACCCATCCCCCTCTCTCCCACAGCACCCCCAGACACCTCTCCCACCTCCATGGAGACTGCCTCCTGCTCAGAGGGCTGCAGGAGCTGCAAAAGCTCCCTTTCTATGGCACTTTCCCCAGCAATGGCAGGCAAAGGAAAGCCCTGCAGCTGCAGCTCTTCCAAAGCCTGCTGCCCTTCCCCCTGCTCCTGCATCTCAGCTCCCCAGGCTGGAGGACAATGCAAAATTTCCCCCACCTCCTGCACCTCCACTTTTCCACTCCCACACCCCAAACTAACTTCCCCAGAACCCCCAGGGGTTCCCCCACCTGGGGAGGGGTCACCCCCTGACTTTCTCCCCCTCCCACCCCCTCAAAAACTCACTTTCTTTGCAGCCCAAACAGGAGCTCCCAAAAAATGCTGCCACTCCCACAGGAAGTTAGGGTTAGGGTTAGGGTTAGGGTTAGGGTTAGGGTTAGGGTTAGGGTTAGGAATAAATGATTTTTAGGAATAAATGATTTTTATTGGACAAAGCCACCGTCCTACAGCACGTAAAAACAGTTGTCAGGAACACAAGCACAGTCAACAGGGAGGACAAGGTACAAAGCAATGGAATACAACGCATAAAAACACAGAAGCAAAGAAGCAAACCCCCCTCGGAGAAGTACATCCCTCTGTACAGAACCCAGGACAGACCTGGGAAACAAAAGCAGTTCAAAGCAAATACATAACTAATACAAAACAGGTACACAAAGAGGTACAGCAACAGAAAACAGAAGCAAAAATGTTCAACTATTTACAACAATGTACAACTATTTACAACAGGGCATACGGAGAGAGAAAACATGCGAGATGGATAAGAAAACCCCCGTACACACAGGCCGCCCTTGCTACCGGGGCTCCGCCACCTCCTTGTCCCCGACTCCAGCAGGGGGGTCAGGAATCCGAGGACCCCGACATGCGGACCCATGGCCTGTGGCCACCATCTTCTCTACCCCCTCCGATGCCAGAGGTGTAGCCCTACACATGCCCTCGCCACCGAGGGGCAGCGAAGGCGGCGGGTCGCCCGCCTGCGGCGTGGCCATCCCATCCCCCTCCGCTGCTGCTCCCTCCGGGGACGGGGCCATCCACAACCGGAGCGGCTCGCGAGCCTCCGTCTCCGGCGCCCTGACCGCCTCCTCCCTTGCCACCTCCGGACCGGGCGGGTAACTGCCGCTCCCCTGCTCCTCCGACTGCATCTCCACCTCCGCAGCGGGATCCGCCTCCTCCACCCGTCTACCCCCGTCCTCCGGCCTCCGGCCGTGCCGTCAACACCCTCGGCTCCTCCGTGTGCAGCTGGGCGCTGTGGACCTCCAGCGGCCCCTTGCGCCGCTTGCGCTGCCGCTTCCCCTTGGGACTCCCCTTCCCGCCGGAGCCACCCGTCGGACTCGGAGGCGCGTCCGGAGAGTCGGGAGACGCCGGGCCTCCCCGGTGCTTGCCCGCCTGCCGTTTCCGCGCCCTGCGTTGCGGCTGCGGTCGTGGCGACAGCTTGTCCTCCGCACCCCCGGCACCTCCGCTCTGCCCCTCGCTCCCCTCGTCCGAGGAAGAGGAGGACCCCTCCTCCTCTGCGGATCCCTCTCCCTCCGTCTCCTGGAGCACGGCATAGCGGGAGCCGGACGGCACCGCCGCCGACCCGCTCGGACCCGCTCCTCCTCCTCCGGCACAGGGGCCTGAGCGACCCTTCCAGCCGCTGCCCACCACCTGCCACGCCTCCTCACAGCCACCTCCACCTCTGCTACTGGTCCCCGGGTGCGAAGCGGCAGGTGCCTCTTCCGCGGCCCGACCCCGAGCGCCAGCCGGGGAGGATGATCTCTCCCACCCGCTCGCTGTTCCTGCCGCTCGCGGCCCCCACTGCCGAGCCTCCGCCTCCGCCTTCCTCCGCTCCCGCTCGAAAGCCTCCGGGTGCCAGATGTTGAGGGCGGATTCGGGACACGTGCGGTACGCGTGTCCACGAACCCCGCAGAGGCTGCACGTCACCGGCCGATCGCACGCGTCGGTGCGGTGGCCGCGCACGCCGCACTTGGAACAGAGTTCCGAGGTGCAGTGGCGCCAGATGTGGTCGAAGGCGCCACAGAGAAAACAGGCCGGCGGCTGGCCACTGTAGCGTGTGACCCCCCGGTCCGCCCCCATAAAAAGGTACTTGGGGAGGTGGCGTAGCCGCCCCGTACCTGCGTCGCGGCGCAGCGCCACCACCGCCCGGAACTCGCCCGTCCAGTACCCACGGGCGTCGAGGCGCCGCTCCGGGGGACGCAAGACCGTGCAGCGCTGCGCGAGCCAGATCCCCACGTCCTCCTGCGGAACCACCGTGGTCCGGAAGAAGACCGTGAGGACCTTGGCCTCCCCACGGAACAGCGGCATCAGCATCACGTCCCGGGCAAAGTCGGGGTCCCTCTGGAACGCCTCCCGAACCCGAGCCCAGAAGTAGCGGTAGGTGGCGTCGTCCGTCAGGCAGATGTCAATCTCCGGGATCCCCGGGGGCGAGATCACCGCCAGGACACCGTGCGGTGGAAACTTGAGGTAGCCCTCCAGGAAGTCCCGCTCCACCCATTCCCGCGTAAAGCCCTGCGCCCGGTCCCCCTGCCTATGGCGCAGGCGGATGACGAAGCGCTGACGGGGGTCACGCTTCTGGGGCAGCTCTTCAAAGAAGCGCTGCAGAAATTCCTCATCCTCCCACAACTGCTCCTGCCAGGCCTCCTCCCTCCCTGCGGCCCCTCCGGCCGCGCGCCCCGACGGCCGCGGTCCTCCGCCACCACCGAGGGCCGAAGCGTAGCTCTGCGGGGCTTGCTCCCTGCCTCTGCCACTCTCCGGCACTCTTACCCGCTCCCTGCCGATCGGCTGCGTCGGCCGTCGAGGCGGAGACTCCGACCGGGGCGGAGCAGGAGCCCGCAGACGCCCACCCTCCGGCTGAGGAGGGGCGCGGGGACCACTCGGCCCAGGACCTTCCGTGGCCCGGGGCCCGACCACTGGCACGCTCACTGGCCCACTCGTGTCCACAGCCTCCTCTGCCCGTTCCCCAGTCCCAATGTTCACAGCAGCAGGAGTCTGAGTCCTTTCAAGTTCAGCAGCACCCACAGGAGGGGCGTCAGCAGCAGCAGCAGCAGCAGCAGCAGCAGCGTCTCCGCCACCCGCCGCCAGTTCAGCAACGTCCCCAGCATTGTCCCGGAGGGGGGCCAAACTCCGCACCCCTCCATCTGTCCGTTTTTGACTCTGCCCAGAGTCCTGGGACGAGCTCGGCCCCGTCGCCGCGTCGTCAGCGTCCGGCACGACCGGCTGCACGATCGCCGGCATCGCCCCGGGTGACTCCACCGCCGTCTCCGGCACAGGCGTCCTCCTCCTCCGCTCCCGACCTCGCGCCTTAGGGTTAGGGTTAGGGTTAGGGTTAGGGTTAGGGTTAGGGTTAGGGTTAGGGTTAGGGTTAGGAATATAATTTTTTTCATTTTATTTGGATCTTGTCCTTTGTACTGAAGCCTAACTACGTATCTTTGTCTGGGATTCCGTTCTTCAGGTTTTGTCTCGTAAAAATTTTTGAGGAAATCTTCATCCTCAAAAATTTTTAGTTCTGAGAAACCGTACCTTCCTATAGGATCAAGACTCAAAGCACCCCGAACCCTTGGCCCTTGAATTGTAGCCCTTGCATATGAAAGGCCACCTGGCCGTGAGACAGTTGGTTGACCTCTTTGTTCTCCCTCCCCCACATGTCCCAATTCACCTCCCTCCCCCCCATGTCCCTGATCACCTTGCAATCCCTGTTGTCCGATCGAAGTCCCAGTTGTCGCCTTTCCATGTTGATTTTTATAAGTCTGTTGATCTTTCCGTTGATCTTTCTGTTGGGGATTACTCCCTCCTTTGTCCATCTTTAAGTCTTTCTTTCGGACGCTCAGATCGCCGAGTTCAGTTACTGTCTTTGTGTCCTTCTTCCTTGCGACTAGTCCTTCCTCACTTGCAACAATCACATTCCCTGGGTCAGATGTTTCCTTAACAGAAGGGTAGTTAAACACAAAGCGAGTATCCGGTGCTTGTAACTTATTTTTACCTTTACCCACCCCCTCCCTTTGCTCCTGTTCTATAACCTCCTCATTCCTTCTCCTTCTCTTGTTCTCCACCTCCTCCCTCTTATCCTTTCCTTGTTCATTCATTTCCACTTCTAAACCCCAACTAGTTTTAGTACATGTGGGTTCTGTTCCCAATCCACCTATTTGACTTTCTTCCCCATCTCCAAAGAGACTCCTCCTAGCTGTGTGTCCTTTCCCTTCCCTCCCTTCCACGTCCTTCAGTGTAATTAAAGTAGGCTCTGAGGACAAAGCCAAACCCGAAACCACAAATGTTGTCCTCCCCTCCTTTCCAAGCTCACCCATTTGCGGGGACACCCCTTTTATTGGAGGTGTCCCCTGGTTACTGCCAGAAGCTCTTCTGATTTCCTCATCATCGGTACTGTTTACGTCGACCTCCTTCTGTCCAGCTTGGGTCACCTTTCCTCCTACTTGAACGCGCGACCTCTTCGATTCAGGTGTCCTAGTCTTATGTTTCCGTGGCGAGCATTCTTCCCTCCGCATCTCCTGCCTTCTTTGTTTCAAGTAAGTCACCAGTTTGGTTAACCAGGAAACAAACTCCTCTGCTGTCATAACTGAATGTGGATCATTTAAATCTTTTAGAAAAGGTGGCTTCTCAGGACTAGATCCCGTTGTTTCTGCTGCGCAACCTTCCCAATAACGTAAGATTTCCTGAAACATGCGAACCATCTCATCCTCCCTTAACCAGTCCGGATATCTGCTTTTGGTTTTCTTGAGTTTCCTCATACAGATAATTTTTCTTGTAACTAACAAGGCTAGAGCTTTAAGCTTACAAGCCTCACTGATAGAAACTTCTAGATTTTGTTTTAATCCCTTAACCAAGTGTGTCTTTGTCTTAGTAAAAAAATGGAAAATCTTTTCCTGACTAAATTTGCTGAAATCCTTACTCAGATATGTCTTTTTCAAGTCCATGTGGGCCACCACGTAGCCCCACAGCCTAACCATGTCATTTTCATCAAATGGAGGAGAAAGTATCCATTGATGAATTTCTTCTAAAGGAGCTTTCAGTTGCTCTTCCCAAGAGAGAATTCTAGAATCTTTTTTGGGATCAGGTCCTTGGTCTGATAAAGTTGTATCTCTGCTATGTAGTTCTTGTTCCCGCTCACTAAAAAGTTCCTCATCAGAGAAATTTTCAGAAACAGAAGCTACATCATCTGTCTCATACCCTTTGGTCAGTGGTCTTGGTCTTTCTTTTACTTGATATTCTGACTCAAGCCCAGATTCAGTAGTGTCTACAATACCATCTGCCAGACGATACTTGCTTTTAAGATCATATTTATCTGGTGGATCATTTGGAAAGGTAAGGGACCAACCTTCCTTCCTTTCCACCTCATCAGATTCCTCCATCCCTGCTCTCATAGCTTTCAATGGGGATCGATCCCTATCTCCTGTAAAAACCAACTCAGGACTCCATCCTTTCTTACTTTGCTTTTTGTGCATTTTAAGGGCACCTTTCCGAGGTTTGGTTCGCCGTGCCAATTTATGAGGACTTTCTTGTACAATCGGGGGTCCCTGGGATTGACTAAAAAATTTTTCTACCAGGTGGGTATATGTAGAAGGTTCTGAAATCTTTTCCCTGATATTCTCAATACTAAGACCTGGAAAGATCTCTGAATCCTGAACATCAAATATTAGGTCTTCTGCAGTAAGATCTATTACTGTAATATCACCTTCTTGAGAGGGCCCGGGTAAAGGACCACTTTCAATTTCTTCCTCAACTTGATCTCCAGATAGTTGGGCAGATGTAACAGAAAATTCAGGTTTCCCACTTGCATGATCAGGGTGGATGGCACTGGATTCTGCTGTCCCCCCAATAAAGGCCTTCTCTGATTCTTTTGAAATTTCACCAAATTTAGCTTCTTCTTGGGAAGCTGAGTTCACAGATTTACAAGAAATATCCATCCTATCATAGTCCCCAGACTGTTGGGTAACTTCAGAAGTCATTGCAGGATTCTTCCTTGCAAGATCAGGGTGGATGGCTGTGGATTCTGCAGCACTCCTAAGCAAGGCTTGATTTGGGCCTATTACAATCTGGTCAGAAAACCCTTCCTTTTGGGGGTTCACATCAAAAGATTCACAAAAAATTTCTTCTGTAATATGATCCCCAGACTGTTGGGCATCTTTGGTGACACTTTTAAAGTTCTCCTTTACAAATTCAGCATGGATGGCAGTGGATTCTGCAGTCCCCCCAGGCAGGGCCTTTGCAAACTCACCCATCATGTCTTCCTCCTCCATTGCAGACTGAAAGTCCATGTTGTCATCTGAACTTATTGGGTCAATCCTTGCAGGTAGAGTCTCCATCCTGGTCTCCTCTGGAACCCCAAGGGTTCCCACACATACTCCTTCACCTTCTGCAGCAGCACCCTCCGTTTTTAAGGCAAAAAAAGATGCTTTTGTCCCCCTACCCCAGGGAGCTGAAGAAAAACACAACCTTCTCCTCTGGAAATAGGGTTAGGGTTAGGGTTAGGGTTAGGGTTAGGGTTAGGGTTAGGGTTAGGGTTAGGAAAATATAATTTTTTTTTTTTTTTTTTTTAGGAAAATATAATTTTTATTGGGTTAAAACCACCATTCTACATTTCAGAAATACAGAGAGGGGAGATGCCCACTACAGAAACTGTGAGCAGAGCTCCCCGGTACAAAACAAATACAGAAACAGAGTTAAAAGTTACATTCCCCAAAACAGCACCCTCCCCACCCCAACAAAGTCCCTCCTGGTGCAAACAAAGGGAAAAAACACAAATGCAGAAAAACACAAAGGTCCATCCTGGCTCAGATACATTGCTAAAGTAACATTGGAAAAAGGCTATGTACAAAAACAGTGGCAGACATACAGATATTTACATATATGTACATTTCAAAAAGGCCCCTCTATGTGATGGGCGGGTGCACCCCCTGCAGCCAGCCCCACCGCCGCCGCCACTTGTCCCGAGGCAGGACGCCCCGCTCGTAGCCGGCCTGGTCGCGGAGTCGGGTTAGGGTTAGGGTTAGGGTTAGGGTTAGGGTTAGGGTTAGGGTTAGGGTTAGGGTTAGGGTTAGGGTTAGGGTTAGGAAAATATAATTTTTTTTTTTTTTAGGAAAATATAATTTTTATTGGGTTAAAACCACCGTTCTACAAAACACAAGTACAGAGAGGGGAGATGCCCACTACATAAACTGCGAGCAGAGCTCCCCGGTACAAAGCAAATACATAAACAGAGTTAAAAGGTTACATTCCCCAAAACAGCACCCTCCCCACCCCAACAAAGTCCCTCCTGGTGCAAGCAAAGGGGAAAAAACAGAAATACATAAACACAAAGGTCCATCCTGGCTCAGATACATTTCTAAATTAACATTGGAAAAACCATATACAAAAGCAGTGTCAAATATACAACTATTTACAGATATTTACAGTGCAAAAGGCCCCTCTATGTGATGGGCGGGTGCACCCCCTGCAGCCAGGCCCACCGCCGCCGCCACTTGTCCCGAGGCAGGACGCCCCGCTCGTAGCCGGCCTGGTCGCGGAGTCGGGACACCACAAAGTCCGTCCACGCCCGGGCCTCGGTGGGCTTCCCACCCTGCAGCTCCTTGCCCCGCTGGATGGAGAGGGCCAGCAGGACGAAGAGGTTGACCAGCCGGACCACGGCCCACAGGACGGCTCTGGCGAAGGCCCGGGGCCCGCTCCACGCTCCCGCACCCGCTGCTGGCTCGGCCCCGGAGACCACCGTCTCCCAGCCCTGCTCCGCCAGGCTCGGCCAGTCCAGGGCCCGGGAGACGCCCTCCCACAGGCGCCGGGCCGGGGCGCACTCGCTGACAAAGTGCGCCACCGTCTCTCGTGGGAGGGGCTGCTCCGAGCATGCCGGCCGACGGCAGAGCTTGCTGGACTCCACCAGCCAGGGGCTCGTGGCCCCCACCCGCAGCACCTGGTGGAAGGCCCGCCAGCGCAGCTCCCACAGGCTGTGGGGGATCAGCCGGTCCCCGAAGGTGCCCTGGACCGCCTCCGCCTGGAACAGGTAGTCCGAGAGGCGGGCCCGCTTGAGGCGCCGGTGCGCCCGGGCCGTCTCCAGCAGCCCCTCGGTCAGGGCGTTGTAGATGGCACGCCGGAGAGCCGCCTCCTCCACCCCGGCGTCCAGCCCTTTGCACTGCACAGCGCTCACCCCGAACTCCCGGATCCAGCCCGCCGCCTCCTGCCAGTACTCCGGGAGGCCGAGCCGCAGCGCGGCCGAGAGGCGGAAGCCCGTCTCCTGCCCCGTCCACCAGCGGCGCCCCCAGGCCGTGCCCTCGAGCACGTCGCGCAGACGGGCCCAGGCCGAGCCGCCCTTTGTGACGGCTAGGGGCACGCCCGCCTCCTCCTCTGCCTGCAGCCGCAGCTGCCACCGCACCACGCCCCCGCAGTTGGCCGCCAGGAAGACGGCCAGGAAGAGCGGGCCCAGCGCCTGCAGGCCCAGGCCGCCCTCGGTCACCCGCCCGTAGGCGGTGGCCCGCGCCAGGGGGAAGAATTTGGTACCCCACAGGAACGCAAAGACCCGTCCTGTCACGCCGTCCAGGAGGCGCTTGGGCGGAGGGAACACCGCGGCCAGGCTGGTGGCCATCGGGGCGCAATAGGTGTTCACGTAGCGCACCCGCTGGTACAGGCCCAGGCGCCAGGGCTGCCACAGCCGCAGCTTGGCCTCCACCTTCTCCTCCCAGGCCCGCCAGTTGGCCTCCCAGCCCCGGCCGCGCAGGCTGAAGTGCACGCCCAGGATGGGGACCGTCTCCGCCTCCTCGCCCGCTGCTGCCTGGGCGCCCTCCTCCTCCTCCTCCCAGAGCGAGGCCATGGAGCGGAGCCCCACCGATTCCGCCCGGGGCCGGAGGACGTAGCTCCGCGACTTGTCCGGGTTGACGGCCGCCCCGGACACGGCCTCGTACGCCCGGATCTGCTCCCGGACCGCCCGCAGCTCCCCAGAGGTCCGCACCAGCAGCGAGACGTCGTCGGCGTGGGCCACGACCTTCACGGGCCCCTCGCCGCTGCCCCCGGACAGGTCGATGCCCCCGATCCGCCCGTCCCGCTGGATGCGCACCAGCAGCGGGTCCAGCGCCAGCACGTACAGCAGGGCGCTGAGCGGGCAGCCCTGCCGGATGCCCGAGCGCAGGAAGACCGGCTCCCCCGGGTGCCCGTTCACCCACGGGGTGACGCTGGCCTGGCGGTACAGGGTGCGCAGGTACCCCACGAAGGCCTCGGGGACGCCCTTGCTGACCAGCACCTGCTCCAGGTAGGCCCGGTCGACCCGGTCGAAGGCCTTCGACTGGTCGACCTGCAGGACCGCCCCGCCCCACACGCCCGCCCGGGTGGCCTGGAAGACCTCCCGCAGCACGATCAGCGAGTCCGCCATCCGCCGCCCCGGGACCGCGCTGGTCTGCGTCCCGTGGACCAGCTTGGGCGACACCCTCGCCAGGCGGGTGTTGAGCACCTTGGCGAGGATGCGGTAGTCCACGTTGGTCAGCGTGATGGGACGCCAGTTGGTGACCAGCGTGGGGTCCCCTCCCTTGTACAGGAAGGTGAACGCCCCCCCGAAGAATGCCCCGCTGAAGCTGCCCTTCCCCGACAGGGCCTCGTTGAAGGCCTCTGTCAGCGGCTGGGCCAGGTGCTGCTGGAAGGCCTTGTAGAAGGCGTAGCCCAGGCCGTCCGGGCCGGGAGCCGAGGCCTCTCGGCCCCGCCGGATGGCCTCCAGCACCTCCTCCACCGTCACCGGACGGGTCAGGCCCTCCTCCTCCTCCGCGCTGAGCCGGTTCCGCTCCTCGGGCAGGGCGTCCCGCAAGAAGGCCCGCACGGCCTCCGGGTCCTGCCCCTTGCCCCCATAGAGCGCCTGATAGTGTCGGTGCAGGACCGACAGCATGCCCTCCGGGGTGGTGCGCAGCTCCCCGCTCTCCGCCTCCCGCAGGCCCTCCATGGGCTGCTGGGGCGCCCGGACCCGCCGGCTCCGCTCCCACTCGTCGCGCTCGACCACCGGCCCCTTGGCGCGGCATCGCTGCCGCTGCCGCCGGCGCTCGCGCCGCTTGCGGTGGAAGGCCTGGACGACGTCGCCGTCCCGCGCCAGCTTCTCCCGGTCCCAGGCCAGGCCCCGGTTGATGCGCTGGTGGGCGGCCAGGAACCCGTTCAGCGCCCGGTGGTACTCCACCAGGTCCCGGCGGTAGGCCCGCGCGGTCAGCGCCTGGCACCGGCTCCGGATCTCCTCCTTCAGGCTCTCCCACCAGGCCGTGAGCCGGCAGGGCTCGTGCGCCAGCCGGGTCTTGGCGGATACGGTGGCCGCCTCCAGCACGTCCCGCAGCTCCTGCTCCCGCAGCAGGTGCGGGTGCAGCCGCCAACGCGGCCGCCCGCGGTGCGGCAGGCGCCCCGCCGCCAGGCGACAGGCCAGCAGGCCGTGGTCCGACCACGGCGTCAGGCGCAGCTGGCACTCCCGCACCTCCCAGAAGGCCTCCGCCCACACCCGGTCCAGCCGGCTGGCCACGCTGGGGTGGTAATAGGTGAAGCGGCCCTCCCGCCGCTCTGGGCAGTTGGCTTGGAAGGTGTGCCTGCAGTGCGTGGGGAAGAAGCCCAGATGGTTCTCCGCCTGCAGGGCCGCGTCCACGAGGCCGAGCGCCTTAGGGTTAGGGTTAGGGTTAGGGTTAGGGTTAGGGTTAGGGTTAGGGTTAGGGTTAGGGTTAGGGTTAGGGTTAGGAAAATATAATTTTTTTTTTTTTTTTTTTAGGAAAATATAATTTTTATTGGGTTAAAACCACCATTCTACATTTCAGAAATACAGAGAGGGGAGATGCCCACTACAGAAACTGTGAGCAGAGCTCCCCGGTACAAAACAAATACAGAAACAGAGTTAAAAGTTACATTCCCCAAAACAGCACCCTCCCCACCCCAACAAAGTCCCTCCTGGTGCAAACAAAGGGAAAAAACACAAATGCAGAAAAACACAAAGGTCCATCCTGGCTCAGATACATTGCTAAAGTAACATTGGAAAAAGGCTATGTACAAAAACAGTGGCAGAGATACAGATATTTACATATATGTACATTTCAAAAAGGCCCCTCTATGTGATGGGCGGGTGCACCCCCTGCAGCCAGGCCCACCGCCGCCGCCACTTGTCCCGAGGCAGGACGCCCCGCTCGTAGCCGGCCTGGTCGCGGAGTCGGGACACCACAAAGTCCGTCCCGCTCCACGCTCCCGCACCCGCTGCTGGCTCGGCCCCGGAGACCACCGTCTCCCAGCCCTGCTCCGCCAGGCTCGGCCAGTCCAGGGCCCGGGAGACGCCCTCCCACAGGCGCCGGGCCGGGGCGCACTCGCTGACAAAGTGCGCCACCGTCTCTCGTGGGAGGGGCTGCTCCGAGCATGCCGGCCGTCGGCAGAGCTTGCTGGACTCCACCAGCCAGGGGCTCGTGGCCCCCACCCGCAGCACCTGGTGGAAGGCCCGCCAGCGCAGCTCCCACAGGCTGTGGGGGATCAGCCTGTCCCCGAAGGTGCCTCGGACCGCCTCCGCCTGGAAGAGGTAGTCCGAGAGGCGGGCCCGCTTGAGGCGCCGGTGCGCCCGGGCCGTCTCCAGCAGCCCCTCGGTCAGGGCGTTGTAGATGGCACGCCGGAGAGCCTTAGGGTTAGGGTTAGGGTTAGGGTTAGGGTTAGGGTTAGGGTTAGGAATATAGATTTTTTTTTTTTTTTTTTTTTTTAGGAATATAGATTTTTATTTGTTAAAAAACCATTCTACATTCCAGATTACTCAGGCACATACTTAGTTACAGAATACACACAGTTACGAATTTCTTTTACAGACGCTATTTACAGGAGACATTTACAGGAAATATATACAAGGGATTTATACAGAGGAATTATACATTTCATATTTACAACAGACTTTCGTTCCCACTTTACATATACCTTTTTATTTGCCTTTTAGGCAACTGAGACCGTTCACCTAATAGGTGGATGAACGCACTCCAACCATCCCCATCTCCTCTCCCACTTTGTTTGCTCTGTCTTGTCCTTTTCGTATTCTGCCAGCTGTTTTAACCTGGCTACTACAAAGGTCACCCAGTTGTCCACTTTCTGTGCCTTCTTTTCCTTGATCTCCTTCTCCCTTTGCAGACTTAGAGCCAGGATCACATACAAGTTTATCAGTCTGCCTATCGACCATGGGACCCGTCTTACTGTTTTGCCTCCCACGGTACCCCTTCGACACACTCTGGGCCCCTTCAACGTGTCTCCCTCCGGCTCCCTCCCAGAGACCACGTCCTCCCATGTTTGGGAAGCCAGTTCCGGCCAGCTGAGGGCTTTCGCTATCCCGTTCCATAGCCTTTGGGCCGGGTAACATTTCTTAATAAAATGTTCCAAAGTTTCCCTCACCGGGGCACCGCCGTCTCCAGGAGTTGTCGCTCCAGTGCATTCCACCCTTTTGCAGCACTTTTGCCCCTCTGATAGCCACGGGCAGGTGGATCCCAACTTAATTACCTGGTGGTAAGCTCTCCACCGGAGCTCCCACAAAACGAATGGAATACCTCTGTCTGTGAAGTAGGCGACCTTTGCCTCCCGCTGGAATAGGTACCTGGATACCCGATCTCTCTTTGAGCACCTTTCCACCTCCCAGTTTTGGAAAACCTTTTCCATTACCTTTTCGTAAATGCGGTGTTTTAGGTGCTTGATTTCCAGATCTCTCCCTTTGCAAATTTCAGACTCCAGACCCAGCTCCCTAATCCAACAGGCTGCTTCCCGGATGTAGTCTGGAAGGGGAAGCTTTAGTGCCTGGGTAAGGGTGAACCCCTCCTCTCCCTGCGCCCACCATTTCTTTCCCCAAGCCGTGTGCTCCCACCCGGCCGCAAAAAGGTCCCACACTGCCCCGCCGTGAGAGAGTTGGACATTTCCTCCCTCCCTCTCCTGCTGCCTTTTAGCCAGCCCACCAAAATTCTGTGCCAGGAACGTTGCCGTAAACAGTGGACCGAGGCTCCATGCTCCCAAACCCCCTTCCTTGATGTTTTGGTACGCCACCGCCCTGGATAGGGGGAAAAACTTCGTGCCCCACAAGAAGCCGAAGAATTTCCCTATCACCCTATCCAGGAGGGGCTTAGGGGGTGGGTAGACAGCCGCTAGACCCAGGGCCATTGGGACACAATATACGTTGAAAAACCTCACCCTTTGGTACAGGGTTAGTCTCCAGCCTTGCCACTCTTTCAACTTCACATCAACCCTGTCTGCCCACCACTGCCAGTTAGCTTCCCAACCCCTTTCCTGGAGGCTAAAATTGACCCCCAAAATGCTGACGTGGTCCACTAACTGGACGGGATCGTCCGCGGTCATCGACTGACTAACAATTTTAGGACAGTGGGGAAACAGAGTGAAGCATCTCGTTTTGGCCCTGTTGACTTGGGCGCCCGATGCGATGCAGTACTCTTGGATGATCTCCTGCAACGCCTCCTTCTCCCTCTCGCTGTTCAGGAGAACGTAAACGTCATCCGCATGGGCTACGGTTTTAACCGCCCACCGTTCCGCCCCGGACTCCCGGACTCCCTCCACCGTCAGCCCTCTCAGGTTACTCGCCGCTTGGATCCTTGCCAGAATTGGATCCAGCGCCAAGACATACAATAGTGGGCTAAGAGGGCACCCCTGTCGAATCCCCGACAGAAGCGGGATTCGCCCTCCTTCCCAGCCATTGACCACTGGACACACGTAAGCCTGCTCGTATATGATCTGCAGATAATCAACAAACTGTCTGGGAATGCCCTTCCTTTCCAAGACTCTCCACAGGAAGGACCTATCTATCCTGTCAAAAGCCTTGGATTGGTCCATTTGGAGCAGGATCCCCTGCCACCTCCCAGCACGAACCGAGCGAAAGACTTCCCTTATTAAAAGTAAGGAGTCTGTCATCCTTCGCCCTGGCACCGCGCTGGTCTGCGAGCTGGCCAATAACCTGTGGGCCAATTTGGCCAGCCTGTTGTTCAAAACCTTTGCCAGGATCCGATAATCGATGTTGGTCATCGTTATCGGCCTCCAGTTCCCTGGCAAGGTGGGGTCTCCGTCTTTATAAATGAAAGCTAAACTCCCCCCGTAGAACTCTGGCCTAAAGTTACTCTCTCGTCGGAGAGCAGCATTAAAGGCTGCGGCCATAGGACCGGCCAACTCCCCCTGGAAAATCTTATAAAACGGGTATGTGAGCCCATCCGGACCCGGAGCCGCCGCATCCCTTCCGTTTTTAATAGCCGTCCTGACCTCCTGCTCCGTTATCTGCCCCACTAGCTGTTCTTGCTCCTCAACACTCAGCTCTCCAGACCCGTCCATGGGCATCTGATTTAGAAAACCCTCCATCTCCGAGTCCGGTGTTTTCCGGCCCCTGTACAGTTCCAAGTAAAATTCTCCCATTATTTCCAACATCCCCGTATGGGAGCGCTGGAGTTGCTCGCCCGGGGCTCTTCTCAGTCCATTCAAACTTGTTCTCTGCCTTCCTCCTTTCCTGTGTTTCTCCCACTCATGGTGTTCTATCAGTGAGCCTCTTGCCCTACACTTCTGCTTCTGCACCCTCTCAGCCCTTTTCTTCTGATGGAATTCTTGAATGACTTTTCCATCCCGTGCCAACCTGGCCTTATCCCACTGCAATCCTTGGTTAATACGGTGGTGAGCCTTTAGAAAACCCGCCAGTGCCTTGTGATATGCAGCGAGGTCCTTCCGATACACTCGGGAGACCATCGCCACGCACCTCCGTCTTATCTCCACCTTCAAGCTCTCCCACCACACCACTGGGTTTTCCCACCGGGGTCGCTGCAACTGCAACCAGATCCCTATGGTCCCTTCTAACATCTCTCTGATGTCATTCTCTTTCAATAGAGAGGGGTACAGCCTCCACCGCTGCTTTCCAAAGAGAGGGAGGTGGGCTGTGAACAGCTCAAGTGAGAGAAACCCATGATCAGACCAGGGGGTTAAACCTATCTGACATGAGGCCACTTTCCAGTATCCTTCTGCCCACACCCTGTCGATCCTGCTGGCCGACCCGGCGTGGTAGTAAGTGTACCGGCCTTTCCACCGGTGAGGGAAATTAGTCAGAAAAGTTTTCTTGCAAGATACGGGGTGAAAAATTAGCTGGTTCTCCCTCTGTAAGGCCATATCCTGCAACTCTCTGGAGTCTAGGAAGGCCTTCAGGTCTCTCTCCTCCGGTGTCAGTGGTGGAGGAGGCTTCTGCCCCATGACCGATAGTGATATTCTATCGTCTGCCTGGGCCCGATTATTAAAGTCCCCGGCTACTATCACTGATCTTCTAGTGAAGGCGTAATCCTTTAGTTTTGCCCAGACGCTCCGCCTAAAATTTAATTGTACTGGAGCATACAAGGCACACAGCCTCATTTGCCTCTGACTCTTCTTCCCTCCCGTCGACTGCCCTGATATGCTAAAGTCAAGAACCACGAGGTGGCCCGGTACGACTTCTATCCACCGGGTCACCCGAATGTCCTTTCTGGCCCTCAACAAGATCGCCACTCCCCCTGTGCCCTCGGGCTTGAAAGACCAAAAAGATGGGCCCCAAGTCCATTTGCTTTGCGCCTCCCTGACATCACGCTGGTCTTTGAAATTCAGTTCCTGTAGGATCATCACATCCTGCCTCAAACCATTAAGATGGTCAAGAATATCTACCCTTCTTGTCGTCTGTTTTAACCCCCTCACATTCCACGTTAGTATTTTTAAACTCAAAGCCTCCGATGACAGTGTTTTGAATGGTAAAGATTTATCAAAGGTAACTACAAAAGAAGAAAAACCTACAAAAAATCCACCAAGTATTTGCCCTTGCCTAAAAAAAGCAATCCTATGAACGTTCTTGGGGCAACTTGGTCCCTCAGCAACACTATTGACCCGACCCAGTGGGCAAAGCTTCCATATTTTCTACCTCCTCGGGAGTGTCTTCCCGAGGCGTAGTCCTACCGGGGGTTGACGGGGAGGCCTGTGACTCCATCTCAGAAGTCTCAAGTCCCGGCGCCAAAGTTATTAAACTGGGAGCTGGAGGAGCTCGAGCGGGGCCAGGTGTGGAAGGGAGAGGGACCTCGAGCTCCAGGAGCCCTGCTTCCGTCCCCTTCCCCATCTGCGATAGGATCCTCTCTCCCCCTCTCACTCCCCGTCCCTCCTCTCCACCTCCACCTGCCTCCTGACTTTGCAGTGTCGGGATAGTGGTACATTCTGGCTCTGTCGTGGTTTCGCATATGCCCTTTGTCTCCTGGGCCTCTTTCCTTCCCCTTTCACTCTTTCTCTGTTCTAACGACACCAGTTCCTTTTCTATCTCATTCCAGCGAGTATCGAGTTCGGCCCATTTGCCCTCTAGCTGTCGTAAATCTGTCTCTTTCTCCTGAGTGGGATTCTCAGTCAGTCTCTGGTCAGCTACTTTAATTTGACTGTTTACTCTCTCTCGCTCTTTATGCACCTTCCTCAATTCCTTCTCCAGGGTCTCCCTAAATCGTTCCCTGTCTGCTTCGGACAATGGCGAATTCACCCTAACTTTCTTCCTGTCCTGTTTGACAGGGCGGTTGCCTGCAGGGTTTCCCTTCGCATCCTCTTTCCCCACCGGTGACACATTGATCGTTTCACTCTGACGTTTCCTGCTGCTGGATTTTCCCATACTCTCCCCCTCTTGCACACCTCCATCTCCCTCTCGCCCGCCTTCATCAACCTGCTGATCCTCAAGGATCTGATACGTGTTGGTCCATCTCCCGGGCTCAGACCTCCCAGCATGATCCCCTCCTTTTTTTCCTCTAGTGGGACGTTGTCGCCTCTTAACCACCAGCCACTCGTCCGGTTCCCTCTCATACTGGTTTCCTGACGATCGTCCCTTCTGCTCATCCTGCTCGCCCTTTTCCCCTGCTGGTTCCGTCTCTCGACCTTGGGTTTGTGCTTGGGCCTGAGCCTGGGCGTGGGCATGGGCTTGGGCTTGGGCTTGCCTTTCTTGCCTTTGCTCCCTCGCCCATCTCATCGCCTCATCCCTGGCTGCGGTTTCCCTGGCCTTTTCCATGTCTCTCCGGTACACCTCAGGAAACTGAACATTAATTTCCGCTTCCGGGCAAAACCTATAAGCATGACCTCGTATGTCACAGAGGCTACACATTACTTCTCGAACACAGATGCTAGTTCTATGCCCCCTTACTCCACACTTCGAGCATAGCTCAGTCTGGCAGTATTTTCGAATATGGTCATACCCACCACACTGAAAGCATGCTGTGGGTTGGCCACTGTATCTGGTTGTACCCCTGTCAGCTCCCATAAAGAAATATTTTGGGAGGTGACGCACCTGACCCGAGTAAGGGTCTCTGTCCAGGGCGATTATTGCTCTATACTCCCCCGTCCAGTGACCCCACTCATCCCTCTTTTTCTCAGGGCGGAGGAGTACCTTACATCGTTTGCGTAACCATCTCTCAATGTCTGCCTCTGGTATAATCGTGGTTCTAAAAAAGATTGTTAGAACCTTAGTTTCCCCTCTAAACAGGGGAACAATGTTAAAATCATGCAGGAATATGGGGTCCACCTTTATGGCTGCCCTACAAAGTTCCCAAAAAAGGTGGTATGCTCTTTCCGAAGGAAAGCATATGTCCATTTCCTTAAGTCCTGGCGGGATAAGAATAGCCAAAACCTCCTCGTGTGGGAATCCCAGAAATTTGTGCAGAAAGTCCTCTGCCACAAATTTCCTCGTAATCTTGTTTTCGTCTTGCCCCCTGTAGCGTAGTCTGACCACAAAACGTTGTCTTGGGTTCACTTCCTCCGGCATCAAGTCATAAAACTGTGCCAAAAAGGCATCGTCCTCCCAAAATGTAGCATCCAAGTCACTATGCAAGTCCTTCCTCCGCTCTCCCCCTGCACCCTGCTGCACCAGTCCTCTCGATGCTGCCGAAGCGTAGGAAACACCCGGAGCTTGTTGTGTCCCTTGTGTGTCCCGTCTTGCCCTTGTTTCTCCCGGAGGTTTCCCCTGTCTCTCCTCGTCCGAGGAAGGAATGGGGAGAGCTCTTTGGTGTGATGCAGAGTCTGTACTCACACAAACACTTTTGTCCCGGGATTTCAGCTTTGGCCTGGCTCCCGCCTCCCTCTGCTTTCCGTCCCGTCCCTTCTTTCCGCTGTCCTCCAACTCAGCAGATGCCCCACGCCTGCCAGACGCCTCCTTGCCGGTCACGATCTCCATCAGCGGGCTCCCCAAGGTCGTCACCGATGCCTCGCCGCTCAATTGCGTGTCCCTAAAAATGAGGGGGGTGGAAAACAAACTGCGAGCAGCCTGTTCTGTAGCTTGCTGAACCTTAGCCCCTGTCATTGTTGTCTCACCCTCCTTCCTTTTTAAATAACTCCTTTCACCACATCCATCACCGTCTCCACCTCCTTCCCCCTCCTCCCTTAAATCAGCCTGGGATCCCCAACTTTTGGCTTTTACTGGTTGGGAGTCTGTCTCCGAAATCCCCGAAGTATCATCATCCCCCATAAAGCCTGCTTCGCTCCTTCTCTCCCCTTCTCCCAAATCTAACTTTCTAATAGCTTTCTTTTGCTTTCCCTTGGGTGGGGGTTGGCGTTTTCCTTTCTGATAACCCTCACCGGTTTGCGGGGACCCCTCACGAGAGGGCATCCCCTTGTACGTTGCAGTGCTCCTCAAAGAGTCAGCATCACCATCCTCCGTGCTGCCTCCGCCCGCACGTCTCTCCTCTCTGCGGCGCTGCTGGTCTCCCTCAGAACGTTTTGTCTTCTGACTAGTCCTCATGTATTGCTGCCACTCCAGCCTTTCTTTCACTAGTTGGATTTTACTTTGCTGTCTCTTTTTTAAGGAATATATCATATCCCCCAACCATTGCAGAAAAATCTCCCGCTGCATTCTGGGAGATCCCTGTTGATAGTCTTCTCTAAAGTATGGCCCTTCAACTGGCATGCTCTGAGCAGAAGTTTCCAGTCCCTTCTGAGCAGTCCAGTATCTGTGCACTTCCTGTAAAGTGCCCATGAACTCCTTTTCCTGTAGCCATTCTGGGTAGATACTATCAGTATCCTTCCTCTTCTGGAAGCAGATGATCCTCTTTGCCACTAGCAAAGATAATGCCTTCTTTTGGGCAGCCACCGTTATAGGGCATTGCACAAGCCCTTTGAGGGCATCCAAAAGCGGTTCCTTTGCCTTAGTGAGCAGATCTACTATTCCCTTCTGTGTATACTTATTTAAGTCTTTTTCCGTTGGAGTCTCTGGAAAATCCACCCGTGCCACAATATATGCCCACAGCCACACCATATCGTTTTGGTGGATGGGGCCCTGCACCAGCCTTTGTTGCATCACTTTCAACGGAGCATTAAGGAAACGCTTCCATTCTGCCCAAGTCATCTTGCTTCGAGGGGAGTCCTTCAGGTTTTTAGCATCACCTACCATTTCTTCCTCCTCTTCCCCTTCTTCCACTGTGCTCCTCCTGCTTTCTAGTGCCACCTCCTCTTCTTCACTCTCCGAGTCAAAAGTAAGATGTTTTGAGGCCTGCAGGACTTTGGGTCCCCCCAAAACCTCTTTTCCCGGGAATGGCGTATGGGGGGTTTGTACCCCTATCTCCATCTCCCTCTGTCCGGATCCCACCGACGTCCCCGCTTGTAGCACATGCATCTCTGGAAGTTCCCTTCCCTTGCAGCTAGTCCCAGCCTCAGAGTCCATCAGGTCATCAAGGCTTGTTTCTTCCCCAAACTGCAATACTACTTCACCCACCTCTATAGGCACCAGAAAAGGGTTTTCTCCTTCAATATTCATCTCACCAGATACCCCAGACCGTTGTGCATCCGAAGGTATCCGTCTTTCTGCCGGCTCTAGCTGCTGGCGATGGATGTCAGCGGATTCAGGTAAGGCCTCTTGTGTCAGGATGATAGGAGTACCACATGGCTGCTCCAAAATGGCCGCCTCTTCTCCAGCTGAAACAAACTCCATTTCTTCTTCGTTCATTTCCTCAGCCATCCGAGATGATACCGACCCAAAATCAGACTCTTCTGGATCCCCAGAAGTTCTACCACCAGAAGGTGCACATTTTGACTGAAAAAGCTCCGTTTTGATAGGTAAAAACTTACAATTTTCCCTCTCAATGTCAGGAGCTCAGCCAACACACACCTGCTCCCTACAGTGGCTAGAGTTAGGGTTAGGGTTAGGGTTAGGGTTAGGGTTAGGGTTAGGGTTAGGAATAAATGATTTTTAGGAATAAATGATTTTTATTGGACAAAGCCACCGTCCTACAGCACATAAAACAGTTGTCAAGAACACAAGCACAGCCAACAGGGAGGACAAGGTACAAAGCAATGGCATACAACGCATAAAAACACAGAAGCAAATAAACAACCCCCCCCTCGGAGAAGTACATCCCTCTGTACAGAACCCAGGACAGACCTGGGAAACAAAGCAGTTCAAAGCAAATACATAACTAATACAAAACAGGTACACAAAGATTTACATCAACAGAAAACATAATCAAAATGGGTTAGGGTTAGGGTTAGGGTTAGGGTTAGGGTTAGGGTTAGGGTTAGGGTTTAGGGTTAGGGTTTAGGGTTAGGGTTTAGGGTTAGGGTTAGGGTTAGGGTTAGGGTTAGGGTTAGGGTTAGGGTTAGGGTTAGGGTTAGGGTTAGGGTTAGGGTTAGGGTTAGGAAATGAGATTTTTATTGGCAAAGAAAACCGTCCTACAAGACATAAAATACAACCATAAAACCGTCAACAGCAATATATACAAAGAACCATACATGAATAAAATACCAGAGCCATAAAATACGGGAGATAAAATACAAAGCACTACAGACAAGGCACACAGTACGAGGTACAAATTACAAAACAGAACATGCACAAATTACACAACACTAATTACAGAACACTAGCAATAAGAGACAAGAAGGTACAAATCAATTGTGTTACAGAAGACAAAATGCAACAGACAAACATACAGAGCAGCACCATCAAAGGAATGCAGCAGCTCGTCCAGTTCAGGTGATGGGTGGGAAGACCTCGCCCCACCAGGCCCATCTTCTCCGCCACTGCTCCTGACTGACCCGTCGGTCCCTCCGTTCAAAGTGGGCCAGGCCTCGCACGCGTGAAAGGACAAAGCGAGTCCAGGCATTCACGTCACTAGAAGAGCGACTCAGCAGTTCCTTCCCACGCTGGATGGTCAGTGCAGAGAGGACGGTGAGGTTAATCAGGCGGATGACTGACCACGGAACCCCCACCGCCCATGTCCTCTGCTCAGGTTCCTGCCCAGACACCACACTCTCCCACCCTTGTCGCGCTAAGCCGGGCAAGCCCAACGCCCCCGCCACAGTGCGCCACAGCAGTTGGGCCGGAGTGCATTCCGCCACGAAATGCCGCACGGTCTCCTCGGCCGTGCCCCGGGCGGAACACGCCGGCCTCCTACAGACACGTTGTGCGGGCGCCAACCAAGGCATGGTCCCTCCCACCAGCACCACCTGATGGTAGGCCCGCCACCTGAGCTCCCACAAGCTGTAGGGGACCGAGCGGTCTCCAAAGGTGCCCGCGGCCACTTCTGGCTGCCAGAGGTACGCAGAGAGACGAGCTCTCCGCAGCCGGCGGTGAGCCGACGCTCGTTCCAAAAGTCCCTGGAGAATCGCCCCGTAGATGGTGCGTTTCAAGGAGCTCCTCTCCACACCCTGGGTCTTACACAAGCGTGCCTCCACCCCATACTCACGCACTTGACTTGCCACCTCGAGCCAGAAGTCCGGCAGCCCGACCTTCAAGGTGGGCGTCAGGCGAAACCCCAGCTTCTCTTCACACCACCAGCGACGGCCCCACGGCACGTGGCGCAGAAACTCGTCGAGACGCGCCCACGCGGCTCGTCCAATGCTCCCATGCCGGTCCCTCCTCCTTTGGGCCACAGCCGCCTCCTCCTCCTCCTCCGCCTGCTGCTGCTGAGATTGCTGTCGTTCCTCCCCCCACCGCGCGACACCCCCGCAATTGGTGGCCAAGAAAATGGCCAAGAAGAGGGGACCCAAGGCCCACGCTCCCAAGCCCCCCTCCACCACTCGCTGATAGGCGACCGTACGCGCCAACGGGAAAAACTTAGGGTTAGGGTTAGGGTTAGGGTTAGGGTTAGGGTTAGGGTTAGGAATATAGATTTTTTTTTTTTTTTTTAGGAATATAGATTTTTATTTGTTAAAAAACCATTCTACATTCCAGATTACTCAGGCACATACTTAGTTACAGAATACACACAGTTACGAATTTCTTTTACAGACGCTATTTACAGGAGACATATACAGGAAATATACACAAGGGATTTATACAAGGGATTTATACAGAGGAATTATACATTTCATATTTACAACAGACTTTCGTTCCCGCTTTACATATACCTTTTTATTTGCCTTTTAGGCAACTGAGACCGTTCACCTAATAGGCGGATGAACGCACTCCAACCATCCCCATCTCCTCTCCCACTTTGTTTGCTCTGTCTTGTCCTTTTCGTATTCTGCCAGCTGTTTTAACCTGGCTACTACAAAGGTCACCCAATTGTCCACTTTCTGTGCCTTCTTTTCCTTGATCTCCTTCTCCCTTTGCAGACTTAGAGCCAGGATCACATACAAGTTTATCAGTCTGCCTATCGACCATGGGACCCGTCTTACTGTTTTGCCTCCCACAGTACCCCTCCGACACACTCTGGGCCCCTTCAACGTGTCTCCCTCCGGCTCCCTCCCAGAGACCACGTCCTCCCATGTTTGGGAAGCCAGTTCCGGCCAGCTGAGGGCTTTCGCTATCCCGTTCCATAGCCTTTGGGCCGGGTAACATTTCTTAATAAAATGTTCCAAAGTTTCCCTCACCGGGGCACCGCCGTCTCCAGGAGTTGTCGCTCCAGTGCATTCCACCCTTTTGCAGCACCTTTGCCCCTCTGATAGCCACGGGCAGGTGGATCCCAACTTAATTACCTGGTGGTAAGCTCTCCACCGGAGCTCCCACAAAACAAATGGAATACCTCTGTCTGTGAAGTAGGCGACCTTTGCCTCCCGCTGGAATAGGTACCTGGATACCCTATCTCTCTTCGAGCACCTTTCCACCTCCCAGTTTTGGAAAACCTTTTCCATTACCTTTTCGTAAATACGGCGTTTTAGGTGCTTGATTTCCAGATCTCTCCCTTTGCACATTTCAGACTCCAGACCCAGCTCCCTAATCCAACATGCTGCTTCCCGGATGTAGTCTGGAAGGGGAAGCTTTAGTGCCTGGGTAAGGGTGAACCCCTCCTCTCCCTGCGCCCACCATTTCTTTCCCCAAGCCGTGTGCTCCCACCCGGCCGCAAAAAGGTCCCACACTGCCCCGCCGTAAGAGAGTTGGACATTTCCTCCCTCCCTCTCCTGCTGCCTTTTAGCCAGCCCACCAAAATTCTGTGCCAGGAACGTTGCCGCAAACAGTGGACCGAGGCTCCATGCTCCCAAACCCCCTTCCTTGATGTTTTGGTACGCCACCACCCTGGATAGGGGGAAAAACTTCGTGCCCCACAAGAAGCCGAAGAATTTCCCTATCACCCTATCCAGGAGGGGCTTAGGGGGTGGGTAGACAGCCGCTAGACCCAGGGCCATTGGGACACAATATACGTTGAAAAACCTCACCCTTTGGTACAGGGTTAGTCTCCAGCCTTGCCACTCTTTCAACTTAACATCAACCCTGTCTGTCCACCGCTGCCAGTTAGCTTCCCAACCCCTTTCCTGGAGGCTAAAATTGACCCCCAAAATGCTGACGTGGTCCACTAACTGGACGGGATCGTCCGCGGTCATCGACTGACTAACAATTTTAGGGCAGTGGGGAAACAGAGTGAAGCATCTCGTTTTGGCCCTATTGACTTGGGCGCCCGATGCGATGCAGTACTCTTGGATGATCTCCTGCAACGCCTCCTTCTCCCTCTCGCTGTTCAGGAGAACGTAAACGTCATCCGCATGGGCTACGGTTTTAACCGCCCACCGTTCCGCCCCGGATTCCCGGACTCCCTCCACTGTCAGCCCTCTCAGGTTACTCGCCGCTTGGATCCTTGCCAGAATTGGATCCAGCGCCAAGACATACAATAGTGGGCTAAGAGGGCACCCCTGTCGAATCCCCGACAGAAGCGGGATTCGCCCTCCTTCCCAGCCGTTGACCACTGGACACACGTAAGCCTGCTCGTATATGATCTGCAGATAATCAACAAACTGTCTGGGAATGCCCTTCCTTTCCAAGACTCTCCACAGGAAGGACCTATCTATCCTGTCGAAAGCCTTGGATTGGTCCATTTGGAGCAGGATCCCCTGCCACCTCCCAGCACGAACCGAGCGAAAGACTTCCCTTATTAAAAGTAAGGAGTCTGTCATCCTTCGCCCTGGCACCGCGCTGGTCTGCGAGCTGGTCAATAACCTGTGGGCCAATTTGGCCAGCCTGTTGTTCAAAACCTTTGCCAGGATCCGATAGTCGATGTTGGTCATTGTTATCGGCCTCCAGTTCCCTGGCAAGGTGGGGTCTCCGTCTTTATAAATGAAAGCTAAACTCCCCCCGTAGAACTCTGGCCTAAAGTTACTCTCTCGTCCGAGAGCAGCATTAAAGGCTGCGGCCATAGGACCGGCCAACTCCCCCTGGAAAATCTTATAAAACGGGTATGTGAGCCCATCCGGACCCGGAGCCGCCGCATCCCTTCCGTTTTTAATAGCCGTCCTGACCTCCTGCTCCGTTATCTGCCCCACTAGCTGTTCTTGCTCCTCAACACTCAGCTCTCCAGACCCGTCCATGGGCATCTGATTTAGAAAACCCTCCATTTCCGAGTCCGGTGTTTTCCGGCCCCTGTACAGTTCCAAGTAAAATTCTCCCATTATTTCCAACATCCCCGTATGGGAGCGCTGGAGTTGCTCGCCCGGGGCTCTTCTCAGTCCATTCAGACTTGTTCTCTGCCTTCCTCCTTTCCTGTGTTTCTCCCACTCATGGTGTTCTATCAGTGAGCCTCTTGCCCTACACTTCTGCTTCTGCACCCTCTCAGCCCTTTTCTTCTGATGGAATTCTTGAATGACTTTTCCATCCCGTGCCAACCTGGCCTTATCCCACTGCAATCCTTGGTTAATACGGTGGTGAGCCTTTAGAAAACCCGCCAGTGCCTTGTGATATGCAGCGAGGTCCTTCCGATACACTCGGGAGACCATCGCCACGCACCTCCGTCTTATCTCCACCTTCAAGCTCTCCCACCACACCACTGGGTTTTCCCACCGGGGTCGCTGCAACTGCAACCAGATCCCTATAGTCCCTTCTAACATCTCTCTGATGTCATTCTCTTTCAATAGAGAGGGGTACAGCCTCCACCGCTGCTTTCCAAAGAGAGGGAGGTGGGCTGTGAACAGCTCAAGTGAGAGAAACCCATGATCAGACCAGGGGGTTAAACCTATCTGACATGAGGCCACTTTCCAGTATCCTTCTGCCCACACCCTGTCGATCCTGCTGGCCGACCCGGCGTGGTAGTAAGTGTACCGGCCTTTCCACCGGTGAGGGAAATTAGTCAGAAAAGTTTTCTTGCAAGATACGGGGTGAAAAATTAGCTGGTTCTCCCTCTGTAAGGCCATATCCTGCAACTCTCTGGAGTCTAGGAAGGCCTTCAGGTCTCTCTCCTCCGGTGTCAGTGGTGGAGGAGGCTTCTGCCCCATGACCGATAGTGATATTCTATCGTCTGCCTGGGCCCGATTATTAAAGTCCCCGGCTACTATCACTGATCTTCTAGTGAAGGCGTAATCCTTTAGTTTTGCCCAGACGCTCCGCCTAAAATTTAATTGTACTGGAGCATACAAGGCACACAGCCTCATTTGCCTCTGACTCTTCTTCCCTCCCGTCGACTGCCCTGATATGCTAAAGTCAAGAACCACGAGGTGGCCCGGTACGACTTCTATCCACCGGGTCACCCGAATGTCCTTTCTGGCCCTCAACAAGATCGCCACTCCCCCTGTGCCCTCGGGCTTGAAAGACCAAAAAGATGGGCCCCAAGTCCATTTGCTTTGCGCCTCCCTGACATCACGCTGGTCTTTGAAATTCAGTTCCTGTAGGATCATCACATCCTGCCTCAAACCATTAAGATGGTCAAGAATATCTACCCTTCTTGTCGTCTGTTTTAACCCCCTCACATTCCACGTTAGTATTTTTAAACTCAAAGCCTCCGATGACAGTGTTTTGAATGGTAAAGATTTATCAAAGGTAACTACAAAAAAAGAAAAACCTACAAAAAATCCTCCAAGTATTTGCCCTTGCCTAAAAAAAAGCAATCCTATGAACGTTCTTGGGGCAACTTGGTCCCTCAGCAACACTATTGACCCGACCCAGTGGGCAGAGCTTCCATATTTTCTACCTCCTCGGGAGTGTCTTCCCGAGGCGTAGTCCTACCGGGGGTTGACGGGGAGGCCTGTGACTCCATCTCAGAAGTCTCAAGTCCTGGCGCCAAAGTTATTAAACTGGGAGCTGGAGGAGCTCGAGCGGGGCCAGGTGTGGAAGGGAGAGGGACCTCGAGCTCCGAGAGCCCTGCTTCCGTCCCCTTCCCCATCTGCGATAGGATCCTCTCTCCCCCTCTCACTCCTCGTCCCTCCTCTCCACCTCCACCTGCCTCCTGACTTTGCAGTGTCGGAATAGTGGTACATTCTGGCTCTGTCGTGGTTTCGCATATGCCCTTTGTCTCCTGGGCCTCTTTCCTTCCCCTTTCACTCTTTCTCTGTTCTAACGACACCAGTTCCTTTTCTATCTCATTCCAGCGAGTATCGAGTTCGGCCCATTTGCCCTCTAGCTGTCGTAAATCTGTCTCTTTCTCCTGAGTGGGATTCTCAGTCAGTCTCTGGTCAGCTACTTTAATTTGACTGTTTACTCTCTCTCGCTCTTTATGCACCTTCCTCAATTCCTTCTCCAGGGTCTCCCTAAATCGTTCCCTGTCTGCTTCGGACAATGGCGAATTCACCCTAACTTTCTTCCTGTCCTGTTTGACAGGGCGGTTGCCTGCAGGGTTTCCCTTCGCATCCTCTTTCCCCACCGGTGACACATTGATCGTTTCACTCTGACGTTTCCTGCTGCTGGATTTTCCCATACTCTCCCCCTCTTGCACACCTCCATCTCCCTCTCGCCCGCCTTCATCAACCTGCTGATCCTCAAGGATCTGATACGTGTTGGTCCATCTCCCGGGCTCAGACCTCCCAGCATGATCCCCTCCTTTTTTTCCTCTAGTGGGACGTTGTCGCCTCTTAACCACCAGCCACTCGTCCGGTTCCCTCTCATACTGGTTTCCTGACGATCGTCCCTTCTGCTCATCCTGCTCGCCCTTTTCCCCTGCTGGTTCCGTCTCTCGACCTTGGGTTTGTGCTTGGGCCTGAGCCTGGGCGTGGGCGTGGGCTTGGGCTTGGGCTTGCCTTTCTTGCCTTTGCTCCCTCGCCCATCTCATCGCCTCATCCCTGGCTGCGGTTTCCCTGGCCTTTTCCATGTCTCTCCGGTACACCTCCGGAAACTGAACATTAATTTCCGCTTCCGGGCAAAACCTATAAGCATGACCTCGTATGTCACAGAGGCTGCACATTACTTCTCGAACACAGATGCTAGTTCTATGCCCCCTTACTCCACACTTCGAGCATAGCTCAGTCTGGCAGTATTTTCGAATATGGTCATACCCACCACACTGAAAGCATGCTGTGGGTTGGCCACTGTATCTGGTTGTACCCCTGTCAGCTCCCATAAAGAAATATTTTGGGAGGTGACGCACCTGACCCGAGTAAGGGTCTCTGTCCAGGGCGATTATTGCTCTATACTCCCCCGTCCAGTGACCCCACTCATCCCTCTTTTTCTCAGGGCGGAGGAGTACCTTACATCGTTTGCGTAACCATCTCTCAATGTCTGCCTCTGGTATAATCGTGGTTCTAAAAAAGATTGTTAGAACCTTAGTTTCCCCTCTAAACAGGGGAACAATGTTAAAATCATGCAGGAATATGGGGTCCACCTTTATGGCTGCCCTACAAAGTTCCCAAAAAAGGTGGTATGCTCTTTCCGAAGGAAAGCATATGTCCATTTCCTTAAGTCCTGGCGGGATAAGAATAGCCAAAACCTCCTCGTGTGGGAATCCCAGAAATTTGTGCAGAAAGTCCTCTGCCACAAATTTCCTCGTAATCTTGTTTTCGTCTTGCCCCCTGTAGCGTAGTCTGACCACAAAACGTTGTCTTGGGTTCACTTCCTCCGGCATCAAGTCATAAAACTGTGCCAAAAAGGCATCGTCCTCCCAAAATGTTGCATCCAAGTCACTATGCAAGTCCTTCCTCCGCTCTCCCCCTGCACCCTGCTGCACCAGTCCTCTCGATGCTGCCGAAGCGTAGGAAACACCCGGAGCTTGTTGTGTCCCTTGTGTGTCCCGTCTTGCCCTTGTTTCTCCCGGAGGTTTCCCCTGTCTCTCCTCGTCCGAGGAAGGAATGGGGAGAGCTCTTTGGTGTGATGCAGAGTCTGTACTCACACAAACACTTTTGTCCCGGGATTTCAGCTTTGGCCTGGCTCCCGCCTCCCTCTGCTTTCCGTCCCGTCCCTTCTTTCCGCTGTCCTCCGACTCAGCAGATGCCCCACGCCTGCCAGACGCCTCCTTGCTGGTCACGATCTCCATCAGCGGGCTCCCCAAGGTCGTCACCGATGCCTCGCCGCTCAATTGCGTGTCCCTAAAAATGAGGGGGGTGGAAAACAAACTGCGAGCAGCCTGTTCTGTAGCTTGCTGAACCTTAGCCCCTGTCATTGTTGTCTCACCCTCCTTCCTTTTTAAATAACTCCTTTCACCACATCCATCACCGTCTCCACCTCCTTCCCCCTCCTCCCTTAAATCAGCCTGGGATCCCCAACTTTTGGCTTTTACTGGTTGGGAGTCTGTCTCCGAAATCCCCGAAGTATCATCATCCCCCATAAAGCCTGCTTCACTCCTTCTCTCCCCTTCTCCCAAATCTAACTTTCTAATAGCTTTCTTTTGCTTTCCCTTGGGTGGGGATTGGCGTTTTCCTTTCTGATAACCCTCACCGGTTTGCGGGGACCCCTCACGAGAGGGCATCCCCTTGTACGTTGCAGTGCTCCTCAAAGAGTCAGCATCACCATCCTCCGTGCTGCCTCCGTCCGCACGTCTCTCCTCTCTGCGGCGCTGCTGGTCTCCCTCAGAACGTTTTGTCTTCTGACTAGTCCTCATGTATTGCTGCCACTCCAGCCTTTCTTTCACTTGTCGGATTTTCATTTGCTGTCTCTTTTTTAAGGAATATATCATATCCCCCAACCATTGCAGAAAACTCTCCCGCTGCATTCTGGGAGATCCCTGTTGATAGTCTTCTCTAAAGTATGGCCCTTCAACTGGCATGCTCTGAGCAGAAGTTTCCAGTCCCTTCTGAGCAGTCCAGTATCTGTGCACTTCCTGTAAAGTGCCCATGAACTCCTTTTCCTGTAGCCATTCTGGGTAGATACTATCAGTATCCTTCCTCTTCTGGAAGCAGATGATCCTCCTTGCCACTAGCAAAGATAATGCCTTCTTTTGGGCAGCCACCGTTATAGGGCATTGCACAAGCCCTTTGAGGGCATCCACAAGTGGTTCCTTTGCCTTAGTGAGCAGATCCACTATTCCCTTCTGTGAATACTTATTTAAGTCTTTTTCCGTTGGAGTCTCTGGAAAATCCACCCGTGCCACAATATATGCCCACAGCCGCACCATATCGTTTTGTTGGATGGGGCCCTGCACCAGCCTTTGTTGCATCACTTTCAATGGAGCATTAAGGAAACGCTTCCATTCTGCCCAAGTCATCTTGCTTCGAGGGGAGTCCTTCAGGTTTTTAGCATCACCTACCATTTCTTCCTCCTCTTCCCCTTCTTCCACTGTGCTCCTCCTGCTTTCTAGTGCCACCTCCTCTTCTTCACTCTCCGAGTCAAAAGTAAGATGTTTTGAGGCCTGCAAGACTTTGGGTCCCCCCAAAACCTCTTTTCCCGGGAATGGCGGATGGGGGGTTTGTACCCCTATCTCCATCTCCCTCTGTCCGGATCCCACCAACGTCCCCGCTTGTAGCACATGCATCTCTGGAAGTTCCCTTCCCTTGCAGCTAGTCCCAGCCTCAGAGTCCATCAGGTCATCAAGGCTTGTTTCTTCCCCAAACTGCAATACTACTTCACCCACCTCTATGGGCACCAGAAAAGGGTTTTCTCCTTCAATATTCAGCTCACCAGATACCCCAGACCGTTGTGCATCCGAAGGTATCCGTCTTTCTGCCGGCTCTAGCTGCTGGCGATGGATGTCAGCGGATTCAGGTAAGGCCTCTTATGTCAGGATGATAGGAGTACCACATGGCTGCTCCAAAATGGCCGCCTCTTCTCCAGCTGAAACAAACTCCATTTCTTCTTCGTTCATTTCCTCAGCCATCCGAGATGATACCGACCCAAAATCAGACTCTTCTGGATCCCCAGAAGTTCTACCACCAGAAGGTGCACATTTTGACTGAAAAAGCTCCGTTTTGATAGGTAAAAACTTACAATTTTCCCTCTCAAAGTCAGGAGCTCAGCCAACACACACCTGCTCCCTACAGTGGCTAGAGTTAGGGTTAGGGTTAGGGTTAGGGTTAGGGTTAGGGTTAGGGTTAGGGTTAGGGTTAGGGTTAGGGTTAGGAAAATATAATTTTTTTTTTTTTTAGGAAAATATAATTTTTATTGGGTTAAAACCACCGTTCTACAAAACACAAGTACAGAGAGGGGAGATGCCCACTACATAAACTGCGAGCAGAGCTCCCCGGTACAAAGCAAATACATAAACAGAGTTAAAAGGTTACATTCCCCAAAACAGCACCCTCCCCACCCCAACAAAGTCCCTCCTGGTGCAAGCAAAGGGGAAAAAACAGAAATACATAAACACAAAGGTCCATCCTGGCTCAGATACATTTCTAAATTAACATTGGAAAAACCATATACAAAAGCAGTGTCAAATATACAACTATTTACAGATATTTACAGTGCAAAAGGCCCCTCTATGTGATGGGCGGGTGCACCCCCTGCAGCCAGGCCCACCGCCGCCGCCACTTGTCCCGAGGCAGGACGCCCCGCTCGTAGCCGGCCTGGTCGCGGAGTCGGGACACCACAAAGTCCGTCCACGCCCGGGCCTCGGTGGGCTTCCCACCCTGCAGCTCCTTGCCCCGCTGGATGGAGAGGGCCAGCAGGACGAAGAGGTTGACCAGCCGGACCACGGCCCACAGGACGGCTCTGGCGAAGGCCCGGGGCCCGCTCCACGCTCCCGCACCCGCTGCTGGCTCGGCCCCGGAGACCACCGTCTCCCAGCCCTGCTCCGCCAGGCTCGGCCAGTCCAGGGCCCGGGAGACGCCCTCCCACAGGCGCCGGGCCGGGGCGCACTCGCTGACAAAGTGCGCCACCGTCTCTCGTGGGAGGGGCTGCTCCGAGCATGCCGGCCGACGGCAGAGCTTGCTGGACTCCACCAGCCAGGGGCTCGTGGCCCCCACCCGCAGCACCTGGTGGAAGGCCCGCCAGCGCAGCTCCCACAGGCTGTGGGGGATCAGCCGGTCCCCGAAGGTGCCCTGGACCGCCTCCGCCTGGAACAGGTAGTCCGAGAGGCGGGCCCGCTTGAGGCGCCGGTGCGCCCGGGCCGTCTCCAGCAGCCCCTCGGTCAGGGCGTTGTAGATGGCACGCCGGAGAGCCGCCTCCTCCACCCCGGCGTCCAGCCCTTTGCACTGCACAGCGCTCACCCCGAACTCCCGGATCCAGCCCGCCGCCTCCTGCCAGTACTCCGGGAGGCCGAGCCGCAGCGCGGCCGAGAGGCGGAAGCCCGTCTCCTGCCCCGTCCACCAGCGGCGCCCCCAGGCCGTGCCCTCGAGCACGTCGCGCAGACGGGCCCAGGCCGAGCCGCCCTTTGTGACGGCTAGGGGCACGCCCGCCTCCTCCTCTGCCTGCAGCCGCAGCTGCCACCGCACCACGCCCCCGCAGTTGGCCGCCAGGAAGACGGCCAGGAAGAGCGGGCCCAGCGCCTGCAGGCCCAGGCCGCCCTCGGTCACCCGCCCGTAGGCGGTGGCCCGCGCCAGGGGGAAGAATTTGGTACCCCACAGGAACGCAAAGACCCGTCCTGTCACGCCGTCCAGGAGGCGCTTGGGCGGAGGGAACACCGCGGCCAGGCTGGTGGCCATCGGGGCGCAATAGGTGTTCACGTAGCGCACCCGCTGGTACAGGCCCAGGCGCCAGGGCTGCCACAGCCGCAGCTTGGCCTCCACCTTCTCCTCCCAGGCCCGCCAGTTGGCCTCCCAGCCCCGGCCGCGCAGGCTGAAGTGCACGCCCAGGATGGGGACCGTCTCCGCCTCCTCGCCCGCTGCTGCCTGGGCGCCCTCCTCCTCCTCCTCCCAGAGCGAGGCCATGGAGCGGAGCCCCACCGATTCCGCCCGGGGCCGGAGGACGTAGCTCCGCGACTTGTCCGGGTTGACGGCCGCCCCGGACACGGCCTCGTACGCCCGGATCTGCTCCCGGACCGCCCGCAGCTCCCCAGAGGTCCGCACCAGCAGCGAGACGTCGTCGGCGTGGGCCACGACCTTCACGGGCCCCTCGCCGCTGCCCCCGGACAGGTCGATGCCCCCGATCCGCCCGTCCCGCTGGATGCGCACCAGCAGCGGGTCCAGCGCCAGCACGTACAGCAGGGCGCTGAGCGGGCAGCCCTGCCGGATGCCCGAGCGCAGGAAGACCGGCTCCCCCGGGTGCCCGTTCACCCACGGGGTGACGCTGGCCTGGCGGTACAGGGTGCGCAGGTACCCCACGAAGGCCTCGGGGACGCCCTTGCTGACCAGCACCTGCTCCAGGTAGGCCCGGTCGACCCGGTCGAAGGCCTTCGACTGGTCGACCTGCAGGACCGCCCCGCCCCACACGCCCGCCCGGGTGGCCTGGAAGACCTCCCGCAGCACGATCAGCGAGTCCGCCATCCGCCGCCCCGGGACCGCGCTGGTCTGCGTCCCGTGGACCAGCTTGGGCGACACCCTCGCCAGGCGGGTGTTGAGCACCTTGGCGAGGATGCGGTAGTCCACGTTGGTCAGCGTGATGGGACGCCAGTTGGTGACCAGCGTGGGGTCCCCTCCCTTGTACAGGAAGGTGAACGCCCCCCCGAAGAATGCCCCGCTGAAGCTGCCCTTCCCCGACAGGGCCTCGTTGAAGGCCTCTGTCAGCGGCTGGGCCAGGTGCTGCTGGAAGGCCTTGTAGAAGGCGTAGCCCAGGCCGTCCGGGCCGGGAGCCGAGGCCTCTCGGCCCCGCCGGATGGCCTCCAGCACCTCCTCCACCGTCACCGGACGGGTCAGGCCCTCCTCCTCCTCCGCGCTGAGCCGGTTCCGCTCCTCGGGCAGGGCGTCCCGCAAGAAGGCCCGCACGGCCTCCGGGTCCTGCCCCTTGCCCCCATAGAGCGCCTGATAGTGTCGGTGCAGGACCGACAGCATGCCCTCCGGGGTGGTGCGCAGCTCCCCGCTCTCCGCCTCCCGCAGGCCCTCCATGGGCTGCTGGGGCGCCCGGACCCGCCGGCTCCGCTCCCACTCGTCGCGCTCGACCACCGGCCCCTTGGCGCGGCATCGCTGCCGCTGCCGCCGGCGCTCGCGCCGCTTGCGGTGGAAGGCCTGGACGACGTCGCCGTCCCGCGCCAGCTTCTCCCGGTCCCAGGCCAGGCCCCGGTTGATGCGCTGGTGGGCGGCCAGGAACCCGTTCAGCGCCCGGTGGTACTCCACCAGGTCCCGGCGGTAGGCCCGCGCGGTCAGCGCCTGGCACCGGCTCCGGATCTCCTCCTTCAGGCTCTCCCACCAGGCCGTGAGCCGGCAGGGCTCGTGCGCCAGCCGGGTCTTGGCGGATACGATGGCCGCCTCCAGCACGTCCCGCAGCTCCTGCTCCCGCAGCAGGTGCGGGTGCAGCCGCCAACGCGGCCGCCCGCGGTGCGGCAGGCGCCCCGCCGCCAGGCGACAGGCCAGCAGGCCGTGGTCCGACCACGGCGTCAGGCGCAGCTGGCACTCCCGCACCTCCCAGAAGGCCTCCGCCCACACCCGGTCCAGCCGGCTGGCCACGCTGGGGTGGTAATAGGTGAAGCGGCCCTCCCGCCGCTCTGGGCAGTTGGCTTGGAAGGTGTGCCTGCAGTGCGTGGGGAAGAAGCCCAGATGGTTCTCCGCCTGCAGGGCCGCGTCCACGAGGCCGAGCGCCTTAGGGTTAGGGTTAGGGTTAGGGTTAGGGTTAGGGTTAGGGTTAGGGTTAGGGTTAGGGTTAGGGTTAGGGTTAGGAAAATATAATTTTTTTTTTTTTTTTTTTTAGGAAAATATAATTTTTATTGGGTTAAAACCACCATTCTACATTTCAGAAATACAGAGAGGGGAGATGCCCACTACAGAAACTGTGAGCAGAGCTCCCCGGTACAAAACAAATACAGAAACAGAGTTAAAAGTTACATTCCCCAAAACAGCACCCTCCCCACCCCAACAAAGTCCCTCCTGGTGCAAACAAAGGGAAAAAACACAAATGCAGAAAAACACAAAGGTCCATCCTGGCTCAGATACATTGCTAAAGTAACATTGGAAAAAGGCTATGTACAAAAACAGTGGCAGAGATACAGATATTTACATATATGTACATTTCAAAAAGGCCCCTCTATGTGATGGGCGGGTGCACCCCCTGCAGCCAGGCCCACCGCCGCCGCCACTTGTCCCGAGGCAGGACGCCCCGCTCGTAGCCGGCCTGGTCGCGGAGTCGGGACACCACAAAGTCCGTCCCGCTCCACGCTCCCGCACCCGCTGCTGGCTCGGCCCCGGAGACCACCGTCTCCCAGCCCTGCTCCGCCAGGCTCGGCCAGTCCAGGGCCCGGGAGACGCCCTCCCACAGGCGCCGGGCCGGGGCGCACTCGCTGACAAAGTGCGCCACCGTCTCTCGTGGGAGGGGCTGCTCCGAGCATGCCGGCCGTCGGCAGAGCTTGCTGGACTCCACCAGCCAGGGGCTCGTGGCCCCCACCCGCAGCACCTGGTGGAAGGCCCGCCAGCGCAGCTCCCACAGGCTGTGGGGGATCAGCCTGTCCCCGAAGGTGCCTCGGACCGCCTCCGCCTGGAAGAGGTAGTCCGAGAGGCGGGCCCGCTTGAGGCGCCGGTGCGCCCGGGCCGTCTCCAGCAGCCCCTCGGTCAGGGCGTTGTAGATGGCACGCCGGAGAGCCTTAGGGTTAGGGTTAGGGTTAGGGTTAGGGTTAGGGTTAGGGTTAGGAATATAGATTTTTTTTTTTTTTTTTTTTTTTAGGAATATAGATTTTTATTTGTTAAAAAACCATTCTACATTCCAGATTACTCAGGCACATACTTAGTTACAGAATACACACAGTTACGAATTTCTTTTACAGACGCTATTTACAGGAGACATTTACAGGAAATATATACAAGGGATTTATACAGAGGAATTATACATTTCATATTTACAACAGACTTTCGTTCCCACTTTACATATACCTTTTTATTTGCCTTTTAGGCAACTGAGACCGTTCACCTAATAGGTGGATGAACGCACTCCAACCATCCCCATCTCCTCTCCCACTTTGTTTGCTCTGTCTTGTCCTTTTCGTATTCTGCCAGCTGTTTTAACCTGGCTACTACAAAGGTCACCCAGTTGTCCACTTTCTGTGCCTTCTTTTCCTTGATCTCCTTCTCCCTTTGCAGACTTAGAGCCAGGATCACATACAAGTTTATCAGTCTGCCTATCGACCATGGGACCCGTCTTACTGTTTTGCCTCCCACGGTACCCCTTCGACACACTCTGGGCCCCTTCAACGTGTCTCCCTCCGGCTCCCTCCCAGAGACCACGTCCTCCCATGTTTGGGAAGCCAGTTCCGGCCAGCTGAGGGCTTTCGCTATCCCGTTCCATAGCCTTTGGGCCGGGTAACATTTCTTAATAAAATGTTCCAAAGTTTCCCTCACCGGGGCACCGCCGTCTCCAGGAGTTGTCGCTCCAGTGCATTCCACCCTTTTGCAGCACTTTTGCCCCTCTGATAGCCACGGGCAGGTGGATCCCAACTTAATTACCTGGTGGTAAGCTCTCCACCGGAGCTCCCACAAAACGAATGGAATACCTCTGTCTGTGAAGTAGGCGACCTTTGCCTCCCGCTGGAATAGGTACCTGGATACCCGATCTCTCTTTGAGCACCTTTCCACCTCCCAGTTTTGGAAAACCTTTTCCATTACCTTTTCGTAAATGCGGTGTTTTAGGTGCTTGATTTCCAGATCTCTCCCTTTGCAAATTTCAGACTCCAGACCCAGCTCCCTAATCCAACAGGCTGCTTCCCGGATGTAGTCTGGAAGGGGAAGCTTTAGTGCCTGGGTAAGGGTGAACCCCTCCTCTCCCTGCGCCCACCATTTCTTTCCCCAAGCCGTGTGCTCCCACCCGGCCGCAAAAAGGTCCCACACTGCCCCGCCGTGAGAGAGTTGGACATTTCCTCCCTCCCTCTCCTGCTGCCTTTTAGCCAGCCCACCAAAATTCTGTGCCAGGAACGTTGCCGTAAACAGTGGACCGAGGCTCCATGCTCCCAAACCCCCTTCCTTGATGTTTTGGTACGCCACCGCCCTGGATAGGGGGAAAAACTTCGTGCCCCACAAGAAGCCGAAGAATTTCCCTATCACCCTATCCAGGAGGGGCTTAGGGGGTGGGTAGACAGCCGCTAGACCCAGGGCCATTGGGACACAATATACGTTGAAAAACCTCACCCTTTGGTACAGGGTTAGTCTCCAGCCTTGCCACTCTTTCAACTTCACATCAACCCTGTCTGCCCACCACTGCCAGTTAGCTTCCCAACCCCTTTCCTGGAGGCTAAAATTGACCCCCAAAATGCTGACGTGGTCCACTAACTGGACGGGATCGTCCGCGGTCATCGACTGACTAACAATTTTAGGACAGTGGGGAAACAGAGTGAAGCATCTCGTTTTGGCCCTGTTGACTTGGGCGCCCGATGCGATGCAGTACTCTTGGATGATCTCCTGCAACGCCTCCTTCTCCCTCTCGCTGTTCAGGAGAACGTAAACGTCATCCGCATGGGCTACGGTTTTAACCGCCCACCGTTCCGCCCCGGACTCCCGGACTCCCTCCACCGTCAGCCCTCTCAGGTTACTCGCCGCTTGGATCCTTGCCAGAATTGGATCCAGCGCCAAGACATACAATAGTGGGCTAAGAGGGCACCCCTGTCGAATCCCCGACAGAAGCGGGATTCGCCCTCCTTCCCAGCCATTGACCACTGGACACACGTAAGCCTGCTCGTATATGATCTGCAGATAATCAACAAACTGTCTGGGAATGCCCTTCCTTTCCAAGACTCTCCACAGGAAGGACCTATCTATCCTGTCAAAAGCCTTGGATTGGTCCATTTGGAGCAGGATCCCCTGCCACCTCCCAGCACGAACCGAGCGAAAGACTTCCCTTATTAAAAGTAAGGAGTCTGTCATCCTTCGCCCTGGCACCGCGCTGGTCTGCGAGCTGGCCAATAACCTGTGGGCCAATTTGGCCAGCCTGTTGTTCAAAACCTTTGCCAGGATCCGATAATCGATGTTGGTCATCGTTATCGGCCTCCAGTTCCCTGGCAAGGTGGGGTCTCCGTCTTTATAAATGAAAGCTAAACTCCCCCCGTAGAACTCTGGCCTAAAGTTACTCTCTCGTCGGAGAGCAGCATTAAAGGCTGCGGCCATAGGACCGGCCAACTCCCCCTGGAAAATCTTATAAAACGGGTATGTGAGCCCATCCGGACCCGGAGCCGCCGCATCCCTTCCGTTTTTAATAGCCGTCCTGACCTCCTGCTCCGTTATCTGCCCCACTAGCTGTTCTTGCTCCTCAACACTCAGCTCTCCAGACCCGTCCATGGGCATCTGATTTAGAAAACCCTCCATCTCCGAGTCCGGTGTTTTCCGGCCCCTGTACAGTTCCAAGTAAAATTCTCCCATTATTTCCAACATCCCCGTATGGGAGCGCTGGAGTTGCTCGCCCGGGGCTCTTCTCAGTCCATTCAAACTTGTTCTCTGCCTTCCTCCTTTCCTGTGTTTCTCCCACTCATGGTGTTCTATCAGTGAGCCTCTTGCCCTACACTTCTGCTTCTGCACCCTCTCAGCCCTTTTCTTCTGATGGAATTCTTGAATGACTTTTCCATCCCGTGCCAACCTGGCCTTATCCCACTGCAATCCTTGGTTAATACGGTGGTGAGCCTTTAGAAAACCCGCCAGTGCCTTGTGATATGCAGCGAGGTCCTTCCGATACACTCGGGAGACCATCGCCACGCACCTCCGTCTTATCTCCACCTTCAAGCTCTCCCACCACACCACTGGGTTTTCCCACCGGGGTCGCTGCAACTGCAACCAGATCCCTATGGTCCCTTCTAACATCTCTCTGATGTCATTCTCTTTCAATAGAGAGGGGTACAGCCTCCACCGCTGCTTTCCAAAGAGAGGGAGGTGGGCTGTGAACAGCTCAAGTGAGAGAAACCCATGATCAGACCAGGGGGTTAAACCTATCTGACATGAGGCCACTTTCCAGTATCCTTCTGCCCACACCCTGTCGATCCTGCTGGCCGACCCGGCGTGGTAGTAAGTGTACCGGCCTTTCCACCGGTGAGGGAAATTAGTCAGAAAAGTTTTCTTGCAAGATACGGGGTGAAAAATTAGCTGGTTCTCCCTCTGTAAGGCCATATCCTGCAACTCTCTGGAGTCTAGGAAGGCCTTCAGGTCTCTCTCCTCCGGTGTCAGTGGTGGAGGAGGCTTCTGCCCCATGACCGATAGTGATATTCTATCGTCTGCCTGGGCCCGATTATTAAAGTCCCCGGCTACTATCACTGATCTTCTAGTGAAGGCGTAATCCTTTAGTTTTGCCCAGACGCTCCGCCTAAAATTTAATTGTACTGGAGCATACAAGGCACACAGCCTCATTTGCCTCTGACTCTTCTTCCCTCCCGTCGACTGCCCTGATATGCTAAAGTCAAGAACCACGAGGTGGCCCGGTACGACTTCTATCCACCGGGTCACCCGAATGTCCTTTCTGGCCCTCAACAAGATCGCCACTCCCCCTGTGCCCTCGGGCTTGAAAGACCAAAAAGATGGGCCCCAAGTCCATTTGCTTTGCGCCTCCCTGACATCACGCTGGTCTTTGAAATTCAGTTCCTGTAGGATCATCACATCCTGCCTCAAACCATTAAGATGGTCAAGAATATCTACCCTTCTTGTCGTCTGTTTTAACCCCCTCACATTCCACGTTAGTATTTTTAAACTCAAAGCCTCCGATGACAGTGTTTTGAATGGTAAAGATTTATCAAAGGTAACTACAAAAGAAGAAAAACCTACAAAAAATCCACCAAGTATTTGCCCTTGCCTAAAAAAAGCAATCCTATGAACGTTCTTGGGGCAACTTGGTCCCTCAGCAACACTATTGACCCGACCCAGTGGGCAAAGCTTCCATATTTTCTACCTCCTCGGGAGTGTCTTCCCGAGGCGTAGTCCTACCGGGGGTTGACGGGGAGGCCTGTGACTCCATCTCAGAAGTCTCAAGTCCCGGCGCCAAAGTTATTAAACTGGGAGCTGGAGGAGCTCGAGCGGGGCCAGGTGTGGAAGGGAGAGGGACCTCGAGCTCCAGGAGCCCTGCTTCCGTCCCCTTCCCCATCTGCGATAGGATCCTCTCTCCCCCTCTCACTCCCCGTCCCTCCTCTCCACCTCCACCTGCCTCCTGACTTTGCAGTGTCGGGATAGTGGTACATTCTGGCTCTGTCGTGGTTTCGCATATGCCCTTTGTCTCCTGGGCCTCTTTCCTTCCCCTTTCACTCTTTCTCTGTTCTAACGACACCAGTTCCTTTTCTATCTCATTCCAGCGAGTATCGAGTTCGGCCCATTTGCCCTCTAGCTGTCGTAAATCTGTCTCTTTCTCCTGAGTGGGATTCTCAGTCAGTCTCTGGTCAGCTACTTTAATTTGACTGTTTACTCTCTCTCGCTCTTTATGCACCTTCCTCAATTCCTTCTCCAGGGTCTCCCTAAATCGTTCCCTGTCTGCTTCGGACAATGGCGAATTCACCCTAACTTTCTTCCTGTCCTGTTTGACAGGGCGGTTGCCTGCAGGGTTTCCCTTCGCATCCTCTTTCCCCACCGGTGACACATTGATCGTTTCACTCTGACGTTTCCTGCTGCTGGATTTTCCCATACTCTCCCCCTCTTGCACACCTCCATCTCCCTCTCGCCCGCCTTCATCAACCTGCTGATCCTCAAGGATCTGATACGTGTTGGTCCATCTCCCGGGCTCAGACCTCCCAGCATGATCCCCTCCTTTTTTTCCTCTAGTGGGACGTTGTCGCCTCTTAACCACCAGCCACTCGTCCGGTTCCCTCTCATACTGGTTTCCTGACGATCGTCCCTTCTGCTCATCCTGCTCGCCCTTTTCCCCTGCTGGTTCCGTCTCTCGACCTTGGGTTTGTGCTTGGGCCTGAGCCTGGGCGTGGGCATGGGCTTGGGCTTGGGCTTGCCTTTCTTGCCTTTGCTCCCTCGCCCATCTCATCGCCTCATCCCTGGCTGCGGTTTCCCTGGCCTTTTCCATGTCTCTCCGGTACACCTCAGGAAACTGAACATTAATTTCCGCTTCCGGGCAAAACCTATAAGCATGACCTCGTATGTCACAGAGGCTACACATTACTTCTCGAACACAGATGCTAGTTCTATGCCCCCTTACTCCACACTTCGAGCATAGCTCAGTCTGGCAGTATTTTCGAATATGGTCATACCCACCACACTGAAAGCATGCTGTGGGTTGGCCACTGTATCTGGTTGTACCCCTGTCAGCTCCCATAAAGAAATATTTTGGGAGGTGACGCACCTGACCCGAGTAAGGGTCTCTGTCCAGGGCGATTATTGCTCTATACTCCCCCGTCCAGTGACCCCACTCATCCCTCTTTTTCTCAGGGCGGAGGAGTACCTTACATCGTTTGCGTAACCATCTCTCAATGTCTGCCTCTGGTATAATCGTGGTTCTAAAAAAGATTGTTAGAACCTTAGTTTCCCCTCTAAACAGGGGAACAATGTTAAAATCATGCAGGAATATGGGGTCCACCTTTATGGCTGCCCTACAAAGTTCCCAAAAAAGGTGGTATGCTCTTTCCGAAGGAAAGCATATGTCCATTTCCTTAAGTCCTGGCGGGATAAGAATAGCCAAAACCTCCTCGTGTGGGAATCCCAGAAATTTGTGCAGAAAGTCCTCTGCCACAAATTTCCTCGTAATCTTGTTTTCGTCTTGCCCCCTGTAGCGTAGTCTGACCACAAAACGTTGTCTTGGGTTCACTTCCTCCGGCATCAAGTCATAAAACTGTGCCAAAAAGGCATCGTCCTCCCAAAATGTAGCATCCAAGTCACTATGCAAGTCCTTCCTCCGCTCTCCCCCTGCACCCTGCTGCACCAGTCCTCTCGATGCTGCCGAAGCGTAGGAAACACCCGGAGCTTGTTGTGTCCCTTGTGTGTCCCGTCTTGCCCTTGTTTCTCCCGGAGGTTTCCCCTGTCTCTCCTCGTCCGAGGAAGGAATGGGGAGAGCTCTTTGGTGTGATGCAGAGTCTGTACTCACACAAACACTTTTGTCCCGGGATTTCAGCTTTGGCCTGGCTCCCGCCTCCCTCTGCTTTCCGTCCCGTCCCTTCTTTCCGCTGTCCTCCAACTCAGCAGATGCCCCACGCCTGCCAGACGCCTCCTTGCCGGTCACGATCTCCATCAGCGGGCTCCCCAAGGTCGTCACCGATGCCTCGCCGCTCAATTGCGTGTCCCTAAAAATGAGGGGGGTGGAAAACAAACTGCGAGCAGCCTGTTCTGTAGCTTGCTGAACCTTAGCCCCTGTCATTGTTGTCTCACCCTCCTTCCTTTTTAAATAACTCCTTTCACCACATCCATCACCGTCTCCACCTCCTTCCCCCTCCTCCCTTAAATCAGCCTGGGATCCCCAACTTTTGGCTTTTACTGGTTGGGAGTCTGTCTCCGAAATCCCCGAAGTATCATCATCCCCCATAAAGCCTGCTTCGCTCCTTCTCTCCCCTTCTCCCAAATCTAACTTTCTAATAGCTTTCTTTTGCTTTCCCTTGGGTGGGGGTTGGCGTTTTCCTTTCTGATAACCCTCACCGGTTTGCGGGGACCCCTCACGAGAGGGCATCCCCTTGTACGTTGCAGTGCTCCTCAAAGAGTCAGCATCACCATCCTCCGTGCTGCCTCCGCCCGCACGTCTCTCCTCTCTGCGGCGCTGCTGGTCTCCCTCAGAACGTTTTGTCTTCTGACTAGTCCTCATGTATTGCTGCCACTCCAGCCTTTCTTTCACTAGTTGGATTTTACTTTGCTGTCTCTTTTTTAAGGAATATATCATATCCCCCAACCATTGCAGAAAAATCTCCCGCTGCATTCTGGGAGATCCCTGTTGATAGTCTTCTCTAAAGTATGGCCCTTCAACTGGCATGCTCTGAGCAGAAGTTTCCAGTCCCTTCTGAGCAGTCCAGTATCTGTGCACTTCCTGTAAAGTGCCCATGAACTCCTTTTCCTGTAGCCATTCTGGGTAGATACTATCAGTATCCTTCCTCTTCTGGAAGCAGATGATCCTCTTTGCCACTAGCAAAGATAATGCCTTCTTTTGGGCAGCCACCGTTATAGGGCATTGCACAAGCCCTTTGAGGGCATCCAAAAGCGGTTCCTTTGCCTTAGTGAGCAGATCTACTATTCCCTTCTGTGTATACTTATTTAAGTCTTTTTCCGTTGGAGTCTCTGGAAAATCCACCCGTGCCACAATATATGCCCACAGCCACACCATATCGTTTTGGTGGATGGGGCCCTGCACCAGCCTTTGTTGCATCACTTTCAACGGAGCATTAAGGAAACGCTTCCATTCTGCCCAAGTCATCTTGCTTCGAGGGGAGTCCTTCAGGTTTTTAGCATCACCTACCATTTCTTCCTCCTCTTCCCCTTCTTCCACTGTGCTCCTCCTGCTTTCTAGTGCCACCTCCTCTTCTTCACTCTCCGAGTCAAAAGTAAGATGTTTTGAGGCCTGCAGGACTTTGGGTCCCCCCAAAACCTCTTTTCCCGGGAATGGCGTATGGGGGGTTTGTACCCCTATCTCCATCTCCCTCTGTCCGGATCCCACCGACGTCCCCGCTTGTAGCACATGCATCTCTGGAAGTTCCCTTCCCTTGCAGCTAGTCCCAGCCTCAGAGTCCATCAGGTCATCAAGGCTTGTTTCTTCCCCAAACTGCAATACTACTTCACCCACCTCTATAGGCACCAGAAAAGGGTTTTCTCCTTCAATATTCATCTCACCAGATACCCCAGACCGTTGTGCATCCGAAGGTATCCGTCTTTCTGCCGGCTCTAGCTGCTGGCGATGGATGTCAGCGGATTCAGGTAAGGCCTCTTGTGTCAGGATGATAGGAGTACCACATGGCTGCTCCAAAATGGCCGCCTCTTCTCCAGCTGAAACAAACTCCATTTCTTCTTCGTTCATTTCCTCAGCCATCCGAGATGATACCGACCCAAAATCAGACTCTTCTGGATCCCCAGAAGTTCTACCACCAGAAGGTGCACATTTTGACTGAAAAAGCTCCGTTTTGATAGGTAAAAACTTACAATTTTCCCTCTCAATGTCAGGAGCTCAGCCAACACACACCTGCTCCCTACAGTGGCTAGAGTTAGGGTTAGGGTTAGGGTTAGGGTTAGGGTTAGGGTTAGGGTTAGGAATAAATGATTTTTAGGAATAAATGATTTTTATTGGACAAAGCCACCGTCCTACAGCACATAAAACAGTTGTCAAGAACACAAGCACAGCCAACAGGGAGGACAAGGTACAAAGCAATGGCATACAACGCATAAAAACACAGAAGCAAATAAACAACCCCCCCCTCGGAGAAGTACATCCCTCTGTACAGAACCCAGGACAGACCTGGGAAACAAAGCAGTTCAAAGCAAATACATAACTAATACAAAACAGGTACACAAAGATTTACATCAACAGAAAACATAATCAAAATGGGTTAGGGTTAGGGTTAGGGTTAGGGTTAGGGTTAGGGTTAGGGTTAGGGTTAGGGTTAGGGTTAGGGTTAGGGTTAGGGTTAGGGTTAGGGTTAGGGTTAGGGTTAGGGTTAGGAATAAATGATTTTTAGGAATAAATGATTTTTATTGGACAAAGCCACCGTCCTACAGCACGTAAAAACAGTTGTCAGGAACACAAGCACAGCCAACAGGGAGGACAAGGTACAAAGCAATGGCATACAACGCATAAAAACACAGAAGCAAAGAAACAAACCCCCCTCAGAGAAGTACATCCTTCTGTACAGAACCCAGGACAGACCTGGGAAACAAGAGCAGTTCAAAGCAAATGCATAACTAATACAAAACAGGTACACAAAGAGTTACAGCAGCAGAAAACAGAATCAAAAAGGTTCAACTATTTACAACTATGTACAATTATTTACAACAGGGCATACGGAGAGAGAACACACAGGAGGGAGATGGACAAGGAACCCCCGTACCCACAGGCCGCCCTTGCTACCGGGGCACCGCCACCTCCGTGCCCCCGACTCCGTCAGGGGGGTCAGGAGTCCGAGGACCCCGACATGCGGACCCATGGCCTGCGGCCTCCATCTGCTCTACCCCCTCCGATGTCAGAGGTGTAGCCCTACGAAGGCCCTCGCCACCGAGGGGCAGTGAAGGCGGCGGGTCGCCCGCTTGCGGTGTGGCCATCCCATCCCCCTCCGCTGCCGCCCCCTCTGGGGACGGGGCCATCCACAACCGGAGCGGCTCGCGAGCCTCCGTCTCCGGCGCCCTGACGGCCTCCTCCCTCGCCGCCTCCGGACCGGGCGGGATACAGCCGCTCCCCTGCTCCTCCGACTGCATCTCCACCTCCGCAGCGGGATCCGCCTCCTCCACCTGTCTACCCCCTACCTCCGGCCGTGCTGTCAACACCCTCGGCTCCTCCGTGTGCAGCTGGGCGCTGTGGACCTCCAGCGGCCCCTTGCGCCGCTTGCGCTGCCGCTTCCCCTTGGGACTCCCCTTCCCGCCGGAGCCACCCGGCGGACTCGGAGGCGCGTCCGGAGAGTCGGGAGACGCCGGGCCTCCCCGGTGCTTGCCCGCCTGCCGTTTCCGCGCCCGCCGTTGCGGCTGCGGTCGTGGCGACAGCTTGTCCTCCGCACCCCCGGCACCGCCGCTCTGCCCCTCGCTCCCCTCGTCCGAGGAAGAGGAGGACCCCTCCTCCTCTGCGGATCCCTCTCCCTCCGTCTCCTGGAGCACGGCATAGCGGGAGCCGGACGGCACCGCCGCCGACACGCTCGGACCCGCTCCTCCTCCTCCTCCGGCACAGGGACCCGAGCGACCCTTCCGGCCGCTGCCCACCACCTGCCACGCCTCCTCACAGCCACCGCCTCCTCCGCTACTGGTCCCCGGGCGCGAAGCGGCAGGCGCCTCTTCCGCGGCCCGACCCCGAGCGTCAGCTGGGGAGGATGACCTCTCCCACCCGCTCGCTGTCCCTGCCGCTCGCGGCCCCCGCTGCCGAGCCTCCGCCTCCGCCTTCCTCCGCTCCCGCTCGAAAGCCTCCGGGTGCCAGATGTTGAGGGCGGATGCGGGACACGTGCGGTACGCGTGTCCGCGAACCCCGCAGAGGCTGCACGTCACCGGCCGATCGCACGCGTCGGTGCGGTGGCCGCGCACGCCGCACTTGGAACAGAGTTCCGAGGTGCAGTGGCGCCGGATGTGGTCGAAGGCGCCACAGAGAAAACAGGCCGGCGGCTGGCCGCTGTAGCGCGTGACCCCCCGGTCCGCCCCCATAAAAAAGTACTTTGGGAGGTGGCGCAGCCGCCCCGTACCGGCGTCGCGGCGCAGCGCCACCACCGCCCGGAACTCGCCCGTCCAGTACCCCCGGGCGTCGAGGCGCCGCTCCGGGGGACGCAAGACCGTGCAGCGCTGCGCGAGCCAGATCCCCACGTCCTCCTGCGGAACCACCGTGGTCCGGAAGAAGACCGTGAGGACCTTGGCCTCCCCACGGAACAGCGGCATCAGCATCACGTCCCGGGCGAAGTCGGGGTCCCTCTGGAACGCCTCCCGAACCCGGGCCCAGAAGTAGCGGTAGGTGGCGTCGTCCGTCAGGCAGACGTCAATCTCCGGGATCCCCGGGGGCGAGATCACAGCGAGGACGCCGTGCGGTGGAAACTTGAGGTAGCCCTCCAGGAAGTCCCGCTCCACCCATTCCCGCGTAAAGCCCTGCGCCCGGTCCCCCTGCCTGTGGCGCAGGCGGATGACGAAGCGCTGACGGGGGTCACGCTCCTGGGGCAGCTCTTCAAAGAAGCGCTGCAGAAATTCCTCGTCCTCCCACAACTGCTCCTGCCAGGCCTCCTCCCTCCCTGCGGCCCCTCCGGCCGCGCGCCCCGACGGCCGCGGTCCTCCGCCACCACCGAGGGCCGAAGCGTAGCTCCGCGGGGCTTGCTCCCTGCCTCTGCCACTCTCCGGCACCCGTACCCGCTCCCCGCCGATCGGCTGCGTCGGCCGTCGAGGCGGAGACTCCGACCGGGGCGGAGCAGGAGCCCGCAGACGCCCACCCTCCGGCTGAGGAGGGGCGCGGGGACCACTCGGCCCAGGACCTTCCGTGGCCCGGGGCCCGACCACTGGCATGCTCACTGGCCCACTCGTGTCCACAGCCTCCTCTGCCCGTTCCCCAGTCCCAATGTTCACAGCAGCAGGAGTCTGAGTCCTTTCAAGTTCAGCAGCACCCACAGGAGGGGCGTCAGCAGCAGCAGCAGCAGCGTCTCCGCCACCCGCCGCCAGTTCAGCAACGTCCCCAGCTTTGTCCCGGAGGGGGGCCAAAGTCCGCACCCCTCCATCTGTCCGTGTTTGACTCTGCCCAGAGTCCGGGGACGAGCTCGGCCCCGTCGCCGCGTCATCAGCGTCCGGCACGACCGGCTGCACGATCGCCGGCATCGCCCCGGGCGACTCCACCGCCGTCTCCGGCACAGGCGTCCTCCTCCTCCGCTCCCGACCTCGCTCCGCCGGCAGCTCCTGGCGTCGTCCCGGCTCGTCTCCCGACCTCGATCCCGCTCCCGTCGCCGCCATCCGCGCCGTTCCCCGCGCCGGCCGCCGCGGTGATCCGGAAGGACCCCGTCGCTCGCTCTCCTCCGACGCCTCCCGTCCGACACTCCGGTCCCGCTGCGAGTCCGAGCTCTCATCCATCGCCCGCCACCGCCGTCGAAGTCGGCGGCGCTCCTCCAGGCCGCCCACCAACAGCCGCAAGCCTCTCGCAAAGGCCGCGGCCGTCAGCGGCGATGCAGCGTCCTCATAGCGGAAGCACGTCCAGAGCTCCGCCCGTGTGCCCTCACTATCCCCCAGCTGCGCTGCTCTCATTTCCCAATAATCAGCCACCTCACGCAGCCGCCGGGCCATCCCCTCTTCCTGCAAGGCGGCCAAGGGCTTCGTGCGCGGCCGCTTAAAGCGCCGGAAGTGCACCATCCGCCGGGCCGCCCTGAGGACGTCCACCTTGCCCTGAAAGGCCAGGTCCAAGGGATTGTACCACCGCTCCCTGAGCACCGCCACCATGGCCTCCAGCCCCGCCTCCAAGACCCGCTGAACCCCCTGTTGCCCCAACTTGTCCAGGCTGCGCAGCTTGACCCGATCACCCGGCACCCGAATGCAGTGGACCAAGTCCACCCAGAGAATGAGGAGGTCATCTTCACTGAAAGGAAACGACGCCACATCCTCCGCCCACTCCTCCAACGTCCGACAAGGACGCTCGTCCCACACCCAGCTCTCCTCCGTGGCCTCCACCCCCGCGATGCCCAGTGCTTCCTCCATATGCTCCCGTTCTTCCTCCTCCCACCTCCGTTGCCTGTCCTCCCGCATCTCCCTCTCCGTCTCCATCTCCGAACTGCCTCTCTCACTTAAGAGACTACTATCGGAGGCGAAGGAAGACACCTCCCAGTCCCAGTCACGCCGGTCACGCCGGTGCCGCTCCACCGAGTGACCGCCACGCAGACTCCAACCACTGGTGCCAACTGCCCCCACTGGCCTCCTGAAGCCCTCATCGCCACTATGCTGCTGCTGTTGGTGCTGCTGCTGCTGCAGCCGCCGCCCTCCTCCTGGCTGGGGCCCAGCCCCCTGCTGCCCAGACCCCTGCTGCCCAGCCCCTTGCTGCCCACCCCCCTGCTGCCCTACAGAAGTCTCTCCCGGGTGAGTGACCACCTGAGGTACATAAGACACCTGGGGGGAATGAGGCAATCCCAAACTGCCTCCCCCTTCCCTGCCTGCACCCTCCTGGACTGCTCCACACAGCTTATCTGCCCTCTCCTCACCCATCCCCCTCTCTGCCACAGCACCCCCAGACACCTCTCCCACCTCCATGGAGTCTGCCTCCTGCTCAGAGGGCTGCAGGAGCTGCAAAAGCTCCCTTTCTATGGCACTTTCCCCAGCAAGGTCAGGCAAAGGAAAGCCCTGCAGCTGCAGCTCTTCCAAAGCCTGCTGCCCTTCCCCCTGCTCCTGCATCTCAGCTCCCCAGGCTGGAGGACAATGCAAACTTTCCTCCACCTCCTGCACCTCCACTTTTCCACTCCCACACCCCAAACTAACTTCCCCAGAACCCCCAGGGGTTCCCCCACCTGGGGAGGGGTCACCCCCCGACTTTCTCCCCCTCCCACCCCCTCAAAAACTCACTTTCTTTGCAGCCCAAACAGGAGCTCCAAAAAAAGCTGCCACTCCCACAGGAAGTTAGGGTTAGGGTTAGGGTTAGGGTTAGGGTTAGGGTTAGGGTTAGGGTTAGGGTTAGGGTTAGGGTTAGGGTTAGGGTTAGGGTTAGGGTTAGGGTTAGGGTTAGGGTTAGGGTTAGGGTTAGGGTTAGGGTTAGGGTTAGGGTTAGGGTTAGGGTTAGGGTTAGGGTTAGGGTTAGGGTTAGGGTTAGGGTTAGGGTTAGGGTTAGGGTTAGGGTTAGGGTTAGGGTTAGGGTTAGGGTTAGGGTTAGGGTTAGGGTTAGGAATAAATGATTTTTTTTTTTTTTTTTAGGAATAAATGATTTTTATTGGACAAAGCCACCGTCCTACAGCACGTAAAAACAGGTGTCAGGAACACAAGCACAGCCAACAGGGAGGACAAGGTACAAAGCAATGGCATACAACGCATAAAAACACAGAAGCAAATAAACAACCCCCCCTCGGAGAAGTACCTCCCTCTGCACAGAACCCAGGACAGACCTGGGAAACAAGAGCAGGTCAAAGCAAATACATAACCAATACAAAACTAATACAAAACAGGTACACACAGAGTTACAGCAACAGAAAACAGAAGCGCCTTAGGGTTAGGGTTAGGGTTAGGGTTAGGGTTAGGGTTAGGGTTAGGGTTAGGGTTAGGGTTAGGGTTAGGGTTAGGGTTAGGGTTAGGGTTAGGGTTAGGGTTAGGGTTAGGGTTAGGGTTAGGGTTAGGGTTAGGGTTAGGGTTAGGGTTAGGGTTAGGGTTAGGGTTAGGGTTAGGGTTAGGGTTAGGGTTAGGGTTAGGGTTAGGGTTAGGGTTAGGAATAAATGATTTTTTTTTTTTTTTTTTTTTTTAGGAATAAATGATTTTTATTGGACAAAGCCACCGTCCTACAGCACGTAAAAACAGGAGTCAGGAACACAAGCACAGCCAACAGGGAGGACAAGGTACAAAGCAAGGGCATACAACGCATAAAAACACAGAAGCAAATAAACAACCCCCCCCTCGGAGAAGTACATCCCTCTGTACAGAACCCAGGACAGACCTGGGAAACAAAGCAGTGCAAAACAAATACATAACTAATACAAAACAGGTACACAAAGAGGTACAGCAACAGAAAACATAATCAAAAAGGTTCAACTATTTAAAACTATGTACAACTATTTACAACAGGGCAGATGGAGAGAGAAAAACACTTGAGATGGACCAGAAAACCCCCGTACCCACAGGCCGCCCTTGCTACCGGGGCACCGCCACCTCCTTGTCCCCGACTCCGTCAGGGGGGTCAGGAGTCCGAGGACCCCGACATGCGGACCCATGGCCTGCGGCCTCCATCTTCTCTACCCCCTCCGAGATCAGAGGTGTAGCCCTACGAAGGCCCTCGCCACCGAGGGGCAGTGAAGGCAGCGGGTCGCCCGCCTGCGGCGTGGCCATCCCATCCCCCTCCGCAGCTGCCCCCTCCGGGGACGGGGCCATCCACAACCGGAGCGGCTCGCGAGCCTCCGGCTCCGGCGCCCTGACGGCCTCCTCCCTCGCCGCCTCCGGACCGGGCGGGATACAGCCGCTCCCCCGCTCCTCCGACTGCATCTCCACCTCCGCAGCGGGATCCGCCTCCTCCACCCGTCTACCCCCTACCTCCGGATGTGCTGTCAACACCCTCGGCTCCTCCGTGTGCAGCTGGGCGCTGTGGACCTCCAGCGGCCCCTTGCGCCGCTTGCGCTGCCGCTTCCCCTTGGGACTCCCCTTCCCGCCAGAGCCACCCGGCGGACTCGGAGGCGCGTCCGGAGAGTCGGGAGACGCCGGGCCTCCCCGGTGCTTGCCCGCCTGCCGTTTTCGCGCCCGTCGTTGCGGCTGCGGTCGTGGCGACAGCTTGTCCTCCGCACCTCGTGCACTGCCGCTCTGCCCCTCGCTCCCCTCGTCCGAGGATGAGGAGGACCCCTCCTCCTCTGCGGATCCCTCGCCCTCCGTCTCCTGGAGCACGGCATAGCGGGAGCCGGACGGCACCGCCGCCGACACGCTCGGACCCGCTCCTCCTCCTCCTCCGGCACAGGGACCCGAGCGACCCTTCCGGCCGCTGCCCACCACCTGCCACGCCTCCTCACAGCCACCGCCTCCTCCGCTGCTGGTCCCCGGGCGCGAAGCGGCAGACGCCTCTTCCGCGGCCCGACCCCGAGCGTCAGCCGGGGAGGATGACCTCTCCCACCCGCTCGCTGTCCCTGCCGCTCGCGGCCCCCGCTGCCGAGCCTCCGCCTCCGCCTTCCTCCGCTCGCGCTCGAAAGCCTCCGGGTGCCAGATGTTGAGGGCGGATTCGGGACACGTGCGGTACGCGTGCCCGCGAACCCCGCAGAGGCTGCACGTCACCGGCCGATCGCACGCGTCGGTGCGGTGGCCGCGCACGCCGCACTTGGAACAGAGTTCCGAGGTGCAGTGGCGCCGGATGTGGTCGAAGGCGCCACAGAGAAAACAGGCCGGCGGCTGGCCGCTGTAGCGCGCCTTAGGGTTAGGGTTAGGGTTAGGGTTAGGGTTAGGGTTAGGGTTAGGGTTAGGGTTAGGGTTAGGGTTAGGGTTAGGGTTAGGGTTAGGGTTAGGGTTAGGGTTAGGGTTAGGGTTAGGGTTAGGGTTAGGGTTAGGGTTAGGGTTAGGGTTAGGGTTAGGGTTAGGGTTAGGGTTAGGGTTAGGGTTAGGGTTAGGGTTAGGGTTAGGGTTAGGGTTAGGGTTAGGGTTAGGGTTAGGGTTAGGGTTAGGGTTAGGGTTAGGGTTAGGGTTAGGGTTAGGGTTAGGGTTAGGGTTAGGGTTAGGGTTAGGGTTAGGGTTAGGGTTAGGGTTAGGGTTAGGGTTAGGGTTAGGGTTAGGGTTAGGGTTAGGGTTAGGGTTAGGGTTAGGGTTAGGGTTAGGGTTAGGGTTAGGGTTAGGGTTAGGGTTAGGGTTAGGGTTAGGGTTAGGGTTAGGGTTAGGGTTAGGGTTAGGGTTAGGGTTAGGGTTAGGGTTAGGGTTAGGGTTAGGGTTAGGGTTAGGGTTAGGGTTAGGGTTAGGGTTAGGGTTAGGGTTAGGGTTAGGGTTAGGGTTAGGGTTAGGGTTAGGGTTAGGGTTAGGGTTAGGGTTAGGGTTAGGGTTAGGGTTAGGGTTAGGGTTAGGGTTAGGGTTAGGGTTAGGGTTAGGGTTAGGGTTAGGGTTAGGGTTAGGGTTAGGGTTAGGGTTAGGGTTAGGGTTAGGGTTAGGGTTAGGGTTAGGGTTAGGGTTAGGGTTAGGGTTAGGGTTAGGGTTAGGGTTAGGGTTAGGGTTAGGGTTAGGGTTAGGGTTAGGGTTAGGGTTAGGGTTAGGGTTAGGGTTAGGGTTAGGGTTAGGGTTAGGGTTAGGGTTAGGGTTAGGGTTAGGGTTAGGGTTAGGGTTAGGGTTAGGGTTAGGGTTAGGGTTAGGGTTAGGGTTAGGGTTAGGGTTAGGGTTAGGGTTAGGGTTAGGGTTAGGGTTAGGGTTAGGGTTAGGGTTAGGGTTAGGGTTAGGGTTAGGGTTAGGGTTAGGGTTAGGGTTAGGGTTAGGGTTAGGGTTAGGGTTAGGGTTAGGGTTAGGGTTAGGGTTAGGGTTAGGGTTAGGGTTAGGGTTAGGGTTAGGGTTAGGGTTAGGGTTAGGGTTAGGGTTAGGGTTAGGGTTAGGGTTAGGGTTAGGGTTAGGGTTAGGGTTAGGGTTAGGGTTAGGGTTAGGGTTAGGGTTAGGGTTAGGGTTAGGGTTAGGGTTAGGGTTAGGGTTAGGGTTAGGGTTAGGGTTAGGGTTAGGGTTAGGGTTAGGGTTAGGGTTAGGGTTAGGGTTAGGGTTAGGGTTAGGGTTAGGGTTAGGGTTAGGGTTAGGGTTAGGGTTAGGGTTAGGGTTAGGGTTAGGGTTAGGGTTAGGGTTAGGGTTAGGGTTAGGGTTAGGGTTAGGGTTAGGGTTAGGGTTAGGGTTAGGGTTAGGGTTAGGGTTAGGGTTAGGGTTAGGGTTAGGGTTAGGGTTAGGGTTAGGGTTAGGGTTAGGGTTAGGGTTAGGGTTAGGGTTAGGGTTAGGGTTAGGGTTAGGGTTAGGGTTAGGGTTAGGGTTAGGGTTAGGGTTAGGGTTAGGGTTAGGGTTAGGGTTAGGGTTAGGGTTAGGGTTAGGGTTAGGGTTAGGGTTAGGGTTAGGGTTAGGGTTAGGGTTAGGGTTAGGGTTAGGGTTAGGGTTAGGGTTAGGGTTAGGGTTAGGGTTAGGGTTAGGGTTAGGGTTAGGGTTAGGGTTAGGGTTAGGGTTAGGGTTAGGGTTAGGGTTAGGGTTAGGGTTAGGGTTAGGGTTAGGGTTAGGGTTAGGGTTAGGGTTAGGGTTAGGGTTAGGGTTAGGGTTAGGGTTAGGGTTAGGGTTAGGGTTAGGGTTAGGGTTAGGGTTAGGGTTAGGGTTAGGGTTAGGGTTAGGGTTAGGGTTAGGGTTAGGGTTAGGGTTAGGGTTAGGGTTAGGGTTAGGGTTAGGGTTAGGGTTAGGGTTAGGGTTAGGGTTAGGGTTAGGGTTAGGGTTAGGGTTAGGGTTAGGGTTAGGGTTAGGGTTAGGGTTAGGGTTAGGGTTAGGGTTAGGGTTAGGGTTAGGGTTAGGGTTAGGGTTAGGGTTAGGGTTAGGGTTAGGGTTAGGGTTAGGGTTAGGGTTAGGGTTAGGGTTAGGGTTAGGGTTAGGGTTAGGGTTAGGGTTAGGGTTAGGGTTAGGGTTAGGGTTAGGGTTAGGGTTAGGGTTAGGGTTAGGGTTAGGGTTAGGGTTAGGGTTAGGGTTAGGGTTAGGGTTAGGGTTAGGGTTAGGGTTAGGGTTAGGGTTAGGGTTAGGGTTAGGGTTAGGGTTAGGGTTAGGGTTAGGGTTAGGGTTAGGGTTAGGGTTAGGGTTAGGGTTAGGGTTAGGGTTAGGGTTAGGGTTAGGGTTAGGGTTAGGGTTAGGGTTAGGGTTAGGGTTAGGGTTAGGGTTAGGGTTAGGGTTAGGGTTAGGGTTAGGGTTAGGGTTAGGGTTAGGGTTAGGGTTAGGGTTAGGGTTAGGGTTAGGGTTAGGGTTAGGGTTAGGGTTAGGGTTAGGGTTAGGGTTAGGGTTAGGGTTAGGGTTAGGGTTAGGGTTAGGGTTAGGGTTAGGGTTAGGGTTAGGGTTAGGGTTAGGGTTAGGGTTAGGGTTAGGGTTAGGGTTAGGGTTAGGGTTAGGGTTAGGGTTAGGGTTAGGGTTAGGGTTAGGGTTAGGGTTAGGGTTAGGGTTAGGGTTAGGGTTAGGGTTAGGGTTAGGGTTAGGGTTAGGGTTAGGGTTAGGGTTAGGGTTAGGGTTAGGGTTAGGGTTAGGGTTAGGGTTAGGGTTAGGGTTAGGGTTAGGGTTAGGGTTAGGGTTAGGGTTAGGGTTAGGGTTAGGGTTAGGGTTAGGGTTAGGGTTAGGGTTAGGGTTAGGGTTAGGGTTAGGGTTAGGGTTAGGGTTAGGGTTAGGGTTAGGGTTAGGGTTAGGGTTAGGGTTAGGGTTAGGGTTAGGGTTAGGGTTAGGGTTAGGGTTAGGGTTAGGGTTAGGGTTAGGGTTAGGGTTAGGGTTAGGGTTAGGGTTAGGGTTAGGGTTAGGGTTAGGGTTAGGGTTAGGGTTAGGGTTAGGGTTAGGGTTAGGGTTAGGGTTAGGGTTAGGGTTAGGGTTAGGGTTAGGGTTAGGGTTAGGGTTAGGGTTAGGGTTAGGGTTAGGGTTAGGGTTAGGGTTAGGGTTAGGGTTAGGGTTAGGGTTAGGGTTAGGGTTAGGGTTAGGGTTAGGGTTAGGGTTAGGGTTAGGGTTAGGGTTAGGGTTAGGGTTAGGGTTAGGGTTAGGGTTAGGGTTAGGGTTAGGGTTAGGGTTAGGGTTAGGGTTAGGGTTAGGGTTAGGGTTAGGGTTAGGGTTAGGGTTAGGGTTAGGGTTAGGGTTAGGGTTAGGGTTAGGGTTAGGGTTAGGGTTAGGGTTAGGGTTAGGGTTAGGGTTAGGGTTAGGGTTAGGGTTAGGGTTAGGGTTAGGGTTAGGGTTAGGGTTAGGGTTAGGGTTAGGGTTAGGGTTAGGGTTAGGGTTAGGGTTAGGGTTAGGGTTAGGGTTAGGGTTAGGGTTAGGGTTAGGGTTAGGGTTAGGGTTAGGGTTAGGGTTAGGGTTAGGGTTAGGGTTAGGGTTAGGGTTAGGGTTAGGGTTAGGGTTAGGGTTAGGGTTAGGGTTAGGGTTAGGGTTAGGGTTAGGGTTAGGGTTAGGGTTAGGGTTAGGGTTAGGGTTAGGGTTAGGGTTAGGGTTAGGGTTAGGGTTAGGGTTAGGGTTAGGGTTAGGGTTAGGGTTAGGGTTAGGGTTAGGGTTAGGGTTAGGGTTAGGGTTAGGGTTAGGGTTAGGGTTAGGGTTAGGGTTAGGGTTAGGGTTAGGGTTAGGGTTAGGGTTAGGGTTAGGGTTAGGGTTAGGGTTAGGGTTAGGGTTAGGGTTAGGGTTAGGGTTAGGGTTAGGGTTAGGGTTAGGGTTAGGGTTAGGGTTAGGGTTAGGGTTAGGGTTAGGGTTAGGGTTAGGGTTAGGGTTAGGGTTAGGGTTAGGGTTAGGGTTAGGGTTAGGGTTAGGGTTAGGGTTAGGGTTAGGGTTAGGGTTAGGGTTAGGGTTAGGGTTAGGGTTAGGGTTAGGGTTAGGGTTAGGGTTAGGGTTAGGGTTAGGGTTAGGGTTAGGGTTAGGGTTAGGGTTAGGGTTAGGGTTAGGGTTAGGGTTAGGGTTAGGGTTAGGGTTAGGGTTAGGGTTAGGGTTAGGGTTAGGGTTAGGGTTAGGGTTAGGGTTAGGGTTAGGGTTAGGGTTAGGGTTAGGGTTAGGGTTAGGGTTAGGGTTAGGGTTAGGGTTAGGGTTAGGGTTAGGGTTAGGGTTAGGGTTAGGGTTAGGGTTAGGGTTAGGGTTAGGGTTAGGGTTAGGGTTAGGGTTAGGGTTAGGGTTAGGGTTAGGGTTAGGGTTAGGGTTAGGGTTAGGGTTAGGGTTAGGGTTAGGGTTAGGGTTAGGGTTAGGGTTAGGGTTAGGGTTAGGGTTAGGGTTAGGGTTAGGGTTAGGGTTAGGGTTAGGGTTAGGGTTAGGGTTAGGGTTAGGGTTAGGGTTAGGGTTAGGGTTAGGGTTAGGGTTAGGGTTAGGGTTAGGGTTAGGGTTAGGGTTAGGGTTAGGGTTAGGGTTAGGGTTAGGGTTAGGGTTAGGGTTAGGGTTAGGGTTAGGGTTAGGGTTAGGGTTAGGGTTAGGGTTAGGGTTAGGGTTAGGGTTAGGGTTAGGGTTAGGGTTAGGGTTAGGGTTAGGGTTAGGGTTAGGGTTAGGGTTAGGGTTAGGGTTAGGGTTAGGGTTAGGGTTAGGGTTAGGGTTAGGGTTAGGGTTAGGGTTAGGGTTAGGGTTAGGGTTAGGGTTAGGGTTAGGGTTAGGGTTAGGGTTAGGGTTAGGGTTAGGGTTAGGGTTAGGGTTAGGGTTAGGGTTAGGGTTAGGGTTAGGGTTAGGGTTAGGGTTAGGGTTAGGGTTAGGGTTAGGGTTAGGGTTAGGGTTAGGGTTAGGGTTAGGGTTAGGGTTAGGGTTAGGGTTAGGGTTAGGGTTAGGGTTAGGGTTAGGGTTAGGGTTAGGGTTAGGGTTAGGGTTAGGGTTAGGGTTAGGGTTAGGGTTAGGGTTAGGGTTAGGGTTAGGGTTAGGGTTAGGGTTAGGGTTAGGGTTAGGGTTAGGGTTAGGGTTAGGGTTAGGGTTAGGGTTAGGGTTAGGGTTAGGGTTAGGGTTAGGGTTAGGGTTAGGGTTAGGGTTAGGGTTAGGGTTAGGGTTAGGGTTAGGGTTAGGGTTAGGGTTAGGGTTAGGGTTAGGGTTAGGGTTAGGGTTAGGGTTAGGGTTAGGGTTAGGGTTAGGGTTAGGGTTAGGGTTAGGGTTAGGGTTAGGGTTAGGGTTAGGGTTAGGGTTAGGGTTAGGGTTAGGGTTAGGGTTAGGGTTAGGGTTAGGGTTAGGGTTAGGGTTAGGGTTAGGGTTAGGGTTAGGGTTAGGGTTAGGGTTAGGGTTAGGGTTAGGGTTAGGGTTAGGGTTAGGGTTAGGGTTAGGGTTAGGGTTAGGGTTAGGGTTAGGGTTAGGGTTAGGGTTAGGGTTAGGGTTAGGGTTAGGGTTAGGGTTAGGGTTAGGGTTAGGGTTAGGGTTAGGGTTAGGGTTAGGGTTAGGGTTAGGGTTAGGGTTAGGGTTAGGGTTAGGGTTAGGGTTAGGGTTAGGGTTAGGGTTAGGGTTAGGGTTAGGGTTAGGGTTAGGGTTAGGGTTAGGGTTAGGGTTAGGGTTAGGGTTAGGGTTAGGGTTAGGGTTAGGGTTAGGGTTAGGGTTAGGGTTAGGGTTAGGGTTAGGGTTAGGGTTAGGGTTAGGGTTAGGGTTAGGGTTAGGGTTAGGGTTAGGGTTAGGGTTAGGGTTAGGGTTAGGGTTAGGGTTAGGGTTAGGGTTAGGGTTAGGGTTAGGGTTAGGGTTAGGGTTAGGGTTAGGGTTAGGGTTAGGGTTAGGGTTAGGGTTAGGGTTAGGGTTAGGGTTAGGGTTAGGGTTAGGGTTAGGGTTAGGGTTAGGGTTAGGGTTAGGGTTAGGGTTAGGGTTAGGGTTAGGGTTAGGGTTAGGGTTAGGGTTAGGGTTAGGGTTAGGGTTAGGGTTAGGGTTAGGGTTAGGGTTAGGGTTAGGGTTAGGGTTAGGGTTAGGGTTAGGGTTAGGGTTAGGGTTAGGGTTAGGGTTAGGGTTAGGGTTAGGGTTAGGGTTAGGGTTAGGGTTAGGGTTAGGGTTAGGGTTAGGGTTAGGGTTAGGGTTAGGGTTAGGGTTAGGGTTAGGGTTAGGGTTAGGGTTAGGGTTAGGGTTAGGGTTAGGGTTAGGGTTAGGGTTAGGGTTAGGGTTAGGGTTAGGGTTAGGGTTAGGGTTAGGGTTAGGGTTAGGGTTAGGGTTAGGGTTAGGGTTAGGGTTAGGGTTAGGGTTAGGGTTAGGGTTAGGGTTAGGGTTAGGGTTAGGGTTAGGGTTAGGGTTAGGGTTAGGGTTAGGGTTAGGGTTAGGGTTAGGGTTAGGGTTAGGGTTAGGGTTAGGGTTAGGGTTAGGGTTAGGGTTAGGGTTAGGGTTAGGGTTAGGGTTAGGGTTAGGGTTAGGGTTAGGGTTAGGGTTAGGGTTAGGGTTAGGGTTAGGGTTAGGGTTAGGGTTAGGGTTAGGGTTAGGGTTAGGGTTAGGGTTAGGGTTAGGGTTAGGGTTAGGGTTAGGGTTAGGGTTAGGGTTAGGGTTAGGGTTAGGGTTAGGGTTAGGGTTAGGGTTAGGGTTAGGGTTAGGGTTAGGGTTAGGGTTAGGGTTAGGGTTAGGGTTAGGGTTAGGGTTAGGGTTAGGGTTAGGGTTAGGGTTAGGGTTAGGGTTAGGGTTAGGGTTAGGGTTAGGGTTAGGGTTAGGGTTAGGGTTAGGGTTAGGGTTAGGGTTAGGGTTAGGGTTAGGGTTAGGGTTAGGGTTAGGGTTAGGGTTAGGGTTAGGGTTAGGGTTAGGGTTAGGGTTAGGGTTAGGGTTAGGGTTAGGGTTAGGGTTAGGGTTAGGGTTAGGGTTAGGGTTAGGGTTAGGGTTAGGGTTAGGGTTAGGGTTAGGGTTAGGGTTAGGGTTAGGGTTAGGGTTAGGGTTAGGGTTAGGGTTAGGGTTAGGGTTAGGGTTAGGGTTAGGGTTAGGGTTAGGGTTAGGGTTAGGGTTAGGGTTAGGGTTAGGGTTAGGGTTAGGGTTAGGGTTAGGGTTAGGGTTAGGGTTAGGGTTAGGGTTAGGGTTAGGGTTAGGGTTAGGGTTAGGGTTAGGGTTAGGGTTAGGGTTAGGGTTAGGGTTAGGGTTAGGGTTAGGGTTAGGGTTAGGGTTAGGGTTAGGGTTAGGGTTAGGGTTAGGGTTAGGGTTAGGGTTAGGGTTAGGGTTAGGGTTAGGGTTAGGGTTAGGGTTAGGGTTAGGGTTAGGGTTAGGGTTAGGGTTAGGGTTAGGGTTAGGGTTAGGGTTAGGGTTAGGGTTAGGGTTAGGGTTAGGGTTAGGGTTAGGGTTAGGGTTAGGGTTAGGGTTAGGGTTAGGGTTAGGGTTAGGGTTAGGGTTAGGGTTAGGGTTAGGGTTAGGGTTAGGGTTAGGGTTAGGGTTAGGGTTAGGGTTAGGGTTAGGGTTAGGGTTAGGGTTAGGGTTAGGGTTAGGGTTAGGGTTAGGGTTAGGGTTAGGGTTAGGGTTAGGGTTAGGGTTAGGGTTAGGGTTAGGGTTAGGGTTAGGGTTAGGGTTAGGGTTAGGGTTAGGGTTAGGGTTAGGGTTAGGGTTAGGGTTAGGGTTAGGGTTAGGGTTAGGGTTAGGGTTAGGGTTAGGGTTAGGGTTAGGGTTAGGGTTAGGGTTAGGGTTAGGGTTAGGGTTAGGGTTAGGGTTAGGGTTAGGGTTAGGGTTAGGGTTAGGGTTAGGGTTAGGGTTAGGGTTAGGGTTAGGGTTAGGGTTAGGGTTAGGGTTAGGGTTAGGGTTAGGGTTAGGGTTAGGGTTAGGGTTAGGGTTAGGGTTAGGGTTAGGGTTAGGGTTAGGGTTAGGGTTAGGGTTAGGGTTAGGGTTAGGGTTAGGGTTAGGGTTAGGGTTAGGGTTAGGGTTAGGGTTAGGGTTAGGGTTAGGGTTAGGGTTAGGGTTAGGGTTAGGGTTAGGGTTAGGGTTAGGGTTAGGGTTAGGGTTAGGGTTAGGGTTAGGGTTAGGGTTAGGGTTAGGGTTAGGGTTAGGGTTAGGGTTAGGGTTAGGGTTAGGGTTAGGGTTAGGGTTAGGGTTAGGGTTAGGGTTAGGGTTAGGGTTAGGGTTAGGGTTAGGGTTAGGGTTAGGGTTAGGGTTAGGGTTAGGGTTAGGGTTAGGGTTAGGGTTAGGGTTAGGGTTAGGGTTAGGGTTAGGGTTAGGGTTAGGGTTAGGGTTAGGGTTAGGGTTAGGGTTAGGGTTAGGGTTAGGGTTAGGGTTAGGGTTAGGGTTAGGGTTAGGGTTAGGGTTAGGGTTAGGGTTAGGGTTAGGGTTAGGGTTAGGGTTAGGGTTAGGGTTAGGGTTAGGGTTAGGGTTAGGGTTAGGGTTAGGGTTAGGGTTAGGGTTAGGGTTAGGGTTAGGGTTAGGGTTAGGGTTAGGGTTAGGGTTAGGGTTAGGGTTAGGGTTAGGGTTAGGGTTAGGGTTAGGGTTAGGGTTAGGGTTAGGGTTAGGGTTAGGGTTAGGGTTAGGGTTAGGGTTAGGGTTAGGGTTAGGGTTAGGGTTAGGGTTAGGGTTAGGGTTAGGGTTAGGGTTAGGGTTAGGGTTAGGGTTAGGGTTAGGGTTAGGGTTAGGGTTAGGGTTAGGGTTAGGGTTAGGGTTAGGGTTAGGGTTAGGGTTAGGGTTAGGGTTAGGGTTAGGGTTAGGGTTAGGGTTAGGGTTAGGGTTAGGGTTAGGGTTAGGGTTAGGGTTAGGGTTAGGGTTAGGGTTAGGGTTAGGGTTAGGGTTAGGGTTAGGGTTAGGGTTAGGGTTAGGGTTAGGGTTAGGGTTAGGGTTAGGGTTAGGGTTAGGGTTAGGGTTAGGGTTAGGGTTAGGGTTAGGGTTAGGGTTAGGGTTAGGGTTAGGGTTAGGGTTAGGGTTAGGGTTAGGGTTAGGGTTAGGGTTAGGGTTAGGGTTAGGGTTAGGGTTAGGGTTAGGGTTAGGGTTAGGGTTAGGGTTAGGGTTAGGGTTAGGGTTAGGGTTAGGGTTAGGGTTAGGGTTAGGGTTAGGGTTAGGGTTAGGGTTAGGGTTAGGGTTAGGGTTAGGGTTAGGGTTAGGGTTAGGGTTAGGGTTAGGGTTAGGGTTAGGGTTAGGGTTAGGGTTAGGGTTAGGGTTAGGGTTAGGGTTAGGGTTAGGGTTAGGGTTAGGGTTAGGGTTAGGGTTAGGGTTAGGGTTAGGGTTAGGGTTAGGGTTAGGGTTAGGGTTAGGGTTAGGGTTAGGGTTAGGGTTAGGGTTAGGGTTAGGGTTAGGGTTAGGGTTAGGGTTAGGGTTAGGGTTAGGGTTAGGGTTAGGGTTAGGGTTAGGGTTAGGGTTAGGGTTAGGGTTAGGGTTAGGGTTAGGGTTAGGGTTAGGGTTAGGGTTAGGGTTAGGGTTAGGGTTAGGGTTAGGGTTAGGGTTAGGGTTAGGGTTAGGGTTAGGGTTAGGGTTAGGGTTAGGGTTAGGGTTAGGGTTAGGGTTAGGGTTAGGGTTAGGGTTAGGGTTAGGGTTAGGGTTAGGGTTAGGGTTAGGGTTAGGGTTAGGGTTAGGGTTAGGGTTAGGGTTAGGGTTAGGGTTAGGGTTAGGGTTAGGGTTAGGGTTAGGGTTAGGGTTAGGGTTAGGGTTAGGGTTAGGGTTAGGGTTAGGGTTAGGGTTAGGGTTAGGGTTAGGGTTAGGGTTAGGGTTAGGGTTAGGGTTAGGGTTAGGGTTAGGGTTAGGGTTAGGGTTAGGGTTAGGGTTAGGGTTAGGGTTAGGGTTAGGGTTAGGGTTAGGGTTAGGGTTAGGGTTAGGGTTAGGGTTAGGGTTAGGGTTAGGGTTAGGGTTAGGGTTAGGGTTAGGGTTAGGGTTAGGGTTAGGGTTAGGGTTAGGGTTAGGGTTAGGGTTAGGGTTAGGGTTAGGGTTAGGGTTAGGGTTAGGGTTAGGGTTAGGGTTAGGGTTAGGGTTAGGGTTAGGGTTAGGGTTAGGGTTAGGGTTAGGGTTAGGGTTAGGGTTAGGGTTAGGGTTAGGGTTAGGGTTAGGGTTAGGGTTAGGGTTAGGGTTAGGGTTAGGGTTAGGGTTAGGGTTAGGGTTAGGGTTAGGGTTAGGGTTAGGGTTAGGGTTAGGGTTAGGGTTAGGGTTAGGGTTAGGGTTAGGGTTAGGGTTAGGGTTAGGGTTAGGGTTAGGGTTAGGGTTAGGGTTAGGGTTAGGGTTAGGGTTAGGGTTAGGGTTAGGGTTAGGGTTAGGGTTAGGGTTAGGGTTAGGGTTAGGGTTAGGGTTAGGGTTAGGGTTAGGGTTAGGGTTAGGGTTAGGGTTAGGGTTAGGGTTAGGGTTAGGGTTAGGGTTAGGGTTAGGGTTAGGGTTAGGGTTAGGGTTAGGGTTAGGGTTAGGGTTAGGGTTAGGGTTAGGGTTAGGGTTAGGGTTAGGGTTAGGGTTAGGGTTAGGGTTAGGGTTAGGGTTAGGGTTAGGGTTAGGGTTAGGGTTAGGGTTAGGGTTAGGGTTAGGGTTAGGGTTAGGGTTAGGGTTAGGGTTAGGGTTAGGGTTAGGGTTAGGGTTAGGGTTAGGGTTAGGGTTAGGGTTAGGGTTAGGGTTAGGGTTAGGGTTAGGGTTAGGGTTAGGGTTAGGGTTAGGGTTAGGGTTAGGGTTAGGGTTAGGGTTAGGGTTAGGGTTAGGGTTAGGGTTAGGGTTAGGGTTAGGGTTAGGGTTAGGGTTAGGGTTAGGGTTAGGGTTAGGGTTAGGGTTAGGGTTAGGGTTAGGGTTAGGGTTAGGGTTAGGGTTAGGGTTAGGGTTAGGGTTAGGGTTAGGGTTAGGGTTAGGGTTAGGGTTAGGGTTAGGGTTAGGGTTAGGGTTAGGGTTAGGGTTAGGGTTAGGGTTAGGGTTAGGGTTAGGGTTAGGGTTAGGGTTAGGGTTAGGGTTAGGGTTAGGGTTAGGGTTAGGGTTAGGGTTAGGGTTAGGGTTAGGGTTAGGGTTAGGGTTAGGGTTAGGGTTAGGGTTAGGGTTAGGGTTAGGGTTAGGGTTAGGGTTAGGGTTAGGGTTAGGGTTAGGGTTAGGGTTAGGGTTAGGGTTAGGGTTAGGGTTAGGGTTAGGGTTAGGGTTAGGGTTAGGGTTAGGGTTAGGGTTAGGGTTAGGGTTAGGGTTAGGGTTAGGGTTAGGGTTAGGGTTAGGGTTAGGGTTAGGGTTAGGGTTAGGGTTAGGGTTAGGGTTAGGGTTAGGGTTAGGGTTAGGGTTAGGGTTAGGGTTAGGGTTAGGGTTAGGGTTAGGGTTAGGGTTAGGGTTAGGGTTAGGGTTAGGGTTAGGGTTAGGGTTAGGGTTAGGGTTAGGGTTAGGGTTAGGGTTAGGGTTAGGGTTAGGGTTAGGGTTAGGGTTAGGGTTAGGGTTAGGGTTAGGGTTAGGGTTAGGGTTAGGGTTAGGGTTAGGGTTAGGGTTAGGGTTAGGGTTAGGGTTAGGGTTAGGGTTAGGGTTAGGGTTAGGGTTAGGGTTAGGGTTAGGGTTAGGGTTAGGGTTAGGGTTAGGGTTAGGGTTAGGGTTAGGGTTAGGGTTAGGGTTAGGGTTAGGGTTAGGGTTAGGGTTAGGGTTAGGGTTAGGGTTAGGGTTAGGGTTAGGGTTAGGGTTAGGGTTAGGGTTAGGGTTAGGGTTAGGGTTAGGGTTAGGGTTAGGGTTAGGGTTAGGGTTAGGGTTAGGGTTAGGGTTAGGGTTAGGGTTAGGGTTAGGGTTAGGGTTAGGGTTAGGGTTAGGGTTAGGGTTAGGGTTAGGGTTAGGGTTAGGGTTAGGGTTAGGGTTAGGGTTAGGGTTAGGGTTAGGGTTAGGGTTAGGGTTAGGGTTAGGGGTTAGGGTTAGGGTTAGGGTTAGGGTTAGGGTTAGGGTTAGGGTTAGGGTTAGGGTTAGGGTAGGGTTAGGGTTAGGGTTAGGGTTAGGGTTAGGGTTAGGGTTAGGGTTAGGGTTAGGGTTAGGGTTAGGGTTAGGGTTAGGTTAGGGTTAGGGTTAGGTTAGA